>NC_092862.1:35311826-35489880 GCF_032062135.1 Pyxicephalus adspersus
AATCGCCTTAATTGGCAGATTCGCGCCCCCTATTGCTCATTATTATGAAGGCTGGAATCCGGCTGGCAGTGAGGAGGCGAGTGTACGAGCACACTCGACTCTGGACCGTGAGAAACCGCGCTGGCTGGTCGCGCGTACTTTCATTTTATTGATGAATCAGGGGCATTGTCTATAGTAATAAAGTGGGGCAAATAAAAGCAGTAAGGTTTCTGGGCAATTCTCTCTACAGCAGTTTGAGCACTTTTCTTGCCATGGTGCAGTAAAAACTGAATTCAGAAAAGGATACATATTGAAAAGTAAAGGTTGTGTATCAATTAAGGTAAACTGCAGAATGGCTTGCTTGGCAAAACTTAACTAGACGAAAAATGATTTTGCGCTTTATAAAAAATATATTACCTTGAAATGACTATGTCAGTAGGTCAGCATTCATCTATAAAATGTTGAATTCAATGTACTGCAAATGATAGTTACTGACTTTTTTATGCAATATACGGGTAGTATGGCACCTTCATAGACCATTGCATTGCAATGATACAGAAAGGCTAATAAAATAAGATGGGCGAGGACCTAGAGATATAGGTGGATATATTTTTAATTCGATCAGTTTTTATTCCTAAAACTAAATGACAAATGAATTATTTTATTGTGGTATCATGGTGTCACTGCTTTTGTTAGCTTACCAAGAACAGTGATATTAGCTTTTATTATGTGGTAGGTTTTACTACCGTTAATTATACACTATGCGCTTATCACTTACAATGTGTCATATACTTTAAAATTTCCTTTGTTATAGTTTTCCATTGCCTTTAAAAGTTAGCTCCATGAAGTTTCTAGAAAGGTGAATCTAGTTAATATTGCAAGTTTGTTTAATTGGAAATGTCATGTCAAACTTCATGGCATACTAATAACTGCTATGTCAACTTAATGAAGAATCTATGGAGAAAAGAGAACACCTTTCACAGCAGGTACGTAATGTCTTGTATTTTATATTTAAAGTGAAAATGTGATAAAATAAGGAATACTACATAGATGGTATCTCACCTCTTACAAATTCACCAAAATTTTTCCTAGCCAATCACTTTTATGTGTGATGTGTGAGTCCTTTCTTTAAATGCTTTGGCAATGTAACAATTTGAAATAATTTTGGAGGTCGGTCTTCCGAATGATATCAGAAATGACCAATTTGTCAATTGATATGACTCCAGACTTAGCAGTTCTTTATATAGGCATAGATACCATTCCATCCTCTCACAAAGTTCCTATAGACTTAAAGCTCCTAATATAAATGGAAATCAAATGATTCCCCTATTATGTTCACACTAATTGCAGATCCAAATATTCAATGTCTAAATGAAAAAGTATTTGTTATCACAAGAATCAAACTATCTTGTTTCCAATGAGATTGGATTTCTTGGTTACAACATCCTAAATATACGATTCATTGTTAATTGTTAACTTCACTAGTTTAGTTTAAGTATTGTAACTTATGTTATCTTGTTTTTTTCTTCCCCAGTGTTTCCAATATAACCATTCCCATAATTCTCCTCCCCTTATTTATTAAGTTACTACATGTATATACTACGAATGCTATTGTATTCTTGTAATTTTTGTACTCTCTTATTTTTTTTTCTAAAAATTAACAAATAAGAAAAACATTTAAAAAAATCATGAAGATTAAATTACCATAAATACTCAATTATAAAACAATCCAAATATAAACCAAGGTACTTATTTTTACCTGAAAATGCTCTGAACAGAATCAGTAAGTAAAGTAAAAAGCTAGGAAACAAAATATGGCCTTCACTAATAACATTTAAAACAGTAAACAGCAGAAATGCCAATAAAATAATGTCAATAAATAAATCCTTGGTGTGTTATTTTTAAAACATTTATTTAAAGGGAGAAAAAAATAAAATAACTTTGGTGCAGTTTATCACACTTACCTCTTCCTTGCTAAATTGCAGACGCCTCTCTCCTGTGTATGCGAGCAGTTCTGACTCTGAGCATACCTACGCTAGCAAGCTTTATCAGTTTCGCTGGCCAATCAGGAAATAGCTTCCTAATCATCCCTGGCTATTTAGCTAGCTCAGACACAGCACTCAGTGTTCATGTAACATGTCTCCACTGGTGCCAAGCCTCTAGTTCTGTTGAGCTAGTTCCTGTATACCTGTTGGCTAATTCAGTGCTTCCTCTATGCAGCTCCCCTGTTAACCCGTTGTTGTCCAGTCTGTTGGTTCCCAGCCAACGTCCCTGTGCTTTTCCAGTGTTCCTCTCTGTCTGTGGATATTCTGGTGTCACCTGTGCCTCCTGTTGCTTCCAGTGTCTCCTGTGATCCCTGTGTCCACGGTGCCCCCTGTGTCACTAGGGTCTGTCTCTTAGATTCCTGGTAATTGACCCCCGCTGTGTGACGTGACCTCTCCTGCTTGCTGCCTGCCTCGACCCCAGCCTTCCTCGACTATCCATCTGCTTTATGATTTGGTACCGGGCTTTATATTGCTCACTTTGGTGTGCCCAAGGACCGGCAGTAATCAGCGGCGCAACATCCTCACCATCAGAGGCTCTGGAGAAGACCTGGTTACTGCTTAGACTTTGCTCCCTGGCCGTTCTCATGGCTCACACCACCTCTGTACAAGTCATAGCGCCCCCTAGTGGTCCTGCCTCTCCAAGCATGACACAGTTTTTGTATCTTTTTCTCTTTTTATAAGTATATCAATCTATTGCACTTAGTTGGTAGTTGGTTATGATGGGTTACTTGCTTTAAAGTGATTTTTTGTGCATTGTTATTGACCACCAACAGATGGTATTGTGTCCCCATTTAAAGTGTGTAACAAACTCATGTCTCTGGTTTCTGACAGCAAGAGGGCTGTGTCCTATTGTCATCTACTGTTGTGAGTAGAGTATAAACCATGATTCATCTTATAATGGCATTTCAGGGGAAAATATTCTTAGACTATACTCGAGTACATATACTAATTTTTTTTTCCATTTTTTCATTGTACAGTGTGAATGGGGTCATGAACAATACAAATGCAAACACAGATAATTAACACAGGAATACATACATCAGGAATAAATTGTGGCTACATGTAGAAATATTACCCATTTAACATTTTCAGAAAAACACATGCAACAGAATGCTTCAGTATTCCCCCATAAATAGCATTTCCCCCATAAACATGAAAAGGTGTTTTAGAGAATCTTCTTTTAGTCGAACATGGACTAAGCTGCAGCAGAAATGGCTATTAGGGTTTTGAAGCAATTATTTTTTTTGGTTGGATTGATTCTATATTGTTTTTAATTGTATTTCTATTGAACAGCCTTTATTTGATTGCAAGATGAATGGTGGGGCTTATTTTGCTTGGAGGCTTTCTTTCCTTCTTCAATGAGGTCTATAGATTGTGCCCAAGGCAAGCACACTGGATGTTATTTATATTATTCATGTGCTTGTTGTAAAGGCTAATGCACCTCTAACAATGTGCTCATTAAAGCTATCTAAAGGCATTTTAGATAGATGTCCAAGGTATGGACAACACAAGGAACCGGTTATCATTTCTCCTCATAAATGAATCACTAAATGTTCCTATATCTGCTGTTATGATTTTGTCCCACCTTATTTCTATTTGTCTGACTCTAAATTAAATCTGGGTAACTGTCTACCAATGGAAGCTCTGGGTTTGCAATTAATGGCATTGTAATTGGACAGAAAAGAGGCTGATGAGCAAAGCGTGTTCCAGAAGTCAGAGAACCTAAGCTTCTAATAGCAAAAAAGCTCCAAAATCAGACAAGGGGAACATAATGTTTGTGAGCAGGGTAAAAAATGTAAAGTTAAAATTATGCAGTGTAATAAATAGAATATATTCGTCAAGAGTTGTGATATTAGTTCATATGTAGCTTACATGGCATACTTCTAATTTCATGCTTATGTCAGTCTCAAGGTATCCTAAGGAAAGGCGAGAGTCCTTATATTTGTCCAAACAATAATATTATCCCTTGTTATTTCTGCCTGTTTAAAAAACACTATTCATGGCAGATTTTAACCATGGCTATATCATATAAAATTGTATTGTTATGTATTAGGTAAAAAAAATGAGGGTATTCTAATTTGGGCTTTGTGCCAAAGTATATCCATTCCACTTTTGGAGTGATTTTTAAGGATGAATAAAATTGTGATGCTCTTTTTAAGCACATGGAATTGGATTTCTTTATTATGTAACTATACAAAACAGCAGGACAATTATTAACTGTTGATAAAATTTTCTTGCCGGACATTAGAACCTATCTCTTTATAAAGGAGTTTCAGAGTAAATGAGATCCGCAGTTTCTTGCTTAGCTGGTCTTCTGATATTTTTCACCTACTGTTTTTTCCATGTAATAATGAAGATGTGATCTCCAGGTCAGCAAGCCAGGGAAATAGTAAGTGGGCTTTTGCAAGCGGAGAATACAATTACCCATGTTTTTGCAAAACCTGCAAATAAAACTGTCAGAATTTTACAAAACTGGCAAGGTGCAACAAAACTACCCAGATAGCTTACAAAATAGGAAAAAAAACATGTGGAAATATTTCCTCATTTGCACATTTAAAATGTTGTGCCAATCTGAATTTTTAATTTCCATTTCTCTGCTTTATAAATGGGGAAATTAATCTGTAAGTGAAAAATTCATGAATAGAAAGTTCACCTAGTGCACAAAATAAGTATCTAAAAATAGGTAGGAAATGGAAAAAGGGGAATAGGGAACTGGTAAACTACTTATTTAGAGTGTTATACAGTAAACTGGTCTTTTTATTGAAAGAGATAGGAAGCCATACCAATTATTATCTAAAGATGGCTCTGCAAATGAAATCTAATCATTTCAATTCAAACTTACCCATGAATGGCAAAATACCCAATTAAGCTGACTACAGACAGGAAGGGTCTGATACAGATGTTTCCTGCTGGAAAACATCTCTAAATTTGCTTTTATATGGTGCAAATAAATCCTCACTGGTTTGGTAGCTTTTTAAATCTAAAAGATTTTGCCAATGCTTATTTCTGACAAGAAAAATACTCTACAGATGCCTTCTGGAAATAAATAAAGACACCATTTAAACACCATCCATGATCTTTACAGGCCAAGAAGCAGATGGCACATGACAGTCTAAGACAGCGGTCGCCAACCGGTGGTCCCAAAATTTTGGTGGTCGAAGGCTCTGGCTGGTGCCCCCCCTGAGCGGGGCCAGGAGAGGGACCCCGCTGGGGGGACGCACTGGCCAGAGCCAGGGACCACATCCCTAGTACAGTTCCCAGGCTGGGGGAGGTGAGCGGGCTGTGTCCCTGGACGGTGATTTTAGTGGCCCGCAGGACTAAAAAGGTTGACGACCACTGGTCTAAGACACATTAGATATGGAATAACATGCTTTGTAGAAATACATAGAGTGCAATGTATTCCAAGCTGTAACCCAGTTGAATTTTGTCTTATGGGATTTGAACTTTAGCCTGCTGTGTTCAGAACTTGTTAACTGGCTTGAATTCTATCTTGTATATTTGAAAAAGACGGGAATTATTCATAACCCTTAACAAATATCAGATTAAACTTTTTTTCACTCATCTGGTTCATCAGTTTTAGCACATTTTATTGTTTAATTGGCCGACTCATGCTTTATAAAATATAAATGTAAATTTTACAGGATGCCACAGTTCTTATAAAGTAAGAATAATAGAGATGCATTGCAATACCGTAAAAGGTAAAAAAAAAATGGAACCACAAAACATGACATTGATTCGCTTTTTTACATTATATAAACCACACTGTATGAGTTAATATAAAAGCATAGGGTTTTGTACTTCCCAGAGGATGGGAATCAAATGATGTACATTATGCCCTAAATGTACTAAGCTAGTCATAGAGTTTAATGTGGAACAAATCTGCTACATAATAGACAGAGAAGGAGAAATAAAGAGAAACTTTAATGAACTGGTCAGTTTTTAGGATGCTGTTTTATGTCTTGTGACAAAAAAAATGAAGCGCTTAATTTTTAACCAAGGATGCTATTCTTTGGATTCTTTTGGATTTCAAATTCAGCCAGGGTTTTCACTAATCTCTGCAAATCACTGGTTCTGCAATCCAATTTTAGTCCCCTGAGGTGCACTGGCAGCCCATTCAGTTACATGGACTGCTTTAATGTAACATATGTGAAAGTGTGACATAAAGCAAATTAGTATGGATGGAAAAATGGCTGAAACCTTGGACAGAACCAAAATGATAATTGAGAGAAATAACTGCTTTCATTTGCTGATTTATTTAACTGCTTGTGTAAATTTTAGCTTTTGCTAATGGGATCTGTAATCAACATGCTTTTTTGCACCAAAGCAAATAAAGAGAACCTAATAAACCACGTGAATTGGAGCTGACAGCTCCACCAGCTGAATGCATATAAATATGAAGTATATAGGGGCTACCATGGCTGGCCTTTTAAAGAATATGCAAGTTGTCTGGCTGTGTATGACATAAGTACTTTTGATTAACTGACCTAATTAAGTATACTGTAAATATTTACATAGGTCAATGACTTATGACAATTGACATAACTGAAGACAAAGCATCAGACTGCCTGGTGACTAACATGCTTAAAATACAAGTAATGGCAACCTCCATGATTTTTACAGGTGTCCCTTGAAATACAAAAGTTTTATGCACTATTTCATATATACCCACCCCAAAAAACAATTTTTATTTATAAATGTATAGTCATGTATATATCTAAAAAAAATGCTAACAAAACCACTACATAATACTTTAAAATATTATGTCAGTGATTTCCATGTACATGTAGTGCCTGCAGAGAGCCAGCATTGGGGAGCAGACATACATTGGGGAGGAAGGAATGGAAATAAATAATGGATCATGTTGCTTCTGTGGAGCTTGACATTACTCTGTGACTTTGATCTCAAGTCCTACCCATGCTGAGTTTAAGGAATATGTATTCCTACCTGGTTTTATTTGGATGCTTTACCCAATATTTTGTGTTGCCCTACAATTTTCCTGTAGTAATTTTTGTCACTATAGACTATTGTAATGGGAAAGGGAAGGTGGTGGTGGTGGTGGTGGTGGGGGGGGGGGGGGTTATAGTGGCCCAGGAAGTAGAACTCAGGCCCAGGATTAGTAGTAGTTAGATCAAATTTATATAGATATCTGGTAAGTCTGCCATAATGAACAGGTGTATACGTGCATATTATTGTAAATGCTGCCACTCCCCTACTAAACATAAGTGGAAACTGAATTTTTTATTGATCTGCCAGGAAAACATTGGACTGACTGATCTGCTTTCCTCATTAATCCAACATCTGTTGGATTTTGTCTAAGCAATTCTCTTCAAGCTCATGGTTTTCACAATGTGAAATGCAAATCCATTTAGAAAGAAATGTCATATGTTTACTTATGCTGAATAGTATCAAATGTATTGACAAGTTGAGAAACAATAATAAAGGAAGGAAATCAGGAACATGTAAAATGTATTTGTTTTCCTCTTAAAATCCATACAAGGAAAATGACTGTATAAAAGAAGAAACATATTGATTGTAATAGATCCGATTTCTACTGTATAATGCAAGATAACTGCAATGAGATAGCAGAGGTATTGATCTGTTTTGTTGGTAGTCATTACTTAGTTTCTCAGATATCCATACGCTGCTCTCTACTTCATATTATTTGGCAGAATAAACGTGGACACGTGCCATGCAGGGCTCTTTGGTAACCTAGGCCTCTTCCCCAACTTGACCCTTGTGGTCCAACACAGAGGGCTGGGACAGGTGAATGCAGAAGACGGCTTTGACTGACATTGTAGGTAACTGAAATTGCTAATTTTAGGGGGCAACTCTTTTCTTGCAGAGTGGTTGGGTGATGATCTGGCTGACATGAATGTGGAGTAGGTTAATAACGGAAAGGAACATGGAAATATTGTAGCAGGGTTCTCAGTGATAGAGGGGGAGGGGGGCTTGCAGACCTTGCAGGAGAGGGCTTGGGAGAGACAGAGGGGTGTGGGCACTGTGAAAGTGTGGAGAGGCGGGGGTGATAGTGGGAGGGTAATAACAGGGCTGACAAAAAAAGGGGTATACTGTATGGTGGCTGTGAAGGGGGGTTGGGCTATAGTAGGACTGGCTGGAGTTCTATGGGTGTTATCTAATCGGGCTTATAAACATACTGTATTTTCTTTGAAAATAAGACAGAGTCCTATATTTATTTTACCTCTGAAAATCGCATTAGGGCTTATTTTCAGGGAATGTCTTATTTTTCTCATGTACACAAAAAATCTGTATTTATTCATGTACAAAAATCTGTATTTACCAAAACCTGTACTTTCTACTTTCGGGATAGGTCTTATTTTTGGGGAAACATGTAAGGAGGAGATGGGGGGGGGGGTGATAGTGAGGAGAAGGCCTGGCCTATTTTGTAGGACAGTGGATTGTGAGAGAAAACGGGGTTCAGGTGGTATAGGTGATGGGAGAGGGGTGCTGCAGTTGCAATGCAGAGTAGGTTTAGTTAAGAGTACAATGGGCACTGCAGGAGTGCAGGAAGGAAGGTGTTCTATGATAGTAAGGGTGGCTGACATTGCAGAAAGGGGAGTTAGGTGATGGGTTCACTAAGTAGCAGCTACAGAGATGCTGCCAGGAAGCATGGATCCTAACATGGGCCCTTCCTTCCTGTACAGGAACAGACCGTTTCCCTGCTCGCACTGACAGTTATTTGGACAAAAGGCCTAAAAGGGTGGCTAAAAGCTTATCTGCTGTTATTTCAGCTATGTTGATTGATTTCTTTTTGATCAAGTTGTATTGTAGCATAGATGTATACTTTCATCTTCATTAAAGCAGCCCTAAACTTTACCTCTAAAAACCTCTCTTGCAGCAGAAACAGGCCAGGGTACATGAGGCATGACTTCCTATAGACTCCTTTGGACGAATGTGTTAAAAGATGGCACAATATATAAAAAAATACTTTTTTGACGTTTCTTTTACATGTTTTAGCTTTTATACATTTTTAAGGTTGGATTTACAATTGGTTTAAGAAAATAACACCTACCTTCCTTGCTATTCAACATTTTCAGTATATAATTGTATCTAAAACCATATGCACACTATAAACCCAGAGTTCCCCTGGTAATGATATACACATTAAAGGGAGATAATAGTTCACCATGATTAAACATTTCTCTGTCATGGAGAACTGCCTTGAGGAATAGCTTATACAGAAAATGATTTTAAATCAGGTTTTTTTCCTCCGTTATTGTAACAGCTTTGCAAAGGTTAGCATCCATTAATATACTGTATGCTTCAGTTTTGAATACCAAACAGCAGAATGATTAATACAGCTGAGATAGGTGCACAGTAGGAATGTTTTACCCACTAATGCTACATTAGAAACAGGAGAAGACTCTTGCTACTGGGCTGTATAGGTCAGAGATGTTACAAATCTTTACGTATTGGAGTTGAACTGCATACTGAACAGTCCAAAAAAAAAAAAAAACTAATTTAGTCTGTACATTTAAAGTAAATTTATAGAATGGCAAAAGTTCAAAGTGATTCTAAGAATTTGCAGCCTGCAAAGATTACTTTGCTCATGAAAATACTTGCATTTAAGAATACACTACATAACTGGTGTTATTTTTTAAAACTACAAATTTGAAACTTCAAATTCTCATTCTCATTAAATGTAATTTAATGACTATAACTATCAAAATGTTTTACTAAAAATGTAAATTTTGAATATTGTTCTTAATTACTTTAAAAAAGTCATCTTACACTTCTGTCTTTCAAACGAGTAAAGATCAAGAAATACAGACGTATGATATATGTCCTAAAGAGAACCTTCCATTGAAGATATGAAATGAATGATACTGACCTATTCTTAAACTAGAAGAATATCAGTAGCCCCCATATTTCTTTCATGACAGGTGTCCTTTAAATAATTTTTTCAATCTTTGATTTGAACAACAAATTTTTACATTGGCAATACTCTGCAGATCAAAGCAATAGGTTAGCTTTATTTCCACTTTCTACCCCGAAGCTAGGACAAGAGTTTCACGTTTGGGTTCACATTTTAATACTGTGGGTAATATCTCTTTTTAAGGAATATTTAACCTGATCCTAAACTGCCTAACAAAATTATGATGTGAAATGGTTTGCATAAGACTGCAAACCATTGCACATCATAGTTCATACCTTTCATTTACTACCCCACCATGTTTTAATGAGGAAAATACTCGATAATTCCATGTATGGAGGAACATATGGCTTACTTCATGTGACAGTGCTGGTGCTTGGAGATTGATTCAGTGCTGTATCATAGGATTTGGGAGAGATTTATCAATGGCATGTAAAACCTACCCAATACCTTCTTTCCCATTCCGTT
The DNA here is from genome assembly GCF_032062135.1 of Pyxicephalus adspersus. Lineage (NCBI taxonomy): Eukaryota > Metazoa > Chordata > Amphibia > Anura > Pyxicephalidae > Pyxicephalus > Pyxicephalus adspersus. Next base: position 35,322,210 of record NC_092862.1, read on the forward strand.
CCCAGTCCAGGGCCCTGAAATAAACTAATAATGGCAACGCTAGCAGGGTTGCTCTCCACTACTCCTGGACTCTTTATCCCAGCACACACCTGGTTTTAAAAAACCTATGCTCTACATGTTGGAAACACATATCTCTTATCCAGGACCAATCCCAGCAGTCCTGTACATAAAACTATTAAAAACATACCCTTAAAAAGAAGGAAAGTTCCAATATAAAATTGACCCAGTATTATTATATTTTACACACTAGCACCAATGGTGGTTGCCATCAGTTATAAAGGAAACACAATTTAAAGGCAATCATACTTGCCAAATATTGCACATGCTTTCTGTGCTGTGCTGTCATAGCTGCAGGAATGGGCATCACCATCTTCACCTCTGAACCCTGTTCATTGATTGGATGATGTAACCCCTGCGTACGTGCCTGCGTATGTGTATTATCCCTGGCAGCTGGCTCTGTGTACCGTGTGATTTAGAGCAGAAACTAAAATCCACAAGAAGCAAGGGGTCTGAAACACTAATATCTCTTTGTTCATGACCAAACATTGCTGGACTTGGTGGAAGAATAACACTTACGTACTGCTTTCAATACTTGTGTTTCCTACTAGCCTTTTGGCTAATACTAAAATTGACAATTTTTCATTCTTGGTCTAAATTTTCAAGCAACAGGTGTTCACCATGAGGCATACATTAAAGGCATCAGACACATTTATCTCATAGGAAGTATTTAAGGTAGCTTCTCCATACAAATGAAAAATTTACTTTCATGTCACACCAAAGCAAAATGTAGGGCTTTTATGACTAATTCTTTTACTAGTTTTATTCTATTCATATTCTGGCAACTTTTATTAAAATATCATCTTTTAGTATAGGAAAGACATAATTAATTGGTCTTTCGTATTGCTTTAAGTGCTTACCTCAATTGAAGCAATTCAAAAGCATCAAATTAAAATGGGCAATGATCAAAGATGTATTGGCCTTTTAGCCACAAATGAGTACTTCAATACATTACTTAATCAATATGTGGAAGAGTCTCAATTTAATTTCCTATCTTTGGGAAGCTGCCATATACTAATTGTCAGAATTACACGTCCACTAGCTGGCTCAGATCTGGGTTTTCTATGCAGGGCTTCAGACATACAGTGAAATGTTTCATTGAAGCAGTCTAGTGAGGCGGTAAGGGCTTTTTACATTGATCAATGTGTAGGTTGCATAATTTCCAATAATTTGTTATGGATGTTAAAGTCTTTAATATAACAATTCCCTAGATGGAATGCTGCAAGCATATTGTGTATATTAATAATTTCCTTGGGGAAGACCATGCAGTAACTAAAACATAAAGGACACACAGATCCATTCTTCTGTCTCAGGCAGGTTTACTCTTGGCTTCCATATTCTGTGGTCAATTAACTGTTAATGAGTCAGTAAAATGTGACAATTTATGTTTTCTTATAAGAATGAGTCTTCTACTAATAGCATAAAGCAGTATTTATAACAGCCAATAGAAATGTATTGTATAAGATGACAGGTATAGTTGGAGAAAGTATTATAAAACAGACAAATGATAGCAAACTTCTCTCCATTACCTCCTCATTTGGACTCACACAGCACATCAATGGCCCCACACACATAGCCAGACACACTTTAGACCTGGTATTTTCTAAACTCTGCATTAGTCTGTCATTTGCAATCCCTATTTATTGTACAGCGCTGTGTAATATGTTGGCGCTATATAAATCCTGTTTAATAATAATATTAATAATAATAATAATAGCATGACGTGTCATTATTCTAACCACAGCAAGAAATGGCTTTTCAGGACAGAGCTTCATCATTTCAAAAACATTTCAGTGGTCTGTCAACCTTGGAAGTCTTTTATGTGACACAGAGAACAGCTATATGGCAAAAGTGACATCAGACCTTATGACTTAGCTGACCTGAAAATTAAGACTAGAGCAAGCACAAAGTGCAATGCAAAACTTCTATTTGGAGCTTCCTTTTGTATTTTATAAATGCATTTTAGCTGTGCCCTCACTAGCACCAGCAACCCCACTAGCATTTCTTTATTTACATTAACATGTGCATTATATCCTACATCACACCACCTTACAAATTGTTGTCTGGCAGCCTTCCATCCTGATAAGCTGTCTGCAAATGTGGCTCCACCTCTGCTCCATGCATGAGCCTCTATTGCTAATTTTTGGCCCCTCTGTAGAAGTACAGATTACGCAGGCCTATCCACCAATAAAAATATATTACCAAAGGTAGTGTGAGAACACTAGATTCAGAAAGAATCCAGTATAATAGTGCAGAATTTAACCATATTTTGTTAGTTATCAGTATATGAAAATAGCAAGTGTGAGTAGGAATGTAGGAGTATAGAAACAATCTACCACCCCGATATGTCCTTGTACTAAAAGAAAATATTGACAAAGAAGTTTAGAGTTGTGCTCATAGCTCCTCTGTTTAGCAGCCTCCATCTGCAACCCCACTTTTTTCATATGCACTCTGTTCCATCTCAGTTCAGAGATTAGTTCCTGGTCATGATTCTACCCTACTATTAGCTGCTGGTCCTATTTAGGCCTCTCTAGTCATCGGCACAGGTTGCTGGATCTTCAACTTGTTACCTGCTACTTGCTTAGCAATATTCTGCCTGTTTGACCTCTCTGTTTCCTTGTTTCTCTGACCTGGGTTGGATCTGACAACAAATATTGTCTGCTGCCTGCCCCGACTTTGAAATTGCCTTGACTATGATTATTGCCTGCTGCCTGCCTGACCTGTTACCCATTTTCTAGTTGTCTCTACACAAAAGCTACATTTTCCCTGCTCACTCCTGGTAGGAAGATCCTGGGGGCTGCGATCTTGTGATCGCCCAGCAGCAAAGTTGTCCCGTGGCCACTAGGGTTACTGGTCTATCACTCATTATGGGGTGCTCCAGAATAGACCAGGAGACACCTAAGACACCCAGCCTGGGGTAATCCTGGGCCAACTGGCAGGGGGCTTAGCCCTAACAAGTGCAAGAGGGGGGCTTTATCTGTATGACTTGTTAACTATCCTACAGTACAGGTTTCTGAAATATTTTTGGGTTCCTTAGCGTTCCCAAGATTTTTTGGTAAGTGATTTCACTAGGATCTAGGGAGATGGACCAGAAACTGTAAGCTATAGTGAGTATCTTTTGCAAAGGTGGCTGGGAACACCAAAAACTAAAAATAGGAATTGGAAATAGGAATCATGGCAGGGAGACATCAATGTCGTGTATCTAGCTAAGAATGGTATATATATATATATATATATAGCTATAGAATGGTTCTGATAGCTAACATCTGTCTATATATGTCCCACATTTAGGTAGACTGACCTTTACCCTCCCTGGCGGTAATCCCAAGTGTGGCTTGGGGTGAATTATACATACCAAAAGCGGTAACCCCGAGCCACACACAGGGTGGAATTGCCAGGGAGTTTAAACAGCTTACCTGGTAAGTGGTGCCCACGACATCCTCCAACGAAGTCTGGAATCTTCTTCCCCTGGCAATGCCAGATGGGCATCTGTGTAACCTGGCGATACCCAGGCAGCATCTGCATCCTCGGCGTGTGAACATTGGGGACGCGAGGCCAGGGGAAGCAGATGCTTGCCGGGCGTCTGCTAGCAAGTGTGTGGATGGGGAGCAGGACCAGGCTGGAAATTTAAAATACTAAGTATTTTTAAATGTAACGGTTTTAGATTTAAAACACGTAATATGCATACCACCAGGGAGGTTAAGAAACAACAATTTTTATTTTTTCCAAATACATATCAACAACTAGAAATGGATTTGCAATTGTGTATATAATTTTGTATATTAGTTCTTCACATTTAAACTGTACAATAAACCCACTTAAAATATGTTGACATTTGCCCTAAATCTAAGTTTCCTGGATTGCATATTCTGGTGCAAACAACTTGTTTTTTGCATTTGTTAGGATTGCTGATTCTGTTTGTATGCCAAAAAAAGAGTATAAGAATTCTTTGAATTGTATACATGTCTAAATATAGGTTTACAAAATATTTCATTCAAACATTTAAAATATGAAAAATATCAGTTGTGTGGGTAAACTGTTAATTCTTTGCTTAAACTGCACCCTGTGGTCTTTCAAAACACAGCAAATTGCTAACAAGGGACAGTGCCTCACACTGCAAGGATAACTTGACTTTTACAACTTAACCATCTCTTAAATAATTCATGTATATTATTCAGACTTTATGCGGTTTGACAGCCATTGATTTGGCAGAGACCATGTTTTCAGGTTTATGCATGGGAAACATGCTCTTTCTGATACAAATGAGCAGTCTGTGCCTTGGAAAGAAGCTCAATTAAACTTGCAGAGTCATGAGTGACAGAGGATGGATGGGGTCATCCAACCCACACAGAAAGTCCTGATTTATCCCTGAAATTTGCTATATGTCTGAAACAAACATATTACGTTTATAAAAGTCTCTCGGCCAGCAGAGCGTTAACTAAGGGCATTGAAAGGACATTTTTAACATACAGTTCTTCAAATCTCCATTCATTGAATGACTGATTGATAAATAGGTGCAAGAAATCATTGCAAGAGAGCAATTCTTTCAGGCTTTTAATTCTAAAATGTACTTCAAATTGTTTTTGCTATGAAAACATTAGTAATTTTGATTATGCATATAAGGGTACATTAAGTGAAATAACATCTTACTTCCCATTTGTCTTCATGTAAAAACATACCTTTGGGCTTTGTGAAAAGAAGGCTCCCTGCATGCTACTTCCCCCACCATTTTAAGCTCTATTGGGCATGGTTCTCTCCACCATCTGTGTTATTGTTTGTAACTGTCTGTCATTTGCAACCCCTATTAATTCTACAGCCCTGTGTATTATGTTGGTGCCATTAAAATACAGTTTAGTAATAATACAAATAATAATAATTACTTACACATATTCCCCATAAACTGAGGCAATATGGGGTGGAGAATGGATCAAGGCACATAAACTAAAAAAACCTTCAATAATCTGGGGAATTTAAACTAAGCATTTGATGAAGAAATGTATTAGCAGGGTTGACCTTCATTGTATTTCGTCAAAAGGATAAATACATTTAACATAATGGTGAGCTCTGCCTAATAAATCATAAACCACCAACTGGTCAATAAGACCACCCATCACAATAAAGATCCAATTGAAAGTTGGTGGAAAAGGCAGTGACATGAAAAACTTTTCAAAGGAAAAGTCAAGAAGATTTTCATAAAACTTTATCTGCCTATATCTTTAGATTTCCCACTTGTTTTGACATAAGGTTTTAACTGAAAGTCTTCTCTGTTTATGCAGTTTTCATCATATGCTCTGTTTGAATTACAGAGGTTTGTGGCAGGTTTGCTTTAATGTCCTGCTGCTATTCAGGACTCATTCATCTTGATTGCTGGCTCCCCACTGCCAACAGAACATTTGACAGCCAGGCTGATAGCTGCCCAGAAGCCGCAATAACTGGATGAATTTCTGCATTGTTCGTGTGTATGAATACGTCTTTAAAGTATAATCTCTTGTATTTCATAGCTGTGGATTGGAACATATGTTTGTATCCTGTTTGAGATATCCAAAATCAACGTGTTGATTCTCAGCATGGTTTCTGCTATTCTCATTACTTCAAACAATTTAAACCAAAAACCATCACCATTATTAAACAATTTTAAATATCAAAGCATAATAAACCAGCCTGGTATTCTGTGTTCTAAAACCATATTACTTAAGCAAATATAGTGAAATAGGCACAACTTTCAAAATGTGAAATATACAATAAAAAAAATAAATAAGAAAATTGTCAGGCTCTATTAGTTTACACATCATATATTGACATAATGTATATATCTTATAGTCAAAAAATAAAACTTACTTTAGAGAGTCCTCCTACTTCCAGGTAGAAGCAGATGATGAATACATTCCATGCTACCCAAAAAGCTGTCCATACTGTATACTAAAAAGAGGAAAAAGACAACATGTTATGCTAAATCATACTGCACAACAAGATGTGTTCTCTGCGCTTAATTGCGAGAAAGTACAATTTCCTTGGCTTGCAATTTTTACACTTCCACTATGGGCCCATTGATTTGGCAAGTTGTTTTATTTTTCTATAGAAAAAATGCATAGATTGAAAAGTGTTTTTTTTTTTTTAGTAATGTTATTGTATATTAAGTACAAGCATATTTTTGTCCTTATTACAATGGCACTAAAATAAGGTTTCTGGTAAAAAGAATTGTAAAGCTATTTCCAAATAAAATAAAATATAATATGTGAAAAAACTGTGAACAAAAAAAAGAAAGAAAAAAAGATGAAAATGGTAATAGTAAAATAGGAGGTAAAGCGTACCTAAACTCAGAATTTATACTTTACATAAAAGGGTAGACAACTCTGACAACAAAAGACAAATTTTGTTTGTGTTTTTTTTTAAGTGCCAAAGGGTGCAGCACGGCCCCCTTAATTCTTGATCCTCTCAGTGATCAAGAAATAATGGGAACACAGAGCTTCACTGGATACCTACATAACGCATCCAGGGAGGCTCTTGGCTGCTCCTTCTGTGCATGCCCGAGATGCTAGGAGCCCTTTCAACAATAGAAAAAAAATTGCAGATCTCACGCATGAGCAGTGAGATCTCGCGCTTGCCCAGTGCGAGATTGGGTGACGCCGAAAGAACCCGGAAGAACAGAGAAGAAAATATCGGCCCCTGGTGCTCCCTCTGCGTCGGGCCGAAGACAGATACCGGGACAAAGCAGGACCCGATGGAAGAAACCCCCATATAGACTGCTCTGCGGGATTGAAGGTAAGTGTGATTGTTTTGTTTTGAGTTTATTAAGAACTTAAATAGGAACAAATAATTTTTATTAAAAAAAACATGTTTTTTTACTTGTAATGTTGCTTTAACTGATATCATGTGCAGATGAATGAAACAGTAAACACAATGGTGTTGATTTAGTAAAAGACTTAAGGCTGTTTACTTAGGAAAGTGAATTAGTAAACTGGCACTCTGTATGGAAATGTTTACATACTGGGTGTGGTAAAAATTAACTTTGCAAACAATACCCAATCACGTGCAAGGAAATTTAACAAATACATAATTTATTCTTGGATATTATTGGATGGTTGAAGTCATCATAGCTGATAATTATCATTGGTAAGAAGGTAAGAAGAAGTCTAATAAAAAGCCGACCACTGTTTTGGTGAATAAATATGAAAAGTTTGAGTGGGTATAGATTCATTTTACTTACCTGGGACCTTTGGGCATGCTCTTCTTAGACTTGGAGGCCTGGGACTTTTGCTTGGGTGCAGAAGTCACCCTGGGAATTGTGGGTCCGTGGGGGTGTGCTGTTTGGTGACCCGGAATCCTTGGTGGCCTCTAAAGATTTGCCTGTTCTATATCTCTTTCAGGTTATGTAGTCAGACATTTGTATTAGTAGTTTTGAATGTAACCATTATTCACTACCTGTAAGGTGTTATGTTTATAGATGGCGCCTGTCCACAATCCTGCTTTAACAAATGTTCTTTTCTAGTTCTGGTTCTACCAAATCTCTTAAGCTTTGTTATTATTATATTCACAATATTCTAAAAAATGTTTGTAATAGAAAACATGTATGTGATTCATTTTACCAATTATTGTTATTTCATTTTGGCAGATAAATTGAAAAACTTTTTCCTGCATGTAAATTAGTGATGTTAAACTGACGTTCATCCAACCAATATATCTCCTATAAAAATGTCTGAAATATTATAAGAGGGAAATAAAGTAACTTACCACTACTATGTATCGCGGCCTGTACTGTATGGTACCAAATAGTCCCAGTATTACAACAATTATATGAAGAAAATTTCCGAGGATTGGTGCCCACTGGTATCCAAGAAAATCAAATATCTGTCTTTCCAAAGCTGCCAACTGAAAGAAAACAGAAACGGAAATAAATTACTCAGATATGTTAAACGGACTGCGTGCAACCAAGCAAATTCAATAACTAGGGGAAATGAATAAACATTTTATAGCTTGTTGCAAGTAAATCTTTACATTTTAACCTGCCCAAACACAATATATGCTATTTGCATACTTTGTGCAATTGTATTACCTGGTCAGTAGATGCTAAATAACCATATGTGATATGTGATACCTTGGCTAATGGATTGCCCTGATAACAAATCTTTTGGCTAACACATTTTTATCACTGTTTAAAAGACTCGGCTCAGCTAACGAATGTAAAAAAAAAAAAAAAAAAAAGGGGAAGTAAAATGCCTTATAACATACTGCATGTCGGATTTTCTGTATACTGTATCAGAAAGTGAGAGAGAGACATCGCTTTACATACGAACAGGGCTTCCCTGCTGCTTGTGTGCAGGACGGAGGCTTGATAGGGATAGGGGCAGTTTTCATGAAGAAATCTAGACACAGCTGAGATAGTGGGTGATCTTAAAGGGGGTGAGCTCTTCTGCAACATCTTGTAACCCTTAAATAACCAAGACAAACTCTGGAGTTGTTTCTTTTTGCTGCATAAAATTTTTTTTTGCCTTTTTTTTTTTGCTTTGTTTGGGATTAACTCGCAATGAGGATTTTATACAGTAACTGAAACCACCCTGCCTATTAATATGTTGAGCTGAGACTGTTCTAATTGGGAAGCTGTACATCTCAGCCTTTGGTGAGTTTATGACCTTTTATATTGTGCTTTTACTATTTTTATAAAACCTATCTTTAAACTGTGAGCAGTATCCAGAAAGAATTAAATGATTTTTCTATAGGAACCTATGGGAAATCACGTTTCGGCAAACAAAGATTTCGGCTAACAAATGTGATTCCGGAACGAATTAACTTTGTTAGCCGAGGTATCACTGTATATTAATGTAATCATTCAAAGCAAAATGTACCCTTGATCTATTCTTTACATGCAGCTTTAAACAGATATATTAAGGATAGCATATTTTAGAGCTATAGACTCATTCATTTACTTTTACTGCATTACTGCCAACACACTCTTTAAGTCAGGCCTCTTTCATGCGGTTAAAAACCGCACAGAAAATTATTGCTATGACTTTAGAAGTGGCAAACCCCATGGTAGGTGTTGCCCATGTGTTTGCAGTAGCAGATTGTTTTTTGCTCTAGAGGAGAAAAGGAACTGGATGGCTTGAAGCAACATGTTGTTTCCAAGAACTGCGCCGCACCCCAATTGCAATGTAAACTCAGCTGTGTGCAAACTCCAGCAAAAAGAAGTTTCCAACTGCTCACATACATTTGAATAGGAGTGGTTGAGCTTGAGGATAAGCATGAAGTACAACGTTGTGATTTAGTCTAAATGGAAGTTTTCACTCACAAGTTCTTGACTAGACCCCTTTTACTTTGGTTGTGGTTACCATCAAAATATATAAAGTGGGTATTTATTGAGTTCTGACAAAAAAAAATTACAAAATCCTGGAGTATTACAGGTCAATTTACCAATGTTTTTACCCAAGATTCATACAACTTCTGCCAAAGATATACACATTTTCACAGAAGAAAAATAAATTAGAAAAGTGTAAATTTAAAATTAGAATTAGAATTTTAAATAAAAAAAATCAATTTTTTTTAATCTTGTGTGAAAACATTTAGTTTTTTAAACCTTTAGATTTTTACAGCAACTAGACAGTTTTACAGCATATTCTGAATTCAGCAATATGAGAAAAGATAATAATGAAAACATTGGTATTGACCTTTCTTTTGAGGTACAAAGAGTTTGATATCAAAGAACGGTGTGCTTTTTGTGGTCAAACCACATGTGGTCTTATCCAAATAATTAGTAACACAACGTCAAATTACAGATTTTCCCTTTCATTCTAGTTTTATCCCTTCAAATCACTCTAATCACCAGAGAGTTTGTGAAACTTAAAATATACCATTAGTCAGTACCATGAAAGTCAGCATGCAATAATATAGGGACAGTGTAAATGCTATTTATTCTCTGTAGTGTTAATGTATAATTTGCTAAGACTCATTGCTTTAGTTATAATGAGCTGCTTAATCAGTCAAATGAAAACTCTGCCTCTGTGATCAAAAACAAGTAAAAAAATTGGTACAAATCAGTTAAGCTCTTTACTGCCTGCACAGCTATGCCAGCAGGTTCTTAATATGTATACTACATAGATATCAACCATTATTCCTTGTTGCAATTTTAATCCACAATCAGCATTTTCACACACACACACACACCAGGATGTCACGGTAATATTCTAATCAATGATCTAGTAGCTAAAATAAAGAGATCCCGACATAAGTTCCATTAAAATGCGGGTGTCATTTGAGGGAGGTTGTTAATGCAAGACGACACATGAACTGTATTATTTTTGTTTACAGCAAAAGACTATAATAGATTGAGACTGATTCATTAACACTCTCCAAGACTGGAGAAGATAAGCAATCATGGGAGAACCCGGGTAATCCAGCCTTAAAAATTATTTGATACTATTGAAAATGTTTTTAATCCTACATGAGATCAATTCTAGGTTTGCTGGGTCACCCAGGTTCTCCCATGATAGTCTATCTTTTCCAGTTTTGGAGCCCATTACGATATTGTGGCTCTGATCACTGGGTGAAGAGGTTATTTAGTTTTGGTTACGGTCAATATAGAAAGGGAAAATATAAATGGATAGAATAAAAGAAAGAAAACTAAAATTGGGGGAAAACCTCCAACATGCAAACTTGTTGCAGTGACAACTGGGAAACAGGGTATTCCCCTCATTGTGAAGAAGATTACCTCTGACTTCATGTTGTGTCTTTGGAGTGGAAGTAAAGGGAAGTCACCTCAATAGGGCACAGATTACTGCTTTTAATTAAAAATATTTTTAAAAAAGCAAAAACAAAAATACACTAGAAAACTGTTTTTACTGTCTCACTCTACCCAACAAAAGAAAAAAACTAAAAAAAAAAAATAATAATAAAAAAAATATATATATGTGAATATATATATATATAAACAACTCATTTTGCATAGTTAAATTTTTTATTTAAACTAAAAACAGATATAATTGTATATATGAGTGATATATATTTTCCTTACTGCAACAAAATATCTTTCATAGACTGTATCAAATATCATAATTAAACATAAGTATAAATAAACTATACAGGCGCCTTACAGGTGTGGTTGTTCCAAAATTAAACTTCTTACTAAAAAGACACAGCATTGTGATGAACATACATAATATGTTGGCAAGTTTAGTGACCATATAAAAGCTCTAGTTTACAAGCATTTTAATGTGTCTGATCATAGTTCTCCAAGACAAGAGAAGAAAGACTATCATGGGAAAACATGGGTAAGCCGGCAACTTGAAATGGATCTGGTTCAGGACAGAAAACATTTGCTAAATAATAGCAAATGATTTTTGGAAAGATATTCCAGGTTTGCTGGATTGCCTGAATGTTCTCTCTTGATAGTCTTATCTTCTCCAGTCTTGGAGAGAATTAATAAATAAGACCCAATGTATGCTAGCTGGAGCAATAATAATAATAGCTGAACAATAATAACTCAAGGATTATGTATAGCTGAAAAATAACTAAATGGTACTAATGTTCATTTAGTGGTTATGCTCTTCTTCCTACAATACATTTAGGGTAATTTGTAATGGGAAAATTGTTTACAACAAAGATAAATTAAATACAGTAAGTACAGATTTGTCTGACACTAGATTATAAAATACAAAATTTATTTGCATGTCCTGTCTAAGCTCAGAAGTAATGCTGTGACTTTCTGCAGTTTTCTCTTTCATAGTAGTAAATTTTAAGTTGATCTATTTCCAGAACTGTTCTTACTTTTGGACAGGGTACAGAATATATAAAACCCCTGTCTGCTTCTTTTTTTTTTTGTGCCATTTGTGTCCTGTTGGGGAGAATTATCTATTTTCTCTTATCTGTTTATCTATTTTTCCCTATCTATTTTCTTGTCCTCGTGACACAACTGAAAGAAATAGGAAATTCAGCAAAGGACTATACTACACTGAGGCTGATTCATTAACACTCTCCATGACTGGGTAAGATAAGTAATCATAGGAAAACCTGGGTATTACAGCAACCCTGGAATAAAAGCCTTAAAAAATATTTGCTAATATTTAAAATGTTTTTAATCATGGATGAGATCTATTCCAGGTTTGCTTTATCACCCAAGTTCTCCCATGATAGTCTATCTTTTCCAGTCTTGGAGCCCATTACAATATTGTGGCTCTTATCACAGAGTGAAAAGGTTATTTGGTTTTGGTTACTGTAAATAAAGGGAAAATATAAGTGGATAAAATAAAGAAACTGAAATTGGGAGAAAGTCCTCTAACATGCAAACTTGTTGCAGTGACAACTGAGAAAAAAGAGTATTTCCCTCATTGTGGAGAAGATTTACTCTGATGTTATGTTGTGTCTTTAGAGTGGGAAGTAATGTGAAGTCTCCCCAATGGGGCATGGGTTACAATTTATAATTATGGAGTATTATTTAAAAAAAGCAAAAAAGGAGACTAGGGAATTTACTGTGTTTTTACTATCTCACTCTACCCAACAAAGTATAACAATAAATTTTGCATAGGTAAACTTTATTTAAAAAAACAGACATAATTGTATATATGAGTGATGTATAATTTCCTTACTGCAACAGAATATCCTCGATAGCATGTAATATATATTATAATTACACATTTGTATAATTAAACTGTACAGGCACCTTACAGGTGTGGCTGTTTTAAAACTAAACTTCCTTCTAAAAAGACACTTGTGAAGAGGTCTGACAAAAATATATTTGATTCTATACTTTGCTAAGACTAAAATAAATAAAAGCAAATGACTTTCATCTCCTAAAGTGAGTCTGTCATTAAAGGGTTCAGACTAAAAAGCAGCCTGTGAAGCAAGATGTTATTATAGTTATCATACCAATGGCCTCACCATGCTGGTAAACCTGAATGTAGGTATCTAACACTCCAGGTATGTGCAATACCTGCTCCAGCTATGGTTCCTGCTACCAACTCCAATGTTACTACAAATTTAAGGGCAGATGCCAGGCGCAGTTGATGTATAGGGCTACCATTTCTGCTAATTTCTGATAATTAAAAAAATCGAAAAGGTATTTTAATACTTGCATAAAAACTATTCTTCTGACAAAAAGAAATGTGGGGTTTTACTGTGTTTTAGAAAAAGCTTGCAGGAGACCCAGGGGGTAGGTTCCTAATGGTCACTGGTAACATTGGCATTCAATTGATTTCAGTGATTTCCTATTATACCCCAAATGAGGGCATAACTCGCTTTTTTCACACTTTGCTGGATGAGATATGGCCCAAGGTGAAAGGTTTCCTTATTTTGATTCCCCGAAAAACAGCCATGTCCTTTCCCTTTTATTGAAACATTATGTTCTCATTGAGCAAATCCATCAGTCAAGGACTATACACATTTTTCAGCTGCCCATAACCAATACTCACGCATTCATCATATCTTCGTTCGGTCCAGTACTCTTCCAGTAGGGGCTAGGGACACGAATCCTGTCCACTTCTTGGTCTGATCATGACCCTAGTCATTTATTTATGTGGGCTTAACAGGACTCAAGCCGGGTTCAGATGGAGGCTTAACAAAAGTTTAATCTCTGACCCCATTATTAAAGGGGAAATTCAAGGTTTTTTTCTGTTAATAACCTAGCGACAAATCTCCGGGTATTAACTGGGAAACACACAAAGCGTACATTATGGGTGAAATCATAAAATTAGGCTCACTATGTAGGAAATCCCAGAATAAACTTATTCAAGAGAAGCTCAAGGAATACCATAGATTACAATTATAACATAAGAAGAACCCCCACTCTGGTCTGGAGCCGCAGTTGGAGGCCCAACACACGGAACTTAATCTTCTCCTAGAACTAGAGCAGAGAAATCCTTGCGGTGGGCTTCACACAAATTTTTTCTTTGGAGTGACAAACTGGAGTGGCTGCCTCTTAGTTAATAAACTAAATCCCAAGCCTAAACTTCATACTTTTCGCAAAATTAAACCTAAGGATGGTAGACTAACACAAAATCCTGAAAAGATTTTATCTGCTTTTGGGAATTTCTATAAACATCTTTATAGCTCCACAGTATCATCCCCCCAAGATAGGTTAGCCGCCTTTCTCCAAAGGTTTCATCTCGCCAAACTGAAACCCAAGCATGTAGAAATTTTGGAGAAGCCATTTAGGACAGAGGATTTGGTTAACACTATAAAACTACCTAAAATGGGAAGCTCACCTGGTCCAGATGTTTTTTCTAATCTTTATTATAAAACTTTTAGCCATATTTTGCTTCCGCATTTGGTGGACTATTTTAATTTTTAATATCAAACTATCCTAAACTATTCTCCACCCACACTCCCCTTACACTGCTCTGGCATAACTTAGAATGTCTACACCTAGAACAATTTGATTGGTGGATTACTAGAGGCTTTCTGAGAATAAAAGACTTGATAGATGTCCGGTCGGTACTTACCTGGGAATATCTCTCCAGCAAAAGAGAAATACCGTCTAGGGAACATTTTCGCTACATACAATTGCACTCTTACATCAATAATATTATCAAACGGGCTCCAAAATCCTTGCATACATCCCCATTTGAGAGCACTTTCTCGTCTATAGTTACTACAAGAGGACAAATCTCTGTTATTTACTCGGCTCTAGTCCCCCCAACTAGTAAACTCAAATATATGATGGACTGGGAATCTGAACTCGGCCATTCATGGGATCTAGAGGAATGGTGTGACTTGGTTTTTTCTCTAAAGTTTCCTTGAACTCTGCCCTGGTGGAGGCCAACTATAAAATAATGTTTAGATGGTATTTGGTACTGGATAGATTAGCAAAATTGTTCCCGTCAGTCTGCCCCCTATGTTTCCAGGGTTGTGATGCTAGAGGTTTCATGTTACGTATCTGGTGGTCCTGCTAAACTGCTAGGCATTTTTGGAAAATGGTGTTTAAGTTGATCTCCAGGACTTTGCAGCGTAAGGTTTGGACTTGGTTTGTCCTACACCAGCATTGGAATTGACCAAGCTGATACTTTTGGCAGGTAGAATCCCATTAGCCAAAGCCTGGGAAACAACCACAATACCTCTGGACCCCATATATACTTAATTAAACTAGGTTATGATAAATGACAAACTAACTCACACATTAGAGAATTCCCTGGTTAAATATGATGATGTTTGGGATCCTTGGATCTCCCTTAATAGTGCTTAAGAGGTGATCTCCCATATTTCTGTTTATGGATGCTACAAAGTCTTCTCTTTCTTTTCCCCTGTCTTTTATTCTTTCTTCTTCTACCCCTAATTAGCTTGGACATTTTCTTTTCCAATTCTCCCCCATTGTTAACTTTTCAGCCCCCTGTTAAATTCCTCTTTGCCTCTTTCTTTTATTTCTGTATCCTTGTTGTCGGCTTATGTTATAATACTGTTATTTTCTTTATTTAAATAAGGCATTTGATTTTTGTTCAGATTTGAATAGGTTTTGACATGTCTGTTTTTTTCTCCTTATATGTATCATACTGGTCTATGTTTATTTGTTACTATGTTAAAGCCTCTTTTTTCAAAAACCTAATAAACATAATAAAATACAAAAAGGTATTTTTTATACAATAATAAATTCATATAAAACCTTTTAAGCTGAATAAAGCAAGGGGTTCCTAATAATATTTCCAACTTTTGGATAATGTAATGTTTAATAATACATTTAGTGATGAAGGGGAAAGATTACGTCTCAGTGTGATATGGCCGAATTTTTAAGTCTTAGCGGTTTGAATCCATGACAACGTCATTTTTCTTTGTCCTTTCACATGAAATCCCTTGACTGCAATGTCTGATTTTGCTGTGTGCCCATGGAGGTCACTTTCACTTCAGTGCCAAACAGCATTCAACCATCGAAATATATATAAATCTTTTCAAAGGCATATGAAAGAATACATTTTATCACAGACCAATCCATTTTCAGATGGATGGTGACAGTGCAATATAAGCTTTAAATAGATATAAACTATAAATAAGAATGTGTTAATGTGATGATCCGTGGATTTAAAAATGGTAAAAATTCCTGTCATATAAAGCGCTTAAGAACAGATGCCATTAGAAAAATAAAAAATTGGTCTCTATATCTCATTATGTCTATTTATTTATCTATCAAATAATATATTTTTAGCTTAGTAAAAATTCAGAAAGCATATCAATGGTATACTCAAGTATAACGTAAATGTAAGTTCAAAATCCATTTTTCAGTAGACCATGGTTTTCCATTTCAGATTGACAATGCTAAACCACTGCTTTACAATTAGCAGGAGTGTTGTAAGCTTGCCATGTGATGGTTTGAAAGACCTAATAATTTGCATGTCAAGCTGATAATGATGTAGGGTAGTCTGCAACATGGGGTGTTGTTACTGGCAGGACCCCCAGGTTAAAAAATTGAAACCAGATTCACAAAAAAATGTTCATAAAAGTAAATCAGAAAACCAAAACAGTGAAATGGAAAACTGTATGCAGCTAAGAAATATAACAAACATACTTAAAGATAGATTTGGGGAGTATATACATTTTAAACATATAAGAACATATAGACACTGCAATTGCTAATCACAACTCAAGATTCTATTGGCCCAGCTGTCTTACTGTTGGCTTGGATTCATTACTCTGAATCACTCGACCCCTCCTCCGGGGAGCACACTCATCTTTCTTTTACTTGCCCAAAGCCTAAAAATCCTGATGACTCAAGGAGAGACTGTCCTCATGTAAGAAGTTTACTCTCCCCACCCCCTATCTGCCCATTGAAGGACATCTGAGTTATCGCTTGTGAAGTGAGTGACATGCTGTCTTGCACCTGCAGATAGGTATAGGAATAAGTTGTGTATATTTGAGAAATGTTTTTTTCCTGAAATGAAAAATGTGGAGATTTCTAAAAATGTGTAGCCTAATTTAACACCCCCTCTGGGACTTTTGTTATTGCTTTGGACTTTTTGTATATTTCCTATTGTTCTTCTGTTTGTTGTTTCATTGCCCTGACTTTTGTAATCCATGTTTGTTTATTTTCTGTGTGATTATTTTGCATACTCTTTTTATCCTGTTTTTTATTATTATTCTCCTCAATAAAAATTATTACAAAATACAAATGTAAGGAACTTACCTTTCCAGTGAGAGCGTGGCATCCCTGGGGATCACAGCCAGCGAGGGAGGCGCCGCTGCAGCAGGCAACGTGGCCGAGGCTGCTGCCCTGCTTGCAGCGTGTCTCCCCCTGGCATCCCCAGCATCCCTATGGACATAAACAGAGAAAGTCTTGTTCTTAGCATTCCTGCGGATGTGAAAAGTAGGGCATGTCCCAGGGGTGTTGTGGGAAGAGGTGGCGCACTACCAGGACATTGGCCGCAGGGGATTCAGTCATCCTCCAATCAAATGGTGCCAGGTGGTGCAAGGTCATTGGTGGTGCAAGGTCATTGGGCACTCTGGCCATTTAGGGAGAACCTGTCCTGGACACTATTGCCCGCTATAAGCCTCTGTATGTACAGTGTGCTTGGGTGCGTTCCCTGTGTTGGTTAATATTAACCTGTTGTGTCATTACCAATAGCAACCCGGTCTGACATCTGATTCTGCCTGAACTCTGCCTGCCCTGACTTTGGAATGTTTCTGACTACTCTTGCCTGCTGCCTGCCCCGACCTCGGATTGTTCCTGACCTGCCTTTGCCTTACCCTTCTGTACCACGCTTATCGGACTGATCATCTGTAAATAACCCTTGCCTTGTTTTATGACGACAATAAAGCTTTATAAAAGGATTCTTGGAGTTGGCTGTGGTTTGTGTCCCCAGGCACATTAGAACAAATAGAAGATTTCTGCAATCTTTTGCTAAATTTCAAAGGCAACAACATCTAAATGAGGAAGTAAATACAATTATTTTGTTAGTGACTGTTAAAGGTTTCTAGAAGGTTGCAGATATTGCTTATCCAGTACAAGAAAAGTATTAGTTCTTTTATTCAAGACCTGTTGAGCCTAATTAGCTTCATTATTAGGGATTAAAATGACAGTAAAAGAAAGCAAACAAAGAAAAAATATTTTTTAAACAAATAATACACAAATAAAAAAATAAATACCAAAAATTATAAACTACCATAAATACACCCCATGCTAAAAAAAACAAATAAACAATAAAGGTAAGATGAATATGTGCTGCTGAGAAGGTTAAAAATACTAACATACAGCTTGGCCCTGCTTAGGGATGAGCAAGCGAGATTTTTAAACTCAATCTCACAGCAAATTTGGCCGTTCTCGTTTATCGAAATTGTATTGAATTTTCGTTAAAAATCTGAAAAAAAGTTCCATGGCTGCATTCATTGATCAGCCTAGTGTGCGATCCCCATTCAAAACCTCTAGTGCTCATCAGGATTTTCTTTTCCTCAGCCAATCTGAGAGCACTAGAGGTTTTGAATAGGGAAACTTGTCCCCATTTAACCTTCTAGTGCCCGGGGATGGCACACAAGAGGATTCCCAGGGATACATGAATGAATGAATGCAGCCCTGGGAATCCTCCTGTAATGATTTCCTGGAACTTCTGATCCGTCCGCAAAATCGGTTCGCCGAAATTTCGCAGACCCATAGGAAGTTCGAGAAAATTTTCACGAGAATGCCAGAGGCATTCCTGCTCATCCCCAGCCCTGCTTTGAATGGTTTCACTATAAATCTGACCTCATATCAAAAATGATATTTATACTATATTGCATGGACCAAGTGAAAGCATCAACCGCAATATGTCATAAAATTACTATACAATAGAATAGAACATTATTTAAACTTTTTTTTTTAAGATGGTATAACAATGCAAAGTCTTCTGCACATTAAGGATACGAATAAAAAATGTAGGTGAAGGAAAAATATAATCAGAAACAAATTTCAAATAAAAACAGGTACAAAGCAATACAACATAAAATATATGCAATCTCAACATTTCTGTCAGCACTGCATAGCAGAATCATTGCAGTCACAGGAAGGGGTGTGCAATGATCTGTAAATAGTACACTAATAAAACAAGCATCTGATTTTCCAAATGACCTATTACTTTACAACAAATTCAAGTTGTTCTATAGTCAAAAAGCTATTTAAGTTTTTTTGAGAGTGGTGATGCATTCATACTCGGAATGATCCAAGGTTGTTAGTGGTCCAGAGTTTAATGTCAGGCCCCCTACTTTTTAACCTACCCAACAAATTTCTAAACTTGGTGCATAGGGTTGTGAATAAGCAGGTGTTTTTATTAGATTGAACTTGATGAGCTTGGGTCTTTTTTCAACTTGATTACTATGTAACTATTTACCTGAGGCGTCTTGATTTTGATAATCCAACCCCAGAAATCCCCACAAACAATTGGGGAAATAGTTGTAAGGATAAGACCCTGTTCTTCAACATGGGTTGCACTCTTTAGTGTAATTTATATGACTCAAGTTAAAAACAAAATGCATAATTGCATAAATCAAAAAATATATAAATCTATATTCAGTAAAAATCAAAGTGTTTCTCCAAAGCAGTTACTCACAACCAGGGTTCCTCCAGGAACTAGCAGGTTGCTAGCAGCTCCTTGAGTTATGGCAGATTGACTTCTCATTGGATTGTATATGCATAGATCCAGGGTCAATTGTACTTGACCCAAATGATCTTTTTAGCTGGCTGTAAATATAACAATCAAAGGATTACTTTCTTCTTACTGATCACGAATTTAAGGAGAATTTTACCGACTGACGGATGCTTTCTTCCTGTGCTTACCAAACCCCACAATTATTTTAAGGGTATCTTTGGGGTAAAAAGGTTGAGGAAAGTTAGTCAAGAGAATCATTTTTGGGATGACAACAACTGCAAAATACATGCAGCAGAGTATCCAAGAAAAGAGTGGTATGTGGCAATGCCCCTAATTGTATCCCCCTACTGATTTGGACTCATGTTTGCATCCTCATTTTTAAAATTCCAGAAAATGCCAATGCTTTTCGATACTCGCTTATATAAGTAAACATTGGAAATGCATTATTATAGTAAACTTTCTAGGTTGATAGGTAACTTGTCTATAGATAACCTGTTTTTATCTTCACTTAATTAAAGTATTAAAGCAGGATTTGTGCTGTTCTTATGTACGATTTTAATTCAGGTATGCTTTACTTTTTGTGCACAATCACGTAGCCTGAAATCCCTGATCATCCAGATGTTAATTATGTAGTCAGAGATTGGCAAAGAAACATCTGATGTTTTCACTTCACAGATGGTAGGCAAGGGTGTTCATAACTTCTGCCAGAAACGGCCATTGACAGCATTAGCTGTTGAGATCCATGCTGACTTTAGGTATCATACATGAAACTTTAGAAACCATGAATAGAATCAGAATGTTAGGTTGTTTGTAATAATCTAAAATATTTAGATGCACACCAACAACATAGCAGATGTGACATTCTGCAAATTGTCAAAATGTAAAAACCCTGTAAAGCAGGTAATTTGTGCAGCTTGTACCTACAAATTACTGAAATCAGTTAGATAGGATCTATTAAGGAAAATAATTGTTCCTGTAATAAAGCAATGATCATGCATGGGGTGGGGAATACCACATAACCCCCTTTGCTCTCTTTGTTTCACTGAGGAACAGTATGAGGAAGAATGCCACTGCAAGCCCAAAGGGATTCCAAACCCGTACTAGACATTGCAAGTAAAAGAAACATCAAAGTATATAGTGGCACATAATAAAATGTAGAGATATTTATTAGATGGAATACCATAAATATTCATAAGCGTAAATGGATTTTGCCATCACAGGAACCCTTTGGAAAAAATGGTTAAAAAACAAATAAAAAAGACTGGATCCACAAATATTACTACAACACACCCACTACTACACCTGTCCATTTCATCCAAGCTTCATGCCCTTTGCATCAGATGATAAGTGTTACAATTATAAGTAAGCATTCCTGTAGCTCTACAATCAATGTTTTATCTTTTTCATTGTTTCTACGTGCTATATGATGCCAGTGGACTTAAAACAGACACATGGTTTAAGAAAAGCTCAGGGTCAGGTTGTCACAAAGCAGTCTAGAGCGGAATTCATAAATCAAACCTTAACCTTGCATTAAATCTCTGTTAAAATCTGCCTCACTGCTTGTGTTTATTATTGCCTTTTCTGTGCAGCAGAATTGATAAATGCCTGATATGAATGAATAGACATCAGGTAAAGAGGGAAATGCCTTGATGCCCATAATTTATATTATGCTGGTTATCATTCAATCCAGAAGATGAGGGACATCCTAAAGAAAAAAAGCAGCACAGTGTGGGACAACTTTGAAATTTAAGGTAAGTAATGAAGATGGGCTGCTCTATCATTTTAACCATCTGGGTTCTCATGTTATTTAAAATGCTAGATTAGTATTATTCCTTGTTAGTTATAATAAAGTTACAGGTATAGAAACAGGATTTCATTCTCATTACAGACTAAGGCAATATGGACATTTTTTTGTTTAAATAATAATTATATGCATCAAAGTTTATCATTTTAAACATACAAAGAAATATATATTTATATATATTTAGTAAGTGATCACCAGGGGACAACATGTATCATTCACTGTACATAAAGTCATATTAAAAAACTATAAAAATAATCTAAAGGTTAAAAAGTACATTATAGGTTTTTAAAGTTAATAGGATATCCAATTAAATTTTAAACATGTTTTATTCATTTTTACACCTGTTTCTGGTTAAAAGAGCAGTTTAGGAGTCAGAATATATTCCGGGGTATACAAGTACAGGGGCACTGCTGTCTTGTAAATACAGAAAAGGTTATCTGCTGTTCTTTGGTTCTTATTGTAATACATATTTTTATCATGCAGAAACACATACAAAATCTTTGCAGTTAATCATGAAATGATTCTAGCTGCAAAGTCTGGATTTGCCCTGAGAGAACGAGATGTGTGGTGCTCTGACCATAATGCTCAGTCATTGCATTTCACAGCTAAGCTAGTGGCATTTAAACAGCAGAGCAGTTCGCTTCACTACACATCTTTGTTAGGAAGCTGTCTTGACCAATCAACATACGACGGGCTCCAGAGACATGGGTTTGTAAAACTACAATTACTTTAACTGGTGCAGACATGGGAGTATTATTGATCTATGCTTATCAGATAATATGTCAAGATGAGCAATAAGGAAATAAAAGAATTGAAATGGAGCAACAAATCCATGCTAATATCCATTCATATTTCCACTATAATAACCTTGCTTAACATCAGCATAGCAGAATACCTTATACATTTTTAGATGACATGGTTTTATTTTTAGAACAGGTAAGAAGAACATTTAATTTCCCAAATGGAAACTTATCGTTCAGAAAACTCTTATAAATGATTTTATCAGCATTGATTTCAAATATTGTTAAAGCTGTGTTTCTTTCTCATTAGACTTTCCCAACTGGCCAATATAATGACCTCGGTGTGTCAGAATCAAGCTATGTGTTTGTCCTGTTATGGTTCATTGTGAGTGAAGGTGAGATTTTTTTTTATGCAGTTTTTGTATAGACACTATGAAATGTTATTTTGTATCCATTAGTAACAAAATACTAAAAAGAAATCTTATTTATTTAAAAAAACAAAACAAAATGCAATATACTGTAACTTACCAGTCTTTAGATGCGGTGGCTGCAATCATTTTTGCTTTTTCTCTATTTGGTCCTAGTATTCAGTTAATGAGTATCCCTGTACACGCTCCCCAGGGTAAGGGGTGGCTATCTGGGGGTCTCTTTATTAAAAGGTTGTTTAAAATTCAAATACCCCCCCCCTCAAACACACATACACCCGAGACACCTACAAGCATTTGATGGAAATTTGCAAAGAAGATTAAAGAAGAAGAGGATTCTTTTTGTGATGTTTATAAATCAGGTTCCACAGGTTCGGTGCAGGGTCCTCTCCTCTCTGTGTCACTGTCTGACTCACTTATATTGCCACGTTACATAAAAGATCTTTAAGGGAACACACGGGGCATTTCGGGTATTGTTACTAAGAAGTGAAATTTATGGTAACTGTATATGATATTGGTATATGTTTTATTTTCATATTTACATGAAAATTCTTTCTGCACAATTTTTCCATTATATTCCATATGAATTATATTATTGTAAAATAAATTTATATATTTTAAAAGAATATTGTATGCTTTTAACTGTATAGGTTTTAAAGTTGACTCCTGAAGAAGCAAACTAAATATTTGCGAAACACACCGAGTATAGGAGAACACTTAAGACCTACATAATAGAGATCTGTGTTAAAGCCAAATGTTTTTTAAAGGAAGAAATTGTTTTATACATAAATTAAATAATGTTTTGCCTGTATTTTATATTTGAAAAATTCTTGGGTATTTAGATGTTGTTAAAGTCCCATGTTTTGTGTATGTGTTTCACATCTTCTTTGCAATTGAGGGATCAGGCATCATAATAACTGTTTTTGACCCTATTCTTCCTCTTTTGTGCATTTAGGGGATATGTTTTCTGGACAAGCCCCCCCCCCCCCTCAAGGTATGTTTATATACATATAAACACTTGCAGATTCAGGGCATTTCATGTTATGTAAATGGTTTGCTCATTAATTTTTTGCAAATATTTCACTTACAACAGCAGAGTTCTCCCCTTAGCGATAGCAATGCGAATGGACCCTAATAATAAATGGATTTGTTGCAACCAGGTGGAACATAAATGTGCCCTCTTTGCTGACGATATCTTGATGTTTGTTACCTCCCCAATCACTACCTTGCCCAACTTGATGAAACTTTTGGATGAGTTTTCATTAATTTCGGGCCTAAAGGTAAATAAATCCAAATCTCAGGCTTTAAATATAAACATCCCTACAGAGATAGTGAAAGGGAATAAGGAGACGTTTGATTTCAGCTGGCGGGGGGATTATATTCAATATCTAGGCATCAAGCTGGCTCCTACCTATAACGGCCTTTATAAGGCTAATTATACATTTTTGTTTAAACAACTTTATGCTGATATACAAAGGTGGTCCCTCTCACCCACATCGTGGTTGGGACGGATAGCTGCAATCAAGATGAACCTGCTTCCTAGACTACTTTACTTGTTTCGCACTCTCCCCATCCAGGTCCCTGTTAGGGAGCTTAACCTCCTCCAATCTACAATAATGAAGTTTATCTGGGCAGGAAAGAAGGCCAGAATTCGTAGAGATACGCTTTTTGCCCCTAAGCGGGTGGGGGGCCTGGGGGTTCCTCACTTGAAACATTATTATGTTGCGGCACAAATTGCACAATTCTCGATGAGCACTTTACATGGTTCTCGTCCTCAATGGGTCGATATAGAGAATCAGGATGGGTTTCTGGGATCCATAGAATCCCTTATGTGGCGTAAGAAAGTTGCAAGAGGTCTAGTGAAATGCCCGGCCTTGTCTCACTCCATTCAGCTGTGGGACAAATATAGCAATCACCCGAAACTTTCTTCTCCTCATAAACCTTTAACTCCACTCTGGCATTACCCGGACTTTCCGCGGGGTTTATGCCCGGCTAATTTTAACTGGTGGCTTTCTAAGGGCATTAGAAGAGTGAAAGATCTACTGGATATTCCTGCAGTACTGACATGAGATCATCTGACTAGCAAATTTGAAATCCCCTTACAGGAACACTTTCGTTATAGACAACTGGTGTCATTTATCAATACGACCATCAACCTATGCGTTCCTCTGTATTTGAAAGTACGTGTGTCTCTATAGAGGCCACTAAAGGGCAAATCTCGGTGATTTACTCGGCTTTAGTTACCCCTACCAGTAAACTACAATATATGCGTGACTGGGAATTAGATCTGGGTACCACGTGGGATTTGGAAGAATGGGGGGATATGATGTATTCTCTCTCCAAAGTCTCTTTGAATTCAGTGGTGGTAGAATCCAATTACAAGGTAGCACTTAGATGGTATCTTACCCCTGTTAGATTGGCGAAAATGTTCCCATCCACCTCACCCTTGTGTTTTCGCGGCTGTGACTCTCAGGGCTCTATGTTGCATAGTTGGTGGTCCTGTCCAATAGCTAGGGCGTATTGGACCCAGGTATTCAGTTTGATCTCCAAAATTGTGCAGCAAACGATTTGCTGTACAGTGGAAGCAGCTCTATTTAGTAAATTTGAGGTGTCCCTTTCTGGACCCACTGTGAAATTGATCAGACTGATTCTACTGGCGGCCAGAATTTCGCTGGCCAAGGCTTGGAGATCACCCTCGATATCTATAGACCCCATTTTCGCCAAATTAAATTGGAATATGATCAATTATAGATTGACTCATACCCTGAAGAATTCATTAGGCAAATTTTATGACATATGGGAACCTTGGATAGTATTTAATAATGTATAGAGGTTGGAATATGTTGATTCCGCTAAGGATATGAGGCCTTTGTGATTGATCTATTTTTTGCAAACTTCCTCACCCTTCCCTCCTCCCCTCCCTTGTAGTTGTTATGTGTTTTTCTTGGTTCTTTGTTCTTGGACCTGTTAAACGTTTATTTAATGTGCAATCATAGTATACTACAGCTCGCTTCTATGCCCCAGTTTTTTGACTAATGTGTCAACATGTTTGTTGTGGGAAATATTCACTTGCATATGAAGTGTTGTTTATATTCTGTATGTATAGACGAGATTGATAATTTAGTTTGGATTTTTCTGTAAAGCGAAGGGTTCAATTGTTGGCGCATACACAATATGTTCTTGTTCTTGTTATACTTATGTTTTCATTGTTTTTACCTCTTTGTTTTTTCTTTTAACTGGTTTTTCTTTTTTTTTTCATGAAAAATTTTTGTGTTGCAAAACTTAAAATCCAAAAAAAATATTGAAATACAACAGCAGAGTTCTCATACTGCGGGAAGGGTGAGTGCCAAACACATTTGTGGGAGAGAGTAATAGAGAATTGACACATGTACAAAAACCATAACATCAGAATCAGAAAAGGTTACTTATAAACCTTTTTAATGGATTTAAAATTATACCAAAAATCTAAGTAAAAAAACTGAAATCAAAGAATGAAGGGACTTGCATGAATTTCATCTCAACAACTCATAAGTGTGTACTTAATAGTCTATATGGCCCCCACATGCTTTTAGACAATATCAATATCTGGGCATGCTTCTAAAGAGATGGCAGATGATGTGCAGGGGATCTTCTTCCAGATCTAGATCCGTGTATTAGTGTACTCCTGGACAGTCTGCAGGGCCACTAGGCAGACTCGGATGAAAAGTTATATAAAAGGCTTGATTTAGTAAACCTCTCCAAGTTACTATCATTGGAGAACCTGGGGGCCAGTCAACGCCATCAATGCTTTCATCATCCAGGAACTGCCTATATACGTGGCCA
The DNA here is from genome assembly GCF_032062135.1 of Pyxicephalus adspersus. Classification (NCBI taxonomy): domain Eukaryota; kingdom Metazoa; phylum Chordata; class Amphibia; order Anura; family Pyxicephalidae; genus Pyxicephalus; species Pyxicephalus adspersus. The sequence continues at coordinate 35,348,581 of NC_092862.1, forward strand.
CCAGCAGAAACTTAGCCCCCTTTGCATCAGCATAAGATCTGACAAAGGGTCTGGGAATTTTATTCTGGTACCTAACAGCAGTCAAGGTACAATAGGCTAGCTTGTGGAAGTCTGTGTGGCCTCTATTTTTTTGTCCCCCAGACCATCACTGCCCCACTGCCAAACTAGTCATCCTGGATAATGTTGCAAGCAGCATAATGATCACCAAGGCATATATGGCCTCATGCTACTATACCGTATCAGTTGGGATAACGACAATAGCAAAATTTAAGACTGATAAAAAATCAGTCAGGAAAAATAAGGAGAAAGAGTGTCATTTGAGTGTTGGCTTGCTGTTGCCCCCGTCCACCTGTTTTTGCTTTTATTTGCACCAAAGCAGGTGAAATTAATTCATACTCATTTACATTTCTTAACTGGATAGATTGATATCCCAGATGTTTAATTGACTTTGTGTTATACGGTGTGCTGATCGAGTGTTCCCTTAATTTTTCTGAGCAGTGTATAACAAAGGCAAATCTTGTATGCATTACATTATTGCCAAATTTGTTGCATAGCACTGTGGATTGGAATCAGGCAAATGACAAACAAACAAGTTCTGCTCTTCACTTCTCGTCTACAAAAATACTGAGAACAAAAAGCCTGCATTATTTAAGTTCAGTGCTATTTTCACAATAAATAAGTTCTTCAGTTAAGTCAGTGAAATATTTCCACTTTCTCTTTTTTTCTGGTATAATTTCTGATAAAAAAGGAAACCTATTTTAAGCTTTTACTTTCATCAGTGTACAGACTTTGCTCATGTCTGGTGCCTTTTTGCTTGTTGTAATATTTAGTCTAGAACAGAATTCAGAATTAGTACACAATGGAGAGAGTTAGCCTTCACAGTAGAATGTTAATATTTTAGTAGAAATCCATCAGCTGTCCCCAGGAGTACTTTCCTGACAAGTATATTGAGTGCCTCTTATCACATGTTCCAAAAATGTCCTTCATTGCTGCTACTGAGGCTGGATTAGGTCAAGAGGAATTTAGGCAAATACAAAGGCAGTTCTCCAGAACTAATTAAATTCATACTTAAAAAAACATTATTATTTGCTTGGCTTATATACAGAATTTTTATACTATACATCAACTATTATTTATGGGACTAGGTATGCATCAAAAATATAATATTTACAACAAATAAAGAATGAAACAAATGTAATGCAATTATAGATTTTAGTTCTTTTTAGTTCTAGAGCATATTAAAAAAGCAAGAAACCATCACTATTTGTTCAACCATCTTAAGGTGCGTACACACTTCCAATTTTTATCGTTCCAATCGAACGACGAACGATCGATTGGGCAAAAAATCGTTGGTAAAAAAGTAACCAACGACGCCGACGAACGAGGAAAATTGTTGGAAACGAACGACCGGACCGACGGATCGGATTGGGCGACGATTGTTGAACATCGTTCGTGTGTACGGTCGTTCGTTGATCGTACATGTTCAGAGCATGCGTGATGAACGAACGTCCGTTCACTTTCCTATCGTGCACATAGTTCCTCTATCGCTCAAACGATCGTATCTATTGTGTGTACAATATCTACGAACGATCGTGTCGTTACCTCTATGTGCAGGATCGGTGCTATACGATCGTTCGTGTATATCGTGCAGGATCGTTCGTCGTTCGTTTTCCAACGATAATAATTGGAAGTGTGTATGTAGCTTTACTGTGACAAGCTTGTGCTTTTTTTCACACAGGATTTTTTTCTTGAAAAATATCATATTTAGAAGTTTCATTTCACATTTTTCCTTCTCTCTCACAAAAAAATATTACATAAGAAAGAAATATATTTTTTCACTGTAAAAACATTAGACTAGCATTTTAATATTATCTGTAAAACTGATTTAAAAGGATTGAGTCTAAAATCATAAATACAAAGACTAGTTTTATTTATAGTGATTTTAGTATGCATTCCTTTTGATTGGCTATTACTATGAACACATGATCAAAAACTCCAGCAATTGGCTTTTTTCCCACTAGTTTCGGGTCATTAGTTTCAAGTACACAACTGTAAGAACAAGTGCACGCACAAACCAAGAGTGTTTTACACCTGTACTTGATCATTTTCAACAACCTCCAATCTATGCAACAACACTATTAGCAGTAATATTAATTGTAAATAAACTTAAATCAATATTAATAGCTAGATAATAGTCATATTTGACATGGGTGGTCAGTGTGAGGAAAGCCCTTTGGAGGTCTGCTAGAACAATTTCACCTTCAAAAATGAGATGTTATACAAATGCCCCAGTGATTTTGTCCCCAGCACTATGTAGGCACCGATAGTGAGAATTGCAGTTCAAATCAAATTGGGCAGCTGGATTATCTCCAAAATCCTAGGAAAATATGTGCTGATTGTATTATAATGGGGATGCATTAAGTCTATTGTTAAGTTAAGTGCAAAGCCTTATTCCTTGCAGTGATTCAAAGTGATAGTTCTGATGCAAACAAGGGTTGTAAGCCAGAAGCTCCTCCCAGACTGTAGCTGAGACATGTAAATTAAGGCTTTTATTTAACATATTTATTGGATTTCCATTAATACCTTATATTGTATTGTTACTTTATAGGTATACAAGAATGTGAAGAGGGGTAGTAGGTGACATAGTTTTTTGTGTTGGGGCTACAAAATGGAACAGCCTCTTAAGTGAAAGACCCCCAGTGGCAGATCACAGTGACAGACCCCCAGTGACCAACTAAAATGGCCAACTAGAAAACTAAGAAAAATAATCTGTTTGCAATGGGAAGAACATAGTTGAGCTGTTTCGTTTAGTAGCATAGGTTCTCAGGAACTCCACAAGAAGGTATGGATTTTTTCCTGCATAGCATTCATATAACCTAACTCAATAACTTATGGAATGCCATGTAACCAAAGCAAGTTTCCAAATCATTAGGCAAAATGGAAGCACATAACTGGGAAAAGATTTGGATAGTCTTGAAGGAAGTATGCACTTTGATAGTAACATCACAAGCCTTAGGAGCTGACCCTTGCTACAGTTCCTAATTTTGGCCAGAAATTGGTACAGATATGTGCCTAAGAACAAGAAACCCTGACATGACAGCCAACCATGTGAGCAGAAGTCTGGCAGCTGGCGAAAAAAGTTTGCACAAGAGCCATTATTTCCAATCAAATCTTCATCTAAGAAGGCCACCAATTACTTACAAACTAGTAACAAAAATCATGCATTTTTGTATTGTCTACTAGATCTTCCACTTTGCTTCTTTTAAGCATTATCTCACCAAAAGATTGCATTGGGTATAATTTGCACAAAGAAAGGGAGCCAAAATCAACTTTCACTTTGTTTATTTCCCATCAGGGCATTTAAGAATCATGTACAACTGAGAAGAAACTTGTAAAATAAATTTTACTACATCACGGGTTGATACAGCAAGTGAAGTATAACACAAACTGCTTCTATGTCAAGAACACTGGGAATACAGCACATTTTCATTTATGTTCATTTTCTGATTTTGGGAAAAATTACATTTATTTTATCTTGTGTTCATCTAGTCCAATGTGTGCTTTATATTATTCATGATTGAGCAATAGTATAGAGTTATTTGTCATCAATTTAATTTTACTTTTAAATATTTTGTTCTGTGATTGTGCTATAATATTTGTCATTGATTTTGTTATAATTTACTCATATATGTATTATTTTCCATTGCTACTAATGACTATGCTGTACTATTTATTGATTGATTTTTGTTACAATACTCTTCATGAATGTGCTATGGCATTATGTATTGAATTAACCATTAGGGTGACCATTCAAAAAGAGAGATCTGAGACCTCAGCTTATTTCATTGTTCATCCACACATCTGTAACCAGATGAATAGAAATTTAGAAATTAAAGCTATTGCTTTTACATGTGTAGTTGTGTGTATGACTACCCATACTACTTCCCATACTGACTATACATAAAGCCTTATTTACTAAGATTTAGCTCTACATTAAGTAAATACTGATGTGTCTTAAGACCATTTTTTCAGGGTAGGGTAGTGCTACAGAAGGAATACCTGTCAAATATCTGCTTTCTAATTCACTTATTCTCCCCAGCCTGCTGATTGTTTAATGACGCAGATGCACACTGATAAGATCATCTCTCTGTTGAACCCTATTGTTGTCATATTCAGTACTAGGCTGGCAAGAAAAAGAATTCTAACTGTCTTACAACACTACCCTCCTCCTAGTCTGCATGCTGCTGTACAGGGAAATTATAGAATGCTGAGAAAAGCCAGATTCAAATACAGGTCAATTGATGAATACAACCTATAACAAGTTTATTTTATAATATTAAAAAATAATGCTTCAAGTAGTATGTAAGTAAGTAGACATACTATTATATGTTGTTTAGGTTTATACAATGCAAATTATGTTTGTTTTATTGTATTAGCTGCTGGATTTGTACATTTTGCAGTACCATATTTACAGTACTTACTGTAAGTATACACCAAGATGTTTTTGCATTCAGAATGTCATTAAAAAATCACCTTGGTTTATACTTGGGTCACACATCAGTAGATGGCGTTGCGTCTTCATGTTAAGTGTGTAACAAACTTGATGAGACAAGTTCAGTTTGTCAGCTAATATCTTTGATAGATAAAATAATATCCTCACCCGTCTCATAAAATAAGTTTAATTTTTGTGCAAAGTGTTTGACAGGGGCCCTTGCTAGGGAGGGGGTGGAAGTTTGAACTCAGAGTGGAATCCTTAGCAGCAAAATGAATCTTGTTTAGATACAGTGCACAGATAAGATGAATAGCTACATGAAATAGCCCTAAGCTACTAATAAGATTTCTGATTAACATAGCAAGCTCAAATAGACGATAATTACTGCAATTGCACATCATCATCATTATTGCAATTTGTAACTGGCGTACCCACGTTGTGTGATCATTTATAAAATTGTAAGCTATGTGACACATTTGAATGACAAGGATAAAATACTTTGTCAATCTAAGGTTACTGTGAAGATTTGGACGATTCCTTGAGGGAAAGTAATTTATCTTTTTTTTTTATACATGAATTGAAAGGCAGGCGTAGTAATACAACTAAAAACACTGAAAAGACTAAAAAGTCACATTTGATTTCCATTCTTCTGATATATGGTGTCTTCGATGAAAGTAATGGTGGAAAAATAATTGCAGGATCACTGCTCCTTGTTCATGAGAAATGTAACTTGACATTAACGGTAGCAGAGAAGGTGAAGACACAAGTTAAAGTCCTGTCACTCAGGTGCAGCTCTAATGCAAGGACAAATGTATTGTGTTAACATAGCTGTGATAGAGGCCTTCCACTGGGATTTGAGCATCACAGTAGCATTTTATCTGATGTCAAAGATATCATGACAAAACTTCCAAAGTATTGGCAAAACTAAAAAAATGTTTTTTTCTGTATTTTGCACTAGATGAAAAAAAAGAACATCATAAGAAATAGATATAAATCAGGTAGAAAAGGACATTTCTAGAAGAAAAAGAAGAAGATAGAAGAGAAAAAAGAAAGTAAATACACAGAAAAGAAAAATAAAGTTAGGATAGAAACAATAGGAGGAAAAAGATAATGATGAAGAAAAAACAAAAGAAGATATAAAGAACAAGAGATTGGGATAATGTGAGGATAAAAGGAAACAGAAAAAATAAGGATGACGGGAAAAGGAAAAACGGGAATTGGAGGAAGGAAAGGAAAAGGAGGAAGAGAAATGGCAGCAAAAAAACAGGTAGGAATGTAAAAGCATGGTAAGAAGGAAGAATTAAAAAGGGAAACAATGAAAGGGAAATGAACTAAGGAAAACATTAATTACAAGAGGGGAAAAAGGAAGGAAGAAGAGGAGGAAAAGGAGGAGGGAGAAGATGGATGGAAAGATAGAAGAAAAGAAAGAGGAAGAAAGGAATAGAGAATTAATGGAAGAGAGGAAAGATGGGTAAGGGAATGATGAAGAGATGGAGAAAGAGAAAGAAAAATGGGAAAAACAAAGAGTGTGAAGAATCAAAGGATAAAAAAAAGAAAGAATGGGATGGAAAGAAAAAAAACTTGTTTGGTATTCTAGAAATGAGTACTTTTATTTGACACACATAAAAGGATTATACACACTTTGATACGTACATGGTGCAAGTCATCATTTCCAATTACATATGCAGGTTCAGTTTCCAGCTTAACAGTGCTGTAACATGGTTGTATTACAAAGTCTGGGTCAGCTGAAAGTGCAAGTGTATGTATTGTCAAAACTTGTTTTGTTTAGTTAAGACAGAGATTAAAGGGTTTGTCTGTTTATTTTTTTGCTATTTCCATACAGTCAGGAAGATTCTTCTCTTCCTGTTCTAGAGATGCAACAGGAAATAAGAGAAATATCTTAGTTGTCCCCATTTCTTTCACTTGTCTCTTGTTCACAGGTCAAAAAAATGTTGACTTTTAAATTGAGATATCAATCTGACATGGGCAGCAATAAAACATAGTGAGTCTAACTCCTCCCCAATCTAAAACTAAACAAAAAGTAGGCAACTCCAACATCATCACATGGATAACTAATAAGAGTTTAGACATAATTTACATTTAAAATGAGTCCCTGAGCCTGGTGTAGCCATTTGCATGTGGAAAAGCTTGCAAGTAGTGGTGGCCAATAAGCGACATTCAGTCTTACAATAAAATTACTTATTCATTGTAATGTCTTTCCATTTGAAATTTAGTCCAGGCCATTTTGTTGTTTGTGTATTTGGGCACTTCTGCAGCATTATGAATTTGAAGGTTATTTACACGATAAAGTCTGCATGAGCACCAAAGAATACTGTCAGTTTTCATTGGGGTATTGTAAAAGGCATAGTGTTCTAAAGTAATGATTGGTGCATCTGCATTAGCAGCGTGCCTTTGCCTCCTAGTGTACGAGATTCAGTGGCAGTAATTTGGCTGGATGAGTTTTTCAAAACTATTAAGAGTGGCATATGGACAGAACAGCATCATTTATTCAAAACGCTATTCTCATTATCCCTCTTCACAACAAAATGCAAATTGTCATGGGTAATGGTGTATGAACTTAGCACTTCCCAAGTGTTATTTAATGTGTAATTGATCTCATGCTAACTACAGATGGGAAAAAGAACACAAGTAATCAAATACCATAAGCTCTCTTCTGAAAGACGGCTTTGCTACTGATATTAAATAAAACACTCTGGCACTGAGTGAATGACCACTAAAAGACTCTGGAACTAGTTGCTGATGGTTTTGAAAACTCCAGATGAAACATAATATTCAGTACATAAAAAAATGACTTCTGTGTTCAGAAAAGCAATGGTAACAAACACTATCCAAATGCATGATGTAATATGCTACTGCAATGCTAATTTGCTACTTTTTCTTTTAAAAAATACTGTATGTGAAAACTTGATAATATTCCTAAAAAACTGATAAAAAGCTTTACATTATACCAACAACAAATATTACACCATAACAATGTAATCCTATAATGAGTCTTTCAATACTGAATGCTGCACTAGGGAGGCAGTCTCCATGTGGAGCCCATCTAAAAAACAATACTCTCTGAACTATAAGCAAATGTTAAACTTTAAAAATAGGAAAATAAAGAGCAAATCAGTTAAAAATGTAAGACAGGTAAATTGATCATTACCAAAATTATTTTATATTTTACACTTGTACAGGTAGTTTGTAGTTTGTACAGGGTTGAACATTATTATTCTGTGTGTACATGGCTACTTTTTGGCTATGGTACCCTATGAGTCTGAAAGTGGAGAAGGTACCACAGAGATGGACTGTGTGACCTAGGAGAATGGTTGTGTTTTCTATTAGAATGACGGAGTGGAACTGGTTGAGACATACCAGATCCTTCCTTTATTTTAAATAGATTTTAAACAACCAAAGATATTTATTTAGTGTCTAATTTTAGTATGTAACAAGCACAGGTAATTCCTAAACCACATTCTCCACCAAGCATCAGTAGTGTATAGAATAGACTTCAGAGTGCTTGCAATGAAGGACCAAAAACCCAAAACTAAAGTTTAAAGCCTTTGCAATAAATATATCCTAATTGCAGGTTATAGTGGAGATAAACCGTGCAGATCTAGGATGCAGTGTTATTATTTAGGGCACCCCTTGTGTTTTCCATAGATATACTATAAACTCTTGTTAGCTCACGCTGCTTTTTCTCACATCTCCAAGCTGGCTCCTGGCATTGGCTGGCTAAATATTCCTTTTTGCTCACATTCTGAAGGGCAATGGAAGTGTTGGCAAGAGCTTGAAAGATTCTATTGTGCTGTTAGTTTGCTGCTCTTGGCCAGAATAGAATGATAAAGCATCCTTTTGATAGTAAGACTATTTTCATAATATTCCACAGAGGGCATGTATGTATTAAAAAAAGATCATTTCATACTCAGGGAATTAACTATTGTTTATGAATATTTGAGATGACTACAATTCCCCAAATCTATGTATCACACCTCCACTTTTCCACATCATTAGTAACTATTACAATTACATTCATTATTTTACTGCAGTGAGTATTCCCATGCTATGGAGAATATATGACTTGAGATAGTATGATTTTGGAATGTATTATTAAGTCTGATGTGTTATTCTCTAGGTTTTATGTGTTGGCAGGAACTCCATTTTCTTCCCCTGTGGGTGCCCTGCAGCTATTTATCATTCATTTACATTCTAAATGTTGTACTTTCTGGCTGTGCTAATAATCTATCATTGAACATTTTTATGGTTCTCAATAAGATACATTTCCGAACGGCGCAGATTGCTGAGCATATTATAAAAATCACATGCGAGCGCAGAGTACCGTTTAGCCTGAAGAAATATTCTTGTTATCTTGTAAATCATGTCAAGAGAGATGTAAATGTAATCTTAAAGTACCTGAACACAAAATGTTGTAAATCAAGGAGAAGAGGCCTCCTCTCCAACAACCCATAACAACTAATTCACCTCCTTTCTAATTTTTCAGGTTGCAGGAGCTAATGGAACAGCAAAACTATTTAACAGATTTATAGTCTTCCAATAAATCTTTATTGCATAATGCCAGTAATTTTAATGTCCTTTGCTAAACCTGCATCCATATACAATCGTAACTCCTTTTTCAAAAGCTTTCAGAAGTTGCAATTTTCATAAATACCAACACTAAACTAGAAAAAAAACTTCACTTTTATTACTAATTTCTTAAAGAGAAACTACATTTAAAAAAAAATGTGAACAGACGGGTTATTTATTGCAGAGGGGTAAGACAATGTCCTCTCCACAAATAAACTTACCTGCCTCCTTACCTGACTGATTTTTTAATCATACTCACCTGTTCTTGCTCCATTGTGGGCACCAACATATTTACCTAGTCCTCTTTTTATTTATTAGAGGGGTAAGGCAATGTCCCCTCCACAACTAAATAAACTTACCAGCCCAATTTTTTAATTATACTCACTTGTCCTTAATCTGTTGTGGGCATCAACATCTTTACCTAGTCCTCTTTTGGGTTGCAGATCTTTGGCCATCTTGATTGGTTAGGACTGAATGATGTAACTCCTGTCCATGAACACAGTTCATTTAATCCCGGGATACCTGGCGTCATGCATTGCATGCACAGCTTCAAGTACATTGAAGAAAAGATTGCAAACAAGCAGGTAAGTGTTATTTCAGAAGGAAAATCACATGCTCCTTCTGCAATAATGATCCTGCCAGCTCACAATTTCTTGTTTTCTTTTTGTTTTGTGTTATTTAGATCTGGGGGGAGAAAACCCTTATCAAGTTATTTTTTGCTGTTTGCAATCCAGTTGGGATATTTCTCTTTTCTTTCTGTCCTAAAGACATACCAGGAAACCATTCCAAAAGTAAACATATTTTTTATCTCAACTGGTATTTCCATTGGAAGGTTTTCCCTTACTTATTATCCTGATGATAGCTCAAAATATTGGTTTTCCCTTACATTTTTCTTGTAGTGACAATGATCACACAACCAAATAAAGGAAGTAAATCTCCCCAAAAGGAATGCAACTGTTAGGAGACACTTATCTTGCCAGCGACATCTCAGTATCAATCACTGCTTATTATTTATTAGCAAGGAGCCCCTGCTTCCCTTTAGCTGTGCAGCCTGAGATGTACTTCGGCATCCCCAGCACTCTGAGGTTGTGCACAGCTGTCTTTTGCAGGCAGATTAGTTCCTGACTCAATCCTGCTCTGTCATTGGCTGCTAGGGCTTTGTAGCCCTTCTGCTCGCAGTCCCCATTGCCTGTTGTAGCGTTAAGCTACTGAATTGCTGCTGAAATGTGAATTCGTAAGATTTACTGTTGCTGACCTCGCCTGTTTCTGACCCTGTGACTTTATGCTGCCTGGACTGACCTTTTGCCTGTAACCCTGACTCTTCTTTTGTCTTATCCTTGGATACCTCATCTGATGGACGGAATACCTGTGTATGACCTCTAGCTCTGTATTCTGGACTTGTCTCTGCTGGAATCTTGATACTGCATTATCTGTGGTCTCATGGTCCTCTGTCTGTCCTTCCCAGGCACCATCCCTTGTGCACAGAAGTTCTGAGGGAACCATGTGCTTGGACAGCGCAAATAGCCTCCCCAGGCACAGCACGGGCTTGCTGTTCAAATCTGACACTGTCCTACAATTAATTGCTTTGGCAATGATAAGTTGTGCTCTTGGTTAATGACAGTTAAGACCTGAGGCATACAACATTATTCAAAAAAAAGAGAAGAAATGGAGGGTGGTATGTCATATGATTCAACAAAGAAAAACTGCTTAATAGAGAAAACCCGGCTGCTTTCTTGTACTGAAATTGCCTATTCTGATTTTATTGCAGTCAACATCTCCCAATATGCATTAGAAGCTGTTGCAAAACTTATATCCTGGCTGGTGGGAATCTGTATTATACCTAAAGTGTTCTGCATGAGGAAGGATTCTGCAATGTTTTAAGGAAGCTATGCATAACACCTTACTGGCCCTTCCCACTGATCACAATCTACCTGCATTGCACATAGATAGATGCACAGAAGAAATACTATGAAGTCACTGAGTCTATAATAAGACAGTATTAAAAACAGAGGTTTTAAATAGTAATTAAATTTGTATGTTGATGAGGGTGGAAAAGCATGGAGGGTAAGAATATTTACAGAGAAATAACCATATAGGTAAATATTTCATATAGTCATGTTGCATTTTACAAACTAAAAGGTAGAGTGGAGGCAATCAAAGATGCAATATCTTGGTTACAGATGGGTGTTGGTGTTCAGAAGCTCCCACAGATTTTTTTTCTGCATTGATCATAGCAGCAGGATTTTTAGATTATTTCCAGAGGTGAAGTCACACTTTTTAAGAAGCAAAGCATTTGCCATATACATTTATTATTTTCCCAAAGCAGAGAAAGGACTTAATCTGCAGACAACTCAGTGCAGTCAGACTACAAGAGTACAGTAAGTGATTCCACCCACAGGCATGTAGCTTAAATTGAAATATCAGTTTTACCTTGATTTAACATTAATGCATACGTCTGCAAAAGTGGTAGGACTGCACATAGATGAATATATTTGATAAAATGAAAATGGAATAAATTGGAGTGCTGATTCTAACGCACAGATAAACTACTGTCCAGTAGTCCCTGAATTTTAAGAGGAAATCAAGGGAAAAAAAATAAAAAAAGGCAACAAAAGTAAAAATAAAAAGCAATACTTACCTTTAGATTTATTACAAAAAAAAACAACCACTAGATGTCCCCATTCTTTTAGTCAAATGTCATTTAGCCCACTTTCTAGGATCCCAAGCTGCAATGAACTAATACACTAATGGCAATCATACATCAATACATGAGTGTGTGTGTATATATATTGTATAAATATCACACACCAGTAAATGGATCTGTGATCTCAAGTAAAGTGTGTAAAAGACTATTGCCGTCAGAAGACTCGAGTCTGTTACACACTTTACATGGGGGCACATCATCTTCTGATGTCCAAAAAATGCACTAAAGGTCTAGGGAAAAGGAGCTATAAAGACTGAGTCCATTTGATTTTAATTTTTAACTTCTAAATAAATGTTTTAAAAGTAATACATCACTATTTGTTTGTTACTTTTACTGGCATTTATATTTAATATGTTTTGAGTTTAAAGTTTTTTTCGGATTTTATTTGGATTAGTTTATATTCAAGTATATACAACATATTAGTGTGTGTGTGTATGCAGTATATATATATATATATATATATATATATATATATGCAGTAATATTTATGCCTCTAAATAATGAGTCTATTTAACTTTAACGTATTATTTAGAATGCCAAGGCATTTTATTTATATAGCAATTTTTGAGGATTAGTTGTGCCTTAGGGCAGGCTCAATACAGTCACACTTCGAACAATAATCAATTTGTAAAACAAATTCCCTGCATATAAGGAATGGCAACTCATAGTAAACGCAAAACTTTTGTAGCACCATTGGCTCATGATATATCTAGACATCAGGTGGAGTTTAGATTTCATGAAATGAAAAAACAGAATTTGTACAGATACTTTCCTTTTGCTTTGTATTCTCAGGCTACTGGAACTTAGCATCAGTATTTATACAAAAAAAAACTCCATTCCAGTAAAAAGGACCTTATGAGAGAACCCCCAAGTCCAAATGTCTCTTTCTGAGAATGTTAAATGTATATACCCCCCACATACACATAAACTGGATAAACATATACACACTGAATTATTATATTTACATTTAAAATGAAACGCACATATTTATTACCAAGATTCCTATGTCTCTGCTCAGTTCAAACACTCTAGGAATGGTGGACTGGGGAAAAAAAATAAATTTTCGTGATCAACTTGGTCTTCACCAGGTATGGAGCCCAATGGTCCAGTTTAACATTCCAGGCTTGCCACTTACTGGTCTTATAAGTACATGTAATCATGTCTGGTCCGGCTGGCAGTGTCCACCAGGCATGGCCATCCAAAGAAGGACTCTTCAATTCCGCACCACAGCCAGGCAACTAGAATTTGGAACCCAGAACTTCTAAAAGATAACCTGACAGTGCCATTTTAGTGCACCCCTTGTGTACAATACTGGTGCTATGGTTTCACACAGTGACGTATCTCCATAGTAATTAATGTAGTTCCTCCATTGTGTACATGGCAAAGCATCACCTTGGTTGAGCTAATATGGAAAAATTGCTGACAATCCCAACAGTATGGTGATCCCAGGAATCACACAGCAATTTCTTAATGCTTGTCATTCTCTTCATGTGCATGGCATGAATTAATTTGTATGTCCCATTGGTGTAACTTCATAAAGATAAGCTCCATTTTTTAATAAATTTTCCCCTCTGGTGTGAAAATGATTACCTTTGCCCACATTCTGCGTTTACATAGACTGCCATCACAATATAACACACAGTGTGATAACCTCCATCTGCTGTAAATCTCCTTCACCACAGGCCCCTTCATAGAAGTCTGGTCATTATTATTGTAACAGAAGGTAATGATAGCTTACACCCCAGCAATTTGAGTGATGAGGAAGAAATAGGATCAGGCTTTGGAATAAAAAGTGAGATTTTTGCACTGTAGGAAACAATCTGCTAAAATCTTTGTGCAATTGTGTTAATACTACAAACATTTGGTTAGCTTTTATAAAATATTTTCATTTTTTTAAATTTTTCTGTAAAAAAATTTATAATAGTTTTTATAACTTCAAAACTGATTCTCAGGTCAATATTTTGATACCTTTTACATACAGCTGTGCGAGTGGTCTGCAGACTGTCCTCTTCCCCTACTTGCCCTCAGTATAAAGAAGTGTGTCTTGATATTTTTAGTATGTGGTAATGACATGGCAAGAACCATAAAACCAAGTAGTATTAAATATTCTTCTCAACAATGATACCACACTAGACAAATTCTGGGACATATAGTTGCAAGACTGACAGTAGTCCTGGGGGAACATGTCCTGAAAAATTATAAATAAGTAAATTATAGTCATAAACATACATTTTGAAGCTAGCTGGTTTTTCATGTTGAGAATCCTTTTATATGTGTTTTGATTTCTTAATTACTTTTTTTAATTGAAGGGGAGACCCTTCCCCTTCTGTTTTTACCACCAAAGCAGGAAAGACTGAATGGAAAGCCCGCAACCTCTTGGGATATATATGTCATGTATCTGAGGAGGCTGCAGGGTGCTCCTTCTGCACATGTCAGATCTCAGGCATGCGCAAAAAAAACTTTCCTCCACTGTAAAAAGAAATGTGCCAATCTCACCCATGTGCAGTGATATCAACACTTTTTGTTTTACATTTTCCAGAGGCATGTCATCCAATCTTGAATCTGATCAGTGCAAGATCGGGTGATGTAGGAAGAAGAACCAGGAAGAGGGCAGCTCCTGCTTTCCAGTCCATGCTGGGACAGTCTGGGATGGACTGGATTAAGATCGTGGAGGGGTCAGCGGCTTTTAATTTTTTAATTTTCATTAATTGTTCCACTTTAACCACAAAGCCTCTGAACATTTTATTCTTTAATATTTATCAAATTGCTGTCAAGGGCAGAGGAACCTGTGGGGACCAGAAAAAAAAGTTTAAAACCTGTAAATCAAAGTAGAGTGCAAAAAGTGTTTTTAATGCCAGACACCTTAGGTTATTTGACATCTAAATATAGTTTATTAGTAATTTATTTGAAGATTACAAACAGGCCTTGTCCCAGCAACATCAGCAAAATATGACATTTATACAATTTGGCCTACCTATTGGTGGGGACACTGGCTGCAGAGGGAAACTTTTGTAACATGTCAATACACAAATTATTCACATAACATGCCCAAAGTGCCTTAAAGCTTGAGTCTTTTGTTGTTAAAAAAAAAGCACAGGTTTCCCGTAATAACCTGAACCTTTCTCGGACAAAGAAAAAGGGTATAGCGAGTGTGTGCCCCCAACCTTCCTGCTCACACCAGAAACCCTGGAATCTGGCTGGCTAGAAAAGAAGGCGGACAGTCAGCATGAAACATCTTCTTGCCTTCCAGTGGGGCAGGGAGTGCACAGCTGGGATTGAGAAGTCTTCAACTTGCTCTCCAAACAGTTGTAGGGGTCTGCAAAGTGGACTTATTATGGAATCTGAAGGCCACCCTTAGCAAAGGGCCTCCAGACATTCACCTGGGAGATGGAGAAAAGGGGTACACATACCCCTTACCCATTCTCGGAAAAAGATTAACAAATGGCCTATAAAAATTACACCAATATTGGAAAAATATTTTATTTAAAAAAACATACGGAAATGTTTTATACCTGATTTATTAAAGCTCGGCAGGGCTGGAGAGGATACACTTTCATCAGTGAAGCTAGGTGATCCAGCAAACCTAGAATGGATTTCTTGTCATTTGCTAGCAAATAGCTTTTGAATTTTGGACCAGAATGTGTAGAAGAAAGAAACAACATTCAAGGCAACATTCAAGGCAAGGTGTTTTTTATTTGGTGAAGGATACCTCACCTCTTTAATTTGTTCTGCACCCCATTTATCTTCTGAGCACAAGATACTGTTTTTGTTTAGTATTAGTCTCCAAATGCCATCCCCTGAGGAAGCTAATTATGCAAAACGCATTGGGTTAAGAGACAAAAATCACTTACTGTATGTTTTATTTCATTACACTGTACCACTCTGTTCAAGAAATAATTGTATAGTACAAGTGGACTTTGTTTAGTTAGGAGTCCATCCTCACCAAATAAAAAACACTTTAAAAAAGCCGCTCTGTTTCTTTCTTCTACACATTTAGTGTCCAATCCTAGGCTTGGCAACTCATTGTTAACCTTGTATCTGAATTCTGGACCAGATCCATTCCAGGTTTGCTGGATCACCCAGCTTCACAGATGAAGATGTATCATCTCCAGCCTTAGAGAGCTTTAATAAATTAGGCCCAATGTCCCCAGAAGTAAACCCATCATCACTCACACCTAAAAATGTAAATACATGTTAATCATGACATGCATAGATCACCAAATCTAATTTAGTGAGTCCTACCACTAAAATGTGAAATTTTAAAGCTGGTGTTGTGTACGTAAAGTGCTGGACAGGTTGTTTATGTTTGTAGAATCTGTCAATGACCCTGTCAATGGATTAATGGGTCACAAATGACCTATTACCTGAATAGTTGTATGACATGAAATAATGCATTCCACAAATTTAAACAGCTCAGCCAATGCTTTACTCACATACTGCCAGCTAGGCAATCTATCATCGTAGTAGCGGGAGTAGGCAAGTTAGGCAGTTGGAAGGAATAATGTCTGACATTGATTTATCACTTGAACTCCTTTTCCTGGCCAGCAAAGTTTCATGCCTGGGTCTATATTTAACATTACAGAGGGCCGCCACAGTTTTTATTTTTTTTTATAGGAAATTAAAATAAATAAGTTAATAAAATACCTGCAAATTTGAAACATGTTATGTAAGTGATGTGTGTACTAAGTTCCAAAAATTACCAATACTATGCAATACATTTTTCCAATGTGAGTTAATAAAAATGTCATATTAAAAGGGATGTTGCCAACTGACTTGGGGAAAAAAACTATAGTTGGGATATCAATAATCTAAATTCAGCTGCAAATGAAACCTAATATGTCTTTACAAATACATTTTACTACCTATATTTAAACTTTGATTTATAAAAAAAAATTTTATGCTGTTTGTTTGTTTTTTTAGTATGAATTACCACAGGACTTCCTGAAATCCAGAGAAATTTTAGTGACAATACAAAGTTCAATTCAAAGTTAAAAAAATCGGCAGCTATTGACAAAAAGTAAAATTTTTCATTCTTTTTTAAAAAGTAGAATTTTTACTGCTGCAATGAACATTTTGGTTTCAACCTCAAAAATAGAATTTACAAGTCAAAAAAACAGGTTTGAAATTTCATCAAAAATGGACGGTTTATGTTATATTCAACCTTATACAGTTAGCTATGAATTCTACATCATATTAAAGTGTGCTTGATGAGAATATGCAATAATTTGTCTGAAGGTTAAAGCTGACTGGAGATTGATCTTTTAGCTGATAATTATCCAAAGCACAAGTAACGCCACCAAGGAATTTCTAAAAATGAAGAAATGACAGCTACAGACTGGCTAATTTAAATCCCTATGGGTAGTTTATGTGAGTTAACACAAACATTAGAAGCAGAAGTAATTTATCATGGAGAAGCCAGGCATTTTACTGTTGATGTCAGAGTCTGTTAAAAGGGGTATGCTGCTTTCCCACCTCTTGTAGATTGTAAGCTCTTCGGGGCAGGGTCCTCTCCTACTCCTGTGTCACTGTTTGTATCTGTCTGTCATTTGCAACCCCTGTTTAGTGCACAGCGCTGCATAATATGTTGGCGTTATATCAATACTGTTTATTAATATTAATACTTCCTAAACATAATTTTTTCCATAGCAAATCATTACATTTATTGATATTTTCATAAAATATGAATGTAATAGGCCTTTTTTATTTTGGTTTTTAGTATGTTGTAGTTCCAAACAAAAGTCTTTTTACACTTGCCCTCACTGCATTTGTTTGTTTATCATAGGAGATCACGCTGTAGGAGTAAAACTTACCTTAGGATATGCTCAGATTGGCAGTGAGGTTGCAGTGCGGTTGCTTCTTCCTTATGCCAGTAAATCGCTGCCTCGGTGGCAATGCTACATGTAGCTTTCACTCAGGACAACCCAATATAACATGAATGGGGGCAGCAATGAGCAATTCCACACTAATGTGCTGCAGTGCCAGTGACTAAGCAGCTGCCAAAGTGCCAGCATCTGGGAGCTGTGCAGGGTTGCTGCAGGTCTGAACCTGCTCTTATTCCTGAAGATGTGAACACTGTTCCACTAAAGATTCTTATTGTGGGTTAGGTCCTCATCCCATACATTCAACAGTTCAATGACTTGCACAAAAAGAAATATGAGCATGCTGTTGGAGTAAGTTAAACTTTAAACATTTTTTATCATACCCTAGAGCAGTGTTTCTCAACCTTTTTAACATGGGGGGGACACCTTGAAATATTATTGAGGTCTATAGGGAACTCCTACTATAATTACTATATCCACAACATACAGTACATCACCCAGGGTTCAATGATGAAAGTGCTGGAGAGCTTTAATAAATCAGGCCCAATGCATCTCGGTTGGCTATTGGGATGTCATCCTTACAGAGAGCCAAAAAGATCATTGGTGTCAGCTAAACTGACTTGAGAGACTCAAATTGCTCATGGCTCAAGAATACCCTAGCAACCTTCAGAGGAACCTTAGTCTTCCATGAAACCCTGGTTGAGAACCACTGCCCTAGTCAAAAGAATCCTTCTGGACGTCCTATTATTTCAGGGATTAACTCTATCTTGTCACATGCTAGTGAGTTAGTTGACTCATACCTGCATCCCTAGTTCCCCAGCTACGATCATACTCAAGGACACCATCAAACTTCTAAAAATGACCAACAGCATGGAAGTACCCCCTACTACTGTATTAGTCGCTTTTGAAATTGAAACTTACCTATGGCATTGCACCAAAACGCCTTCATTCTGTCTCTTCTACGATACATCCTGGAGAGAAATGTGTTTACTTTTGCGTTTCTCTCAAAAAAAAAAAAAGGAGTTTCTATGGGCACAAAATGTGGCCCTTCGCACGCCAACTTATACCTAGGCGAATTAGAAAGAGATGTCTTTACATCCACCAATATGAATCAGCTTGGAAGTGGCCATATATTGATAACGTACTCCTTGGTTGGACAGGCTCTCTAGAAATTTTTTGAGATAATTCATCTCAACACATCAATCTTAAATTTATCATGAACTTTAAAATTAACCGTTTACCATTTTTGGATATAATGACAGATACCAGCAACAGGATATCTACAGCATTATTCAGAAAAGAAACTGTGGGAAATACAATACCTAATGCTGGAAGTGCCCATTCACAACCCTTGATAAGAAGTATTTCCTACATCCAATACCTTAGGAGTAAATTTATTGAACAGAGTTACACGAAGAAATTAAGTAAACGTTTCGCCAGGTCTAGGGCCTGCCCACACATGACCTCCTTTTTAAATAAATTAAACACAAGAAGTCCCCAGACAAAAACACCAGAATCATCACTAGATTTATTCAGCAACATAACTTCAATAAAAGGATCTGTTGCAAACACTGGCACATACTACACTTAGATCCACAATTAAAGAAATTTCTGGGAGAAAAAATGTAAATTGTTTTCCATAGATCACCATCCTCAAAGGATCGGTTGGTATCCAGCCATTTCATTTTAAACAAGAATCAATTCCCTACATAGATGGTCATGGGCATGTTCAAATGTTTTTACTGCCCTCATTGCCTTTAACATGATACTCCCCAATGAGGAAGTACACCGTTTGAAACATTGCATTAACTGCTCTACCTTTGGTGTTGTCTACTACATGAACTTGCACAGCTTTTCTTTGTTTTCTATTTTCCATTTTAATAATGTGAGGTTGGCATTTATTAAACCTAGGTGGGGAGATAGGAAATAATTTAATTGCTACAGTAGCATTTAAACATTTAGAAATGTGCACTATAAAAAAGCAAAAAAAAAGAAATAATATAAAACAAACTGGGTCAATCCAACATATTCATTTTACAAAGCATTTTCCAGTCCAAAATTGCTGGCATGCTTGTGAACAGACTGTATGCAATCACTAAAATAGTTAGGAGGGAGTATGTCTATTCATTCAGCGGTCTGTATGATATGAGCTATCATGCCTTTTTGGTCTGTTTGTGTACAAAAGCAGACAAAGTTGATGTCCAGTTGAGTGGTAAGTATGATTGTAGTATTTCAGATTTACATGCTTAAAATATGTACATATAATAAACACACTTTCATGTACTTTTCTTTGTCAAACCTGAGATTTCATGTATCCATGGACACAAAAATCCCAAAGCATTTTAGATGACTGACGTTAATATTGCGCAAGCTGAAAGCACACAAGAGATATGTTTTTTTTTTGTAATTATAGTGTATTGTAGTACAAGATAATAACTAGAGACACAGAAAAGGCTCAAAAGCCTCCAAACAATCTGGTGAAGGTATGAGTACAATACTAATTCAAAGCTCTTCTCATAACCGATGGGAGTTTAAGGTTGGTCTGGAGTCATCTTTTAATGTGAGCCAGCTTTTATAGAAGTATAATTTCCCATAGCATGACAGTAAAACTTTTCAGATCGATGCATCTCTCAAGTTACTTCCATTTAATCAAAGGAAGAATTTTCAAAGAGGCTAGAGAAATGTTCTCTACATTCTGTACTTGCTCCATGTATAATGAGAACATTGTAAACTGATGTATATGATCATTAAGAATACATTTTATGGGTACCCGACTTTGTCCAGCAACAAATGCGGAGAATTGAAAGCTAACATTTTATACACCAACTTCAAAGAAAGAATAAAATGAGCTTATTTATCTTCCAAACCAGCAGGTTAGCTCACCAGCTGAGCAGTGAAAGGTGGGTAGAGGTTACAGCAGCATTGTCACTAAAGACTAATTAAACAAAGTGCTAAACAGACATCTGTTCTCTCACAAGGCACAAGAAAAAGAAGCAGAATTAAAATCTGTACGTGTTACAGAACATTTAATTCAACCCTTTTCCACTTGTTTCTTATTTTCATATATTTCAGGAAAGGGTTCTAAAAATGACTTGGGTCATTTTTTTAATGAACTGACACAATGCATATATTATATGACCACAGTCACACAGGTGAATCATATCCTGAATTTGTATGACTCTGGGGCCCTAACTGGCAAGATATCCTTAAACCCGACACCTCAGAAGATTGGTTTATATGCCGATGATGTGGTCTTAACTCTAGCAGACCCGTTTCTTTCTCTAAATGGAAAGAAACACAAGCATTACCTATAGAACAACCAATATCGCAAGTTGAGACACACCGGGCTCAATTAAAACGTCAAAGGACAATTTGTGAGATACCCTATTGAGGCATAAATTTGACATACCCTACTACCCAAATTTTTCAAAGTAATAATTTAAATCTTTTATCTAAACTAAAACAAGATCTTTTGAGTATATCTAAACAAGAAGTATCATGGGTAGGAAGAGTAGCAGTTTTTAAAATTATGCTATTTTCTAAAATTCTTTATTTGTTTTGGACTTTACCTGTAAAAATACCTAAAACTTATTTTTAATTTCTACAAACTCTTTTGAAACATTATATCTGAGCCAATTTGCTGACCTTGTTTATGGCCAAAATTTTAGATCCTTCGACTGGCTTACCATGTTATACTATGTTATAAGCACCTTATGCTGTCTGGTCTGAAATTGTTTCTAAGTCACAAACAGATACGGCCCATATGGAAATTTCGATACCGATAGATTCCTTATTCTCATTTTCTCACAGATATTGATTTGACAAGTTCGAAACAACTGAATATTTTGAAATTTAGGGACTTGTAAATATGTCCATCTAATTTGTCACTGCAACAGAAATTAAAGTATTTTGGTTTACCCGAGACTGCTGCATATACTTTATGTAAGATTTTATATTTTCACAAGACTATCCTCATATATTTCTTTATATGCAATCTATGATAGCAGGTTTTTTTACTGGAATATCTTTTATTAAACGTGGGATTCCGGTAATATTCTTGACATTGCAGGATAAACAAATTTTTACTAAAATCACTCATTTTAAAATGGGAGATTAAATTTCATAAATACTTTCCCGAGGACAACTGGGAAAGAGCAATTCGTTCTGCATTCAAATATACAAGATGTGCCTCCCATTGGGAATCCTACCTTAAAATGTTACTCCGGTGGTAAAGAACGCCATATGGTTTAGCTAAATTTGATACAAATACGTCACCCCAGTGCTGGCAACTATGTGGCCAAATAGGATCACTAGGTCATGTGTTTTGGTATTGTAAAAAAATTAGAAGTGTCTAGACAGAGATTTTAAAGTTACTGTCTAATGTGACTGGCTTAATAGTACAACCAAACCCTTTTTTGGCTCTACTTAATTTGAGGATTGAGCAATACCCCAAAGAATATAGGCCTATAGTGACACATTGTTTATGTGCAACTAGACAGGCCATAGCATCATATTGGAAAAGTACAGACGTTACGAATACTTCCGATATAGTACGTAAGTTTAATATGCAAGTTGATGTAAGTATGATGCAAATAATGCAATGAAATGTTATGCTTATTGGTCTCTGTGGTTTGCACACCCATTGCATTAAATAATGACCACCACAAAGGGAGGAGCAAAGTGTGCCACTGCATGAGGGCTTTGTTCCCTACTCAGCCACAAAAGGCTCCCGTGGGAGACCAAGGTCAGCTTGGCAGGGCTCAACAATGGCTCATTGCCAACGGCAATGGTTCTATTCAAGGCAGTTCTTTTGTGGAGGGGGCATCTAAAATGTTGATATTAGAAGTAAATTCTAGGTAAGTCTGTGGTTTCTTCTAATGGCTGCTACATTACTGTTGTGCCCAGTATTGTTGAAGGCTGAACAATGGAAACCACAAAGCACATGGAGAAGAGGGAGGCCGGGGTTTAGGCACTGGAAGTGACATACAAAAAAGATCTTTTAGCAATCTAGAGTCTTTAACCCAGAAGCTATTCTGCAACATAAGCAGCAAAGACAAGTAACCATTAATTTCATTCATTCATTATTTGCTTTGCAGAAGTTACTTAAAATAATATTTCAAAGCTAGAAACAGAAACTGTAACATAATTATCCAAGACCTTACCCCAAAGGCCTTTAGTCAGCTGTCCACGATCATAGGCATTTCCCTGTGGTGGTTTAAAGTTCAATTAAACACTCAGGTTTAATTTGTTACATACATTTAGGATTTAGGTCTTACTAGCTGTTTAATGTAAAACAACATCCACAGTCTGATGATGATATAAACCTAAACTGTTTTTTTTTTCTAAAAAAGTAGATAAGGTTTAGACCCTTACTTGCTGTCTTTGTCCCTGCTGGGAAGATTCGCCCCCTCACTTTTCCCGGTCATCTTTGTCACTAAGACAAAAACCCAAAATTGTCATCAGAGCAATAGGTAGTAAAAACCCTCCAGTGGGAACACTTGTCCCAGGACAACTCTTTGACCTCTATTTATAAAGAAAGTAACCTGACATTCCCTCAAACATTCCCTGGTGGGAATCAATTACTGCCATTAAAACACATGGAACTTTATAAATAGAGCCCTTGAGATGAAAATTGTATTCTGATTACCTTAATACCTGTTGCTCCTTTAGGACAAGAAGTAAAGGGAAATCCTCCTAGCAGGTGGCAGACAGGAACAAATATAATGTAATACGAGTTTTAAACTTTCTCTATTTAGATGGACCTAAACTTTAAGAAAAAATACTGGCAACACAATTAACAAAAAATCTCAAATGTTTTTCTACTTCTGTACACTTTGAAAAATAAAACTATTTGGCAGAATATTGAAGGCCTGTGCGAGTACTGAAATCCTGTAGTAGAAGAAGTACTATCCAAATGTTGCAATAAAACATTCATTCAAATATTACTTGTCATAAAAGCACATTTTACAGTGGCACAGTCAACATTTGTCATTCCATTATTTCCATGTTTTATATCCCCACATCTTAAATGAAACAAGCACAATAAACATGAAAAATAAAATTAGAAATATTCATAAAAAGGACAAAGTTAAAGCAAAAACTTTAAAATCCATATTTATAGTTTTTCATTGAACTTAACAACTGGCTTCATAGATAACACACAGAACTATTTAACTGTCACAGAAATCATTGCTGTAATACATTTGATTGAGGGTTACCACAGGTACAATTATTTAACTATGGAGCTTAATCATCAGAAAAAATGTGTTTTTTTTTCCTCCACATAGTTAAATTATTACAAAGTGTGGGAATATACACATATAGACCAGCAATAATCACTACAGATTTACAGTTGTGAACCAGTGACCAGCAATAATCAAGTTCTATAGAGTTTACCAAGATTTACAGAACTAATAATGAATCCCAAACAATCTTGAATGAAGTAACACTTCTGCAGAAAATTGTTGAAGTAGTATTTGAATTTTGATTTGATTTGGTCTCTGCAGTTCAATTGACAATGGATAATAAGGACTTCTAACAGATGGCTAGTATAGTTAAGTTAGGTAATAAAAATTCACTATTACTGCAATCTGTCCAATTGGCTTGATACCCCCATATTAGCAGATCCACTGCATTTCCTTTCTGGTTATGTACCTGCTTTACCCACTTTACCACCTTTTTAAAAAAATTAGTAAAACCAATAGGATCTGTGCTGTAATGTGCTTGCTCTATGTGTGGTGCTATTTGGAACCTAATTCACTGTACAGCAGGGTGCAACACACCACAGATCACCACAATGCTTGTGCCATACACTCTGGTGCTCAGCATTGCTAATAATAGGTCTTTTAGTCCATTGTAATGCATTTTTAGCCCATTCATTTTAGGTTAACTGAAGAGGGGGCAAACTGGGCAATTGTTTGGGGACCCACATCTCCATGGCCCCAAACAACAGAACAGCAGAAGGTGCAGGGAGTTGAAATGCTAAGCATTTGGGGCCATCATTTCATATTTTCCTAGGGTCCCAATTTATCTAAAGATGCCCCGGGTGGACTGCTTTAACACAACATACTTGCATCAACATTCTGCAAAGGATTGCTAAAGCATGCATCAACCTCTCCTCAATTACTAGACCGCTTGCTAAATTGCTCTAGTAAGTGGTTGTGATTCCTTTGCACTTCCTAAAGGTTTGTGGGTAATCTGCTGTCTTACAGAACACTTTCAACTATTCTGTAACTGCTTTCAAAGACTTGTTAATGGAGTTGGAAAGTGTTTCCTATGAAGTCTATGAAAAAACTATAGAAAACCCCAACACCACTGTATCACCTTTGAACACCTGCAAAAATCTGTTTTAAACTGCTCTAATGTGTTCAGTGATATTTAGGACTTTGGGTAGCTCAGTACTAGTTCCAAAGCAGTGAACCCCAGCATTACTTCTGGCAATGATCTCCCATGTGAACAAGGTTTTACTGACACTTTTAATAGACAATTTGACATGTTTCAAGGAGTAGGATGATCAGGTAATAAAAATCAGGAGATCTTGCAGAACAACAAACACTTCTGCATTTATGTTGCTGGTGGAGGAATGTATCACATATATTATTATAATAATATTAATAAACAGGATTTATATAGTGCCAACATATTATGCAGTGCTGTACATTAAATAGAGGTTGCAAATGACAGACAGATACAGATAGTGACACAGGAGGAGACCCTGCCTAGAAGAGCTTACAATCTAGGAGGTGGGGGAAGTAACACACAATAGGGGGGGATATGTAGTGGTGGGAAGTAGTTACCGTATCCAATATATATCATATATCAAATTATATCTTACTTCCACATTAGGAAAAAATAAATCCACTCTTGTATGTATTCATTAATGGCTTACCACAGGTAATTTTTTGTAACTGAACCTCCCATATTCTCTATCTAGCTGGCGAAAGCGTATGACTGATGACCTAGGGAATTCTAGGGAATTACAGCATCTAATTACAAATTACATTAATTCTACAATGGGAAATAGTGTGGCTCAAAGTATTTCTAATATAGTAATTTGACATAAATATAATAAACGAATTAGAAATCCCTCAGAATTCCCTAGTAACACTTGGTCCACAGAAAAAAGAATTTTAAAAGGTAATTAATGCCTATGTAGGCTGTTTAGAACACAAAACAGTATTGCAGAATTGTGATATAAAGGACCTGATTTATTAAAGCTCTCCAAGGCTGGAGAGAATACACTTTCATCAGTACAGCTGGGTGATCCAGGAAACCTGGAATGGGTTTCTTCGAAGGTATTTGCTTTTTGTCAGGATCACCCAGCTGTACTGATAAAAGTGTATTCTCTCCAGCCTTGGAGAGCTTTAATAAATCAGACCTAAAGTTCCTGTGCTGGAGACTAATGCTATTTGGTTATTTTTCTCTTTAATAATTTTGTGCATCCTTTTTGTATTATTCTAAAATTCTGATGTAACCTTTCAAAAAACAAGCTTTTACTTTTATTTGAAATTCACATGGATGGGTGTATTGGTATGCTTAATCCCAAGTAGCGATGCATGCACAAATGTGCATTATTTTTGTACAATGTATTTTTCTGCACATGCTTAAGTGTGAACCAGCTCCTAAAGTTTCTGTAGCATTTAATAATGCATGGAATTTCTTTTTGTTTTTATGCATTCATACTTATTTTGCTAGAATATTTATATTTTAATATAAAGTAAATATACACAGTACTACTTTTTTCTCTACGCGTTTTCTAGATTCTTGCTTTCAAGCAAAACAAAAGTCAAAAATTTGCATCTGCTTCAATAAATTTTCCACACCATATTACTTCTAAGAACAGACTCCTGTACAATACACCTGTTGATAAATGGAAATAAATTTGCTAGTCCCTGAAAGAAATTGTGATTCCAAATGTAGGAGACTTTTGCTACAGTTTTTGCTCAAACATTATATGTTGTTCTTAGCAGTGCAAGACTGGGGTCATTTTTTATTTCCTCCTGTTCTGTTAATTACTTCATAAAACAATAAAATATAATTTTGTTTTCTCCATACAGAATGGAATTTCCAGTTACTGTGTTGGTGAACCTCTATCATCCATGAAGTTCAATGTTCATTGTATGAATCATTTCTGCCTTTACTGAAAACATATATGAAATATTGTTTCCAAAGCTGTGTAGTCTTCAGCTGTCCATCTTAACACAAAATAAATGAGTTCCTGAAATCTACTCTTATCTCCTCTTACCTTGTAGAAGATTTCAAATGTTCCTTCCTTACCTACTTTTTTTTAAATTTTATCTTTTTTGTACTGTATATTTTTAAATCACCCGAAATCTTTGTCTTTAATCCTTTGACTGCTACTCTAATTATTCTTTATATCAACCTCATACTCGCCCAATTTCTTTATTCTACTGCTTTCTGATATTTCTTGTACACCTTTCTCCACACCTTAGTAATTTGCTTCTATTAATTTTTACTTTTATTTTTCTTCCTGAGAAATATTCCATGGTTTCCTTCGGTCTGTATAAACTTTTTCCAAACTGCAAATCAATTTGCTTTCGTACCATAATAATTGCTCGCCTAAAAAATGTAGCTATTGCTAGTCTGTATAAACGAACTCTAACAATGGTACCCCCGTAGTTATCCTTCCCTTCACTCTTTTTTATTTTGATGGCCCATTGCAGCAAATGATTTTTCATGAACACCCTACAGCAGCCATTCTCAAACAGGGTTCTCTGAATCCATAGAGTTCCTCAGGAAGTTCCTAGGGGTTTCTTGAGCTGTAGCTAATTGAACTTCTATCTGGTTGTATCTGCATAATCCTAGCTTCAACAAAGAGCCAGCAACATGACATGATATTTTTAGCTGACTGTAAGGGGAGTATGCTTACCACTGCTGTGAAGCGGGTGTTCTTTCCTCTGACTACTGACATATGAGTTTTTTTCCATTGACCCCTGAATTAGGTTTAGCAGGGGTTCACCAAGACATAAAAAGCTTTTCAATGGTTCTTCTTTGGTAAAGAGATTGAGAACGACTGCCCTACATATTAAAATAATTATTTTCATTTTTAGTAATTCTAAAATAAAATTTACATTGGTCAAGGTTCCAATTCTACATAAAACTAGCAGTTTCCAGATTTTGCAACACATATTCCATGCTATAGTTGTAATACCATATTTTACAGATGAATGCTCTAAATCAGATATAGGCAAACTCCAGCCTTTAGGTCAAATATGGCCTAGCCAGTATTCCAGTCCGGCCTAACGCCCCCCCTAGTTATTTGTTGTTGGATCCAGCCTAATTGAATTGTCGTATTTTCGCGATATCATCAAACTCCCGCACAGTAAACAAAATTACTATGCCTAAAGAGCAGAAGCAACGCTCAGCTACCAGTCTCCAGAAGGTTGACCTTGAATGTCTTGTTTTCAACCCTGAATGGACTCACAAATTATTCTTCGTCCAACGCGGCAACAAAGCCCTGTCTTTAGTGTGCAACGACACCAACAGCACTTTTTTAAGTGGTTGAATCACAAGGGGCATTTCGATGCCAAGTACGTGCACACGTACAGAGACTTCCATTGACTTTTACCGTCACCTACCACATGCTCAGTTTCCAATGTTGTTAGCCCGTGCCTAGCGTGTGATCGCAAGGTTTGGCAGAACTTATTCGTGCGAGCAGCTGTTCTCCAAGATGAAGTTTTGTAAGAACAAGCTGCCCTCTCAGCTCACTGACAATCACCTTAATGACATTCTGTTGCTGAACGCCTCATCATTAGAACCTGATATTGTATCTGTCTCTTAGAACATGCAAAATCATGTTTCCCATCGATCGCACTGTATTTTTAAATAAAAAACCTTTCCTTGGACACCTAGTTTCTTCTAGCCTAGTGTGCCTTCTTGACCTCCTGAAATGGCCTAGTAGTTCAAAAAGTTTGCCGACCCTTGCACTAATTGAATGAGCATGGACACGCCACAAATAATTTTTTGTACACTTTGGTCTAAAAAATGTTCCATTAAAAGAATGTTGGTAAATCTGTTTGATAATTGCAAAAATCCTAGTTGATTCTTCAGTATATCAGTTAAATACTTTATTCTTATCATAATTTTTATCAGTTACATTGTTTATTGCTCCTTATGTAATCTACAAAAGATCCCCCTCCTGTTATAGAGATACGTAAACTGAGAGGGCTTCTGTAGACCTTTCCTTGTGGACAATGCTGATTGATAACTGATAGTTTTCTCTTTTGGCATACGCCCTTACAGGAAAATGCTTTACCATGGCTTAAAAGTTTCCTCTATCACTGATTTTCTATGGGAGCTTCCCTTCTTTAGCCAGCTATTCCCAGCTTTATACATCGGCTACCATTTTTTACCCTACTCTCATCAGTGGCAATTGTTCTGCTATATCAGCATGCCAGAAGACTTATATGACTTATTGCTTTCAGGGTCCTAATTTAAAGATAGTATTTCAAGAAATGTTTGTAAAATTCCCTACCAGAATGCTTTCTCAAAAATGTTGTTTTATCAAATATAGCATCCAAAACATAGTCTGTATATTTTAGGGTAGGGTAAAAATTCAAATCTTTACCTAAAGTACATTCACCTTTTACTCACCTTTTACATGACATTCTTGTTCTTTCTTCTTCTTTCTTCTTGCATGCAGAGGAGAAAATGTCCTTCTTGAATGATTTGGACTTTTTTATTAACTGGACTATTCTCCAGAAAAAGGTGGGTTCATCTGCACCTCTGGACTACCGATCCTTCACACCCAAAAACAGCTTAAGCAAGGGACATGGATGGCAGACATAGGTTGGTGTAGCAATGCTTCAGAATGTAAATTTATTAGGTAATTTAAATATATTTAAATTAGAAATGGATGACGGGGTTGGGGTTATGTTTTGCCCAGTGTTAGGCTTTAATATTATGTGATTTGGATAAGTATTCCTGTTCTCATTGAAGATACCTGCTAACCATTTGTGTCAAAAGTCATGGCATTTAAACAAGCTGTTAAGAGGCCCTTGGCAGTGCTGGGCCACTGAGGTGCTTTATTCTATGTCAATAGAATCTTCTCAGCCCGCAGGATATTTATGGAACAAACACAAGCAAGATCTAAAATCCTGCAAGGTTGAATAAGTAATGCCTGTCTAATCACATTAGAATCACCATGTACCATGAGATTGGAAGTTTAATGAAAAAGTGAAGCATAAATAATTAAGCTGCAAAAAATCCACTTGCAGATTTCATTGCTGTTGTTTTAGAAGCTGCATCCTTGTGCTAAATTTATTGTACCAAAAAATTCTGCTTTCTTTTTCAATATCCAAACATTATATTACCCTAAGCAATTATTGGAGCACCACCCAACACTTTTAATTGCCTAACTTGCTAAAGTTGCTATAGTCAGAACTGGAGATGTAGATGAAATAATTTCTATCAATGTCTACCTGAAATGAATGCTTTATAATTACTAAAATCTGCATAGATTTAATTTGAAGAAATGCATTAGGTGAGGAATGTAAAATATTATTCATTAATACTTTCATGAACTGCATATATTTGCATAGCTCTCCTCCTCTGTTCAAATCAGCATTTACAAATATTCTGGAAGAGAGACACAAGTTTCCTAAAGGGAATATGAAAGGTGTAGTAAACAGAAATGCATTCAAATATTCATGGTTGTCACCCAGCTGACATTCTATTAACTTCAGTCAATATATTTAAGAACAAAACATTCTCTATATTTATATATTTATATGTTTTGGAAGTAAGGAAGCATTAGAACCTTGATGAGAATTTTTTGCCATCTTTAACCATATTTGGTTTTTGTTTTTTAAACAAAAATAGGGGGGGGTGTGTAAAACTTTCTTTTGTGATGACAACTACCTAAAGTTAACCTCACAAAGTGCAATGTGACTGTGGAATCTCTTTTTGATCTACAAACAAGAATTAATTGTAGGGGCTGACCTGAAAACAATACAAATTACATAATTAGTTTAGATAGGCCGTTGTAGCTTGTTTACAGAGTTCAATAACTTTAGCTTAAATTTACAATGAATGAGTCACAAAAATTATTTACATTGAAAATGATTTAACCTACAGAAATATTCCATTTGAAGATAGTCCATAAGTAAACAGCTTCTGTTTTGCTCTAAAATCCCATAATTCTCTATGACACTGTAAGTGATTTTATATTAACTAAAATTTATAAAAAAGAACTTATATATATAGAAAATAAAGTAAAACATAAGTTTAAAAACATAAATAGTATGTTGTTTAAATATATTTGACCCATATTAATTAAAATTTCACTTGAATATGGCATTTCCATACATTCTGGGTCACTAGATGGCAGCAAGCATGTAGCTTATTAAATAAAGATGGCCTCATTGACATTATGTTCTCATGTTAAAACAAAGCTGTAAAGATACACATTATGCAAAGTGCAATTACAGCAGGCACATTTCTCTAAATAAGTGTCTAAATTTTGTTGTTCAACTAATGCAATTAACATTGTTCATTCTATTAAAGAATTGTGGGTGGTTTTATTATTAAATAAAAGATGATTTTTAACACCTACAAATATAATAGCAAGTACAAGATACAAAATAGACCTGAAAAATTCACTTTGCATAGACTACAAAATAATGTTTAAGGAAATTTAAAAAAAAAAACATAACTTTTCCTGCATTTGATTGGGTATTCTTTGCAAAGTGAACTTTCACCACATTCACTAATATAAGTAAATTATTATTTGCAGAATGATAATTAACTTTGCTAAGTGAACGGTCTACACACCAGTGTAACAGCTTTTTAAGTAGATTTTATAGCACATACTAAAATTTGAGATCGTAATATTAGAATTTATATTACATTTATATTATGCAGTCACCACAACCCACCTAGGCCTGTCCAGTCTATAAGATGTGATTTATTTTGTTGAGGCCAGTATCTCATGTACATCAAAGTTCCCTCGATTGTAGTTAACTAGTCAGCAACTTCAAAAGAATTGTGTTCCTAATGCATCATGCATAGTAGGTTGAGTGGCTCCTGTATTGTGAACCAACTTATTAGTAACCACTCAAAAATACTCCAGTGGTTACTAAAAAGTGTCAGGTAGTGCACCCAGCTAAAAGAGGCTGGGGAAAATACTGTGCTGGATAATCCAGCAGGACGATTCCTAACTATGTTTCTTTGAGTTTTGAATGTTTCTGCTAACTCCTGGCATCTCCTGTTGCATTCACTTTAAAATACAGTGGTACCTCGGTATAAGTCCGCTTTGGAATAAGTCCAACTTGGTAAAGTCCTGTTTGGACACAAAAAATTTTGCTTGGTATACATCCTTTTTGCTAGAACTTGTATGGGTCAAAATGAGTCATAACACCGCGTGCTACCCTTATTTACCTCTCCTTAGACAAAGCCACGACTGCCCAAGAGCGTCAGTACCCCAGTTGCTACCATTCAGTGAACAACCCGCGCTATAACGCTAACATAACATAACATCTCCTCCTCCTCCCCATCTCAGCACCATCCTAGTAGACACTCAACTCTTCTCAGCAAGGAAAAGTGAGGTTAAATTTTCATTTATTTCATCTAATTGCTTTTGTATTAATGTATTTTAGTATTAGGCAGTGTTTAAATTATTTCATACAGCCCCATCAATGTATAATATGCCAATAACAATAGGATTTTTTTCATGGGAACGGATTAATCATTTTTCTTTTATTTCTTATGGGAAAAATTTGTTTGGTATAAGTCCTGTTTGGTATAAGTCCAAGGATCTGGAACTGATTAAGGACTTATACCAAGGTACCACTATATATATAAAATAAGTGAGGTATTTTAGGGAGAATGTAAACCCTTGTAATGGCCACTGAAAGTTTAAAGACCAAGGACCTCAAATGCTAAAATCCCCAACAGAACCCCTTATTAATTAAAGAAACTCTTAGGTGGTTTTTCTAAAATCTACCAAAAATAGAAAAATCACACATGGGCAATATAATATTTTAATCTTTTGTCACAATACGGTGGCCACAACATGAAGATGGAAGATAGAAATAATTGCAAAGTCAGGCTGAAGTTTGTCTTTTGCACCAACAGCCTGCATTTATTTGTCCATCTATATTTCAAAAACACAGATTCTTTGTTTTTTCTCAGTGTTCTTTGTTTCCTTTAAAGACTAATTAGCTTCTATTTCACCAGCTTTGTTTAGTGAAGGATTATTTAAGCGGATGCAACTGTTTATTGTCCTAGTTGGAGAACCATCCCTAATATTTCATATCTCAGAAAACAATGCACAGTGACTGGAACTTTCTATTCACAGAGGCGTCAAACTGTGATTTGCAGTAACGGGACTAAAAAAGTACCAAGCTGTGATCAAAATTACTAATGACTTTCCACTCTCCATTCAGGATAGATTTGAATTTCAACACAACTCAGGATGGCAGAGATAAATAATGACAAAGTAATGCTTTATACCATCAGCTTTATTGGAAAATCTATTGCGCTGTTAAGCAAATTACCTGTCACCCTTGTTGCAGTACATTAAATTTTACATTAACAAGGATCTTGCTTTGTATTCTTGCTTTGTATTCCAGTCTCAGGACTTGGCAATAGTGATGGTAGAATTAATTTGGGAGTTAATGGACATGAAATGCCATCTGCAGTAGCCGGTTAGATAGCCTGTCCATAATAAATTAAACTCATTAACACCCATTACCATTATTTATATATTATATTACAAATGATGGGGATTCTGGAACCTTGCTAATTGTCTGTGACTTGGTAACTTTGTAACAAAAGTGTCATTGTTTCGGCATGTTCCTGCTAAAAATGGTTCAGCAGCATTAATTATAGTTAAAAAAAAAACAAAACTAAACTAAGTACAGTAGTCCTCACAGCAAAGTAAAAATGAAAAAATGTAAATTAAAGCAAACTTGTAGGACTCAAAAATGTACAATCTGTATACTTCAACATGTGTGAGCAGAGCTGCTATTGACATTCATCACAGCCAACATTATAGACCATGATCACCATGATTAACTATTAACTGACCAACAAAAAAAACTTTCATTCAGATAATTTTTATTCCCACATTCTGTAAATTCATTTAGTAGATTATTTGTGCTGTTTGAGGCTAAATTTACATTTTGAGTCTACTAAAATATGCCCTTGTTGTAGATGTCCTAAACAAAAAAAAACCCGGAGAAATAATGTTGAGTTCCCTTACTGTTTCTGCGCTGTTCTCACACCATCTTCCAAGCCAGTTATATTATGATACCACATCCTGTTGATTTTAAAAAGGTTTGACAAAGGTTTAAAATAAATAATCCATTTTCATTTAATTCCATTTTTCTCTGAGTCCCTTTTGCTTTTCACACTAACCCCAAATTCCTTATAACAACCCAAATAATATAAAAAACATGCATTTCATTTTCCTTAAAAATTTTCATATTGTACTTTGTTTCAGAAACACATTTAAAGCAAAGCTCCGTGTTGCAATTTGAAAAAACAATCAATGTTGTCAAAAGTGAAAAAGATAGAAATCCTCTTCAACTACATATGATTTGCTATTTTATTGTTTTAATGGAACTGGTTCACATATATGGTTTGTATTGAGGATGATGTAGAAAATAATTCAGGTACATCTGTAAAGGTTCTCATTTACATTTACAGGCCATTGTATAGCTAGTATTAGTTATTATTGGTAAAGTTTGGTTGCTGTCTCGCCTGCCTCTCCTTTAGTATATGCTGCATCTCTAGGTTGCTGAGCTGGGTGCCCACCATTCCAGCAGTAGTGTGTAAGTGCTTTCAAACTCTGTATTCGTTAACTTAAAACTTAGTGAAATGTATATGTGTTCTATGAAGTTTTATTTGTGTTTTTATTTGGCTTTATAGATCTCAAATCAAGTCTTGAGGAAGCGACTTGGTCTACAAAACGTTTAGCCAGAAAATTATTTGAGACAGTTGTTGTTTCATCAATTTTTTTTGTTTGTAACTATGATATATACTTTTCGTTTTAATAATATATAATACATTAAGTTGGCATTTTAATTTATTTTAAAATTGCTATTGGTCACCGGATGAAAGTCCTGTTTCTGTTTGTTTTGCATTGTGTTAGTATTAGTTAGATATACTATTCAAGTAGAGCTTCTTAAGCCACTTCATCAGTTCTATCAGTGTAGGAACATATCCCTGTATCTATATCCACACATCACAAACACCTGAATCCAATCATTATGGAATGTGACATGGCAGATATTGATTGTCCCAGACTGGGAGGTGTATAAAATGTGTTGAACCCTCCTGTTTTTATAACATAGTCCCATGCTTGGTGTCAGGTTGTCTACATAGATGTTAAAACCTTCAAAGTACATGACAAAAGGTGTGAACTGTTGTCAAAACACCTACGTAAAGAAGATGTTAAAATGGCATTATAAGTGGATGACAGCTAAATTTGGCTAAAGAAGGGTGTCATGTAGCCTGGGCTCAAAAAATGGTTCATGTTACTACCTAAACACTGTTCTGTGGATCTACAAGATCTAGTATACCAGAGAAGAAGAGGCAGGATGTGTGATTTCATGTGACTGGCTAGAAGACCTTCCATCCTGTTTTAAATAGGATCTTAAATAGGATCTCTATCAAATCTCCAATTAGTTTGGTATAATACAAATTAAAATGTCTGAACTTTGGTATTTGTAAGCCACTTGGAATAGCTCACACACCATCTACAAACATATTGTGGCTTTACTGTTCTGCAAAGTAAGCAGATGTAAATGTTCCACTGTAATTCTGGCACATGATGCTCAGAGCTCAGAGCAAGGTTTATCTTACTAGCACTGACATCAGCGGAATCAAACAATTCAAAAACACTGATGCAGTGTCAATAGAAAACAAACACAGCAGCATAAAAGATAATTGAAAATAAGCATCTTACACTTAGTGATAGAAGGCTTCCTAACAGACATTTTCTGCTGTGTGTGCTGCTAAATGGGAATATCATTTTATCCTTTAAGCAAAATGCAGCCGCAGTGAGTTTCTAATTCCTGCCTTGACCAGGCAACTATGACTAATGCCCACTAATGCCCACTTACATCAGTTCAGTTATTTCTGATCATCTGTATTATCAACAACAGTCATTTAGGGTCAATATATTACCCTTGACCCATGGAAAGCAATATATTACAAAGTGGTTATTATAACAGGGGGTGAGTAGAAGTTCCTTCTACCAATGGACCACACTTGGCCAAGTGCAGGAGAGGCAGTTTCCTCGGGTAGGGTGACACGGCACATGTAATGTATGACAAATAAAGTGTACCTTTGCCCAGACTATGGACAATATCTCTTTCCCTGCCATAGCATTTTTTCTTAAAACAGAGACCCTGCAAATAATGATGACACCTGTAACTTTTATGTCAAAGGATATTTTTGCTACTGCTTATAAAACTTTATTTTCTATCATTTTAGTGCACAGAAGCACAATATAATCTCCTATATAATTTATAATCTCTTATATAATTTTCTTGTAAATTATTAAAGATGAGGTTGAATCAGGTAAACAGACATGAAATATGTTATGTTTTAAAACTGCATGTGCCTATAAAACAGTAAACATCTTTTATCCAAATATTGATTTCCCAAAAACCATTGGTACCCAAAATTGGCCATAGACAATGCTCATCACTTTAGAGCTCACCAGTTTAGAGATAACAAAGAGTTCTAGAATTATTGCCATAACTTTATTATGCTATTGTTCTTTGCACATAGTATTGTGCAGTGACAAGTTCACCTTATGGAGACATTAGGAGGCCTGTTAGGTCATATCAGACCCGTAACTTCTGCCTTGGGATCTCACCTCCATGCTCATGGGCAGCCATCCTGATGTTATTTCTTTTGGTTTTGGGCTCCCAAGAGGAGCAGGAGAACCCAAGAAACCCCAAGGTGGGGGACCTGGCCTTCCAATGAACATAGTAGTGTGCAGATCTCCCATAAACTAAAAACTAGATCCTGCTGTTACAATTTCTAAAAAGCTCATAGTTGTATTTACCCTTGAATGCTATTCATGCCATTAGCAGGAAACAGTTACATATTCCTAAAGAGCAATAAAAAGAACCTTAAATCATGAAGGTGTTTACAATGTGCAGTTATCCCTTTGATGGACAGATAAATGTAACACAAATGTAACACAAATAACACCTTTAATTTCCTCTTACTTTTCCTTCTAATTTTTTTTCATTTCATTTATTTTATTTATTTTTCTAACCTTAAACATCATTTGTTTATATCCTGTTTGTTCATTATTTTTTTTTTATTCCACATTTTAAAAAAGGACACCTGGAAAAGGCACATTATATTCGATTTGTAAAATAGCAATGTTTTGTATTAGAATCAGAATTTTAGTGTAATTTAAAACAAAACAAATTACTGCGAAAAATTATTTTTACTTCAGTAACAATATTATGTTCATACTAACACTAATCAAATTTGGATTGCATTAACAAAACAGGATTGCCTTGTTTGTCCTAAAAAATATCATGTTACATTGTTATCTTATGTAATCACGATGTGCTAAATAAACAGCACAAATGTAATAACGTATCTGATTCACAAGGAGTAGAGCAATGTGACTGCTGAATCTGTTAAAGAATCTAGAGTCAGATCTAGAAATACCTGCTGGTTGTTTACATCTAGAGGCTGGCAGCCTACTAGGAGGTTAAGATTTCAGCTCAGATTTCAGGAACTGCTGCAGGAACCATTGCAAATTAAATATCTGGACAAGGTATGTTTACCGCTTGTTCAGAATATATAAAATACTTTAGTGTGCATGATCTGGGAACAAGTTGACTTTAAGTACAACATTCTAAAAGAGTAGTTGTATATTTCTTTGCATTTGCTGGGGGACCAAAATATCTGGAATTGTGGGGTAAGAGCCCCCAGTAGGAGAAAAGCTCCCCAAATCATTTGTGTCAATGTGATAGTTGCCTCCAGTAGGATAACAATCTCATAAATCTATTGTTTAACTGACATAGTAGAATAGACCTAAAAATCTTTGGTCCCAGTGGGACAGTGGCCACATAATGAAACATTCCACCAAATGATTGGTGTCAGTGGGATAGTGACCCCCCCAGGGAAGAATGGCCCTTCAGATGAAGACTGATGATCCTGTACACTGCCTGACAGTGCCTTTTCCAATGATGTCTTTCTGTGTGAGGTTTCAGTTTAGTTTTGAATATTTCAGATCTGTCAAGTGCCATGGAGAAATTTTATCCAAGGTCCTTTACAGTATAATACAGTGGTAGTAACACCCTGCAAGACTGATAATCCCTCACCCCTACTGACAGCACATTTTTTTACTGACAACCCTAAACTTGACATTAACTTCTATTAGAAACTAAATTTAAACAGCATAAATAATATGTAAATTTACCAATTCTAACAGAAAAGTAATTTGATTTGTAATTACCAAGTCAATGGAGCATAAAAAAAATGAAAAGGATAGGATTATGAAAAACTTGGCTCTCTTGGGATATAAAAGTGAAACAAGGTCAACATTGCATTTAGGGCGTTGTGATGAACAGTATGCATGGCCAGAATGCCCCGGACAATTAGATTTGCTTAAAAGAGAATTATTAAATATAATCAGTGTCTATTATACATATACGCTGCACACATGCCATGTTCCTTTTATTGGAAAGTACTTTTAATTACTGTACTAACAGTCTCACAGACAGATCAGGACAACGATAAATTAAAAAAATTATCCCTTCCATTGTAAATACATTTATCTTGGATAAATTAACTTTAAAGATATTGGCACATGGGGAATAGTTTTATTGGGCAGTTGGAGGTTCCTTTTTAATTTTGCACCTTGTTGAGCCATTTTAAAACGGTAAAAATGCATGCTGTCAAGCTGGTGACTGCAGGTTATCCCTTTAAAAAAGGGGGCAGCAGTTATGGTAGGGAAGGTTAGCGGAGGCCATAAACAATGGTCCCCTGGCTGTCTCAGGTTCCTCTGTTTAAAGTCCAACATATAGACCAAATGACACGATGAACAGGAAATAAATTTGGTTCAAAAGATACTGATTTTATTTTTCTTTCAAAAGAATTAATGGCTAAATTTACCAAGCCAAAAAGAATGGTAAACATTTACTCCAAGCACATAAAATACACCAACAATACAAACACTATACATATTATTTAATAAAAAAAGATCAATAAATGAGTTTTAATAGACGGTTACATGAACTAAAATGCTCGT
The DNA here is from genome assembly GCF_032062135.1 of Pyxicephalus adspersus. Classification (NCBI taxonomy): domain Eukaryota; kingdom Metazoa; phylum Chordata; class Amphibia; order Anura; family Pyxicephalidae; genus Pyxicephalus; species Pyxicephalus adspersus. The sequence goes on from NC_092862.1 coordinate 35,387,433, forward strand.
TTTCAGTCAACAGGTTAGGGGGATGTTGTGATCAGTGCTCTTTCCTCAATGCAAGTACAGTGAGTTTGGCATTTGGAGGAAGACAACCATGACAACCATACGCCCCGGAAAGAAGAGGGAAGCTGAGACAGCATTGAATGCGCTGGGCTTGGTTTGTGGATGAATTGTGGTTTGTGGATGTCAAGGGCTTTTAGTAAAGGTTAGTGAGATTTATTTTTTTTTAGTTAAAATTCTGCTTTAAACGTTATTACTGATGGTTGTTCAGTGGATTCCCAAACTATTGTGTTTTGGGTACATGAGTTATAGTGACAACTGGCCTCCTAGACTGCTTGATAACCATAGCAAAATTGAACCCTGAAACCCATTTCATTTCAGAACTACAAAAAAGCTGCCGATAGGCAGTTCTACTGGTTGTGACAAAATTTGCTCACGCACTAATATTTGATGGTCAGGCAGCCCACCACAGTGATGGGCCAATAGAAATAGTTGTGACTGAAGGACGTGGGGAAGCTCCATTACTACCAGAAAGTGTTCAAGGTTTGCCTGTTTTGAACTTTCTAGTTAAATACTAACTAGATTATGAACCATTGTATGTACGTTTTTTGCCTTGATACCCTAAAATATAGATATTTACCCTGGGTTTCTGTAGGTAAACTGGGAAAAGGGATGGGGGTAGTGAAAACCCTCAGAATTCCTGATATAAACACACACACCTCTTTCTCTAAATGGGCAAAGTACAGGCTTTGCTAGAAAGTTTGAAAATAAAATCCTAGTTGGTAATTGTTCCTGAAGCCCAATTAGGTGAATGAACACAATGCAATAGATTTACTAAAGAATACTGGCTTATCTTTATAAAAAGAATGCTCACTGAACTCAGTGAAAAAGACAAGGCTGTGTTCAGTTATTCTAAAAACTGTCAGCAAAAGTTATTTTTTTCTCCTCCCATATGATTGTGTATTTAAAGTAATCTTAGCTCCTCAATATTCACTAAACAAAGTGAACATTCATTTTCCACAGTAAATGTTTTGCTAATTCACCAGTCTACTCTTTCAATAAATAAGTCTGCATTTAGTGAAGCAATAAGTATCACTTACATGTTATATTAGACAATACAGCACAAAAAAGCTATATTGTAACATGGAGATATGTTTTGGTCATTTTAGATACAAGTAGCACATAGTAGATTGCTTCTTTCCATCTTTTAAGTATATCAAACCAATAACAAACATTTAATATACTGTAGCTTACTACTACTTAGGTAGGGTGGCTGTATTGGTATTTATTTTATTTTTCTTCTCATTTTTACCCAGTGATTCTACCAATAATTCACTGGGCTGTATCTTAAAGGAGAAGCAGCATGGCCACCTTTCTGATATGGATTTCAATTGAACTCCCCTCTTTTTATATCTAAAACATTGAGGGATGTGTTCTGCAGTTCACAGGGGTGAAATAATCTGGGCTGAGACCCTTAGTTGTCAGCTTAAACAGAAAGCTAAGTGCACACAGTATTTTAGGCAGGATGAACCATTCTTTTTTGCACGTCAAACAAGTATAACAATCCTCTTTGAATGGCATGTTTACAAGGCTATAACAGAGCAAAAACACAAATACGTTCATAAAGAATTTGTATAAAAAAACATTTCCTAAAATTCTAAGCAGTAAAATTATATTTTAAAGTCTTGGAGTTCTTTCTACAACTTGAGTATGTTGGGAGCTTTATATTTGACAATGTAGTTCTAAGCCATGGGTCAAAAGTATGAGTTATTAAAGCTCTATTTAACTTCTTCGCATTTCAGACAAAGCCTTGTGCTTTATTCTTATGACTATCAATATAATTTTAATGACATAAAGAATCCATCATTGATAGATTTGTACCACCATAACGCTCACTGTAAAAAGACTGTTTCTTTCAGAAATAAAAAGACCCGAGGGACTCCTAAACTTCATAGACCATATCCACTGTCTTTCATTCCACATTATGAAGTCTAAGAACGTCCAAATAGAATGTGATGCTCTATGCATATTGATATCCAAAGAACAGCCAATTACTTTGAAGATGCTAGCCATTTCTAAATTACTTTTGTGTCCATTTGGATATTGCATATCATTAGCTTTTTAATTTTTCCTTCATATCTCTATTCAAACATCTCTGTGAAGTAATTAAAATGAACTTTTATATAACATGAATTTTTTCATAGTTGTAAATTATTGAATGGTACTTCAGAAGAGATTAGATCTGCAGACCTGCAATGACCTCAGAGACAGGACATTCTCTTGATGAAAATTCTAGCATTGTAGGGCAATAGCAGTTCTAAGCATTTTGATGTCAAAATATGTAATAGAGATGTTTATGAAGTTTGTCTAATTTACTATGATCTGTCACAAACTCTTTTGTACAGTTATACAGGAAGTTTTTGATGTTAAAAACTCCCATATAGCGCATCATAATCCAGTCTTTCTTCCAAGTTTTATTGTTCAAAAGAGTACAAAGACAAGGCAAAGAGGAGCAAGGTTGGTGTATTTGTCCCCTGGTAAGGCCTAAAGTGGAACAAAACCAAAGTCAAAGAAAGGATGGGTTTTTTGGGTTGAAGCATACAGTGTCTCTTTTGACAAAAAAACATTTCTACTGCTATTGCATGGCACATAATGTCTCATGAAGTGTAGAACCTATCCGGGCCAAACATAGATCATGATGTTGGAGCATACACAGGAGTTACATGATCAGTGACCGTCCAATGGCTAAAGAGGATTGTGTTAGACCTGGAAGACTTATTGGCAAAGATATCAGCTTCAGGAGATGAGCAGGAGCCTGAATTAGTGCAAAATATTTAGAAAAAGATGTGTACTCTACTGGAGGAAGAAACACTGTTAACTTGAATGGAAGACCAGACTAAAGAATGTTGTTTTGGACCTTTTTGGTTTGTGTTTGGTGGGAAAATGGCAGTACCGCAAACAAGAATGCATTAGTGGCTGATGTGTGCAACTAAAGCAGCTGACTGGATTTTTCACGCCTTTTGATTATCTCTTTTAGCAAAATATAAAAGTGATCGAAAGAATATTTTGGCCATAAAGTATATTATACCAAAACAATAGTAGAGGGTAGTCAGAGAGCATAGTAAATATTCACATTTCTTGTGCATGCTTGTGAACATTTTAGCGATGAGTTCCCTAAATAAGTCATGTGCAAGGAAAACAATGAAATATTTCCCCATACCCATTGGGTTGGATGTTCAAAAACAACCCCACCAATTAGATGCTTTTGTTACAAAGTCTGTATGATGCCAGTTATAAAAATACCATAATTTTTTTTATTAAAATGTCTTTAATTGCTAAATTATACACTGACCTATTCTTTTAGTGAGTGTTCTGCTTTCATTAGAAAAGTGGACCATGGGTTTGTTACTGAAGCTGAACATTATGGGTCACCGCTCTCCATCTTTAGACGCTGCCAAGCAGCTGCTTCAGGGAGGCTTTAGAGCAATTTCAAGGCTGTTGGAAAACCTGTAGCTGTTCATTTTTATCTACAGTGGCTTAGCTTCAGAGCTCAGATACAGGAACAAATTCATTTTATGTTTTCTTCCTAAAACAGAAAAAGCTTTTGGAATGTGAATACATAAAGAACTTTATCCTATAGAAGGCAGACACCTAGCAACAGCTAGTGGGCTAGGCAGCAGTTTCCTAACTGCACTGCTACAGAAACTCTGACAGCTTGAGCTCGATGAGCGCTGTTGTCAGAGCATCTCTCATGAGGGTTTCTGATTTTTTCCGTCAGTGCGATGGAGGAAGATTCTGTCAGTGGTGTGGCCAAAAATCTTCAGGAAAACATTGCTAAACAAATCCTCAATCTGCTCCTCAGATGAGGAAATAATATTTAAAAGGCAAAACAAATCTTTTTCTCCCAAGCAAGCTCTGTCATTACTACGGAGTTCAACGAAAGGGCCACAACAATACATTCTAATGAAATGAAAGGGTGGATGAATTTTACACCAAATCTCGAGTTTATATGAAACACAAATACAATAGGTCTTCCCTCAAAGTTTAATTGAGTTTGGCTCATATTTGAAATATGAAATTGAAAAATATTTAATACCCTGGTTATCAATACCCTGGTTATTCATACTTAAAGCGAACCTAAACTAAAATTTTTACTTTTCATAAAAGGGTAGACAACCCAATCATATAAGTTAAAAATAAACCCCTTTAGGAAGGGGGTTTAGAACCCTTTATTTAAAATTCAAAAAAGGATAAAGCCTCTCACTCCTTTCCCTGCCACAGTGATCAAGACAGAATGGGAGCACAGAGATTCCTGGGATACATATGTCATGGATCCCAGGAGGCTTCTGGCTGCTCTCTCAGCTTTGTCATAGTTTCAGACATGCACAGGGGGAGCTTTTTCTTCAATGGGATAAAAAAAATTCCAGTTTAATTTCTCCCCATTTACATCACCTGATCTCACGCTTGAGCAGTGCGAGATTGGGTAACGTAGGAAGATGGCAGCGGCCGGCGCTTTCGTAGTGCCACGGCGAAAGAGGATACTGGAGCAACGCAGGACCCAATCCAGAGGGATCCTTGGGTCTTTGAAGTTAAATGTATGTTTTTTCCCAGGTATGTTTTTTGCTTTGGACCCTTCAATTAAAGTCCAACAAAACCCAAAATTGAACAGGTAGAGTGGTGCATAGAATACCTGTTTATTGGACCAAATGTGATTGTACACTACATTATCTCTCATCTCTGAATTCAATGGTAGGACATTCAACCAGATGAGGCTATGTGATATCTGAAGTAAGAAGAACAACATTTGCCAGACTACATTTACCAGCGTTCCTGCATTACAGTTGGAACTTTTGTATGTCTACACAAGGAGGGACAGGACTTGTAGTCAGAAGAATTGGGTGAGTAGCAATTATTTAACCTCCAACAGTTAACAGGAAACTAAAATTAGAAGGCCTGGCTGTGAAGTTAGAAGCATAACGACAGGCAATCACAGCTATACAATGAGGTTTTGAATTATTAAAGTTCCGATCCAAATGTAATACTTATACTTTACACTAATCAACAATACCTAAATAAATTGCCTTGTTCAGTTTTGGGTTTAGTTGGGCTTTAGGTCTTTGCTTTTCTCCAATATGGCTTAAAAGTTCCAGCAGAGTGATTTCATTTATTTAGTCGTTTAATTATCATTTTAATGTCAGAAGGGCTTGCTGGCTAAAATTTGCATGCATGGCAATCTAGCGCCTATGTCATATAAATACCCAAATGTTCCATCTTCTGTTTTCTAACATTCTTCACAAAGTCAAAGGCAGATACCATGACAGAAAATCCTTTGCAGATCTCAAGAGTCCCTTTAGCCAGAAGTGTTGTCAATTTAGAGTCCAGACTGTGTCCTGCAACAACTCTCCGAACCATATGAAAAGTTTCAGAACAAACCAACATGGTTTCCATTAGTCCACCTTCAGTATAAAGGAACATTATTTCTGGATGCAAAAGTTTAAAGGTAACTATCGGCTCTTCCTTTCTACTCATACCATTTGCAAAGTTTTATCTTTCTTGGGCGGTACTATGCTTACATTGTTGGATATATTCACCTACTCTGCCTCATGGCCAGATAAAACTATTTTTAAAAAAATGATAGATATGTCATCTTTTCCCTGCATGAAAACAGAAAGGGTCTTTAAGACCTTTTTTAATGTGAAAGCTCTAAACTGGTTTATTAAACCAAAAATATCCAGGCTAAATAATTTTTCATACATGAGGAAAAAATATGATTAATATTCAAATAATTTATCCACTATGCTTCTTGTGTACCTGGTTTAAAAAAATTATGTAATGACAAACTGCATTCTATGATCCCTAACGAGTGGGATAGATGTTGGGGATGTGTGGTGCACAAGGGGAATATGTTGCATGTATTTTGGTCCTGCCCGAAGTTGAGAACCTTTTGGGAAAGGGTGTGAGACATATGCCAAAAAATCAGGCAGGTCCCGGATGACCCTGCCTTCTTTTTATTACATTCCAATAAGTGGCCCGAGAAAATCTATAATAGATCATTGGTAAGTACCTGGTGACAGCAGCTAAGGCCTGTGTTCCCAGATTGTGGAAAACAACCACTCCCCCCACCATGGGTATGTGGAACAGCAAGATGAATAAAATAAAGCTAATGGGGGATCTAACTGTTGGGGTTCACGATAGATCCCAAAGGTTTTTGGATACCTGGGCCCCCTGGATAATGTTCCAGGAAACAGTGGAATATAAGGTGCTTCTAGACCTTCAGGAGCAGCCCCAAGATTGTTGAGTTGGCAATGTGAGGTTTTCATAAGTTGGGTTTTGTATCTGTGTTATGGTGATAACATTGAGGTCTGTACGTGTTGCTCACAAAGCGATTATTCATGTGTATTGTCCATACAATGTTTTGTATCCGACCTGTTAATTGATGTTATGTTGTTATTGAAAAGTGTATTTCTTCCTATTATTATAAAAATAAAGTGTTTAAAAAATTATTTAATGGTATTCTGGCAAACACTCTGCTTAGAAATTAAAATAGATGATTTTAGGGGTCCCTGGACATTAATACAAGCTGCCACAATAAATGTCAGAGTAGCTTTTTTTGATTAAGTCAAATGTCCTTAAGGCTAGGAACACACACACGTGCAACATCTATAGTTTGAAAAAGAACGATCAACGATTATTCCCGATTATTTTGAACGATTGTATTGTGCACAATTCTGTACATGCTGTAACAATATGATTCTTCAAATATAATCCACCAATAATGTATACACGCTAGATACGATCGTTCAAACAATGCAGGAAGTGACAGGTACAGGAGAAAGTGTATCACAGAACAATCCATGAACGACCGCACACAAAATAGATTACGAATGATCGTCGCCCAATCAGATCCGCCGGGGCGGTCAACAATTATCGAACGATTTGTCGTGGATCATTCGTTCCCAATGAAAATTATTGATTATTACAAATCGTCTTTGTTGTCTGTGGTTAGCTGATATGTTTCTTTAAGGCAGCCTTATAAAGTGAAGCTAAGTAGCATCACTGCCCTCAGGCTTTCCCACCGGCAGTAGCAGAAACATAGGGAAGTGAAAAGACTGCAGGGACAGCCAGAAGACCGTCATGCCTGTAGAGGAGTAAGTAATTAAGTGTGTATATATGTGTATACAGTGTATTTGTGTGTATATGTGTATATAGTATATGTGTGTGTGTACGCAGTGAGTGTATACATGTGTATGCACTATGTGCCTATGTATGTGTGTGTATACAGTATATGTGTGTGTGTATGCACACACAGTGTCTGTGTATATAAAATCTGCGTGAATGAGTGAACAGGGGGTATAGCTTTACTATGAATTAAATAATGGTGGTGAAATCACTCACAGGGGTACTGCGCATGTAAATTTGTGTGTGGATATATAAATATTCCTGCCCCCTGAACTCTGCACATTACATATACCTGACTTTTGCAATCTGTACATTACATACACCTGACCCTACACCCTGTACATTATATACATCTGACATTATTCTAACCCCTGATAAACTCCCATTCAGTTTATTTATTCTACTTTAAGGAACTCCTAATTTAACTTGACCAGGACCAAAATAAAACTCCTTTGTGAGCCCCACAAGGATTTCACAATCCCAGCTACTGTTTTGACCCAAGGGCAATGGGATTGGATAATATAAAAGTTATATTTCTGAGTTCTTTCGGTTTAAAACAAGTACATTTTTATAATCCTAAAGGCTTACTGGTTTCCATACAATTAATATCATTAAAGTTCATGCAGGTATTACAAATCACCACCTTTACAAGCCACAAAACCCATCAGTGTGCTTCTTTGGTTTAGTTTTTGCTACCAGTGGCCGAATTTTCTTCTCAACTGTCAATAACCTACTGAATGTGAGAAATCAGGGGATACTCCTATTGGACAGAGAGTATTGGGCACTGGGACTGAGTTTAGAAGTTAGATCCCTAGTATTAGGGTAAAAATATATAAAAGACACAAAGATAATAGTTTCCTGCCTTTTGGCACCTAGTGATGCTTGCTGTTAGGCAGGACTTTCTTTTTTAAAGATTTCAAAGTTTGTGTTCCTGTCTTGTTCCATAATATTTCCATCTTAGTCTCAGGTTCTCATAGCCAAAACCAAAATCTAAAAAAACAGAATCCCAATAACTAATAAGGGGATAAGTCTAGAATGGACATGGAAGCCTGGAAGACACACTGCTGATACCCACAGTGAATTATTTTGGGAAAATGACACAGACTGCTGACATTAAAGCTTTTTTCTTTTTTTGCAGAGATATCAGTTCTGGTGAAAGATTTACAGATGTCAAACTGCCCAAGTACAATTTTTTTGTCTCCTCTTGTTAAAATAAATCTTTACAACATTCAGATAAATGCAAGTATTTCACTAACAGATCTACATAAAATACTAAATCCTATTACCAAACACAATTTTCAGACTTAGTGCTAGCACAGAAGTAATAATTCTATGTCAAGGACAGAACTGCTTTATCTTGATGTCAGTGCGTAGCTCAGCTTCCTTTCTGAATCTGCTTGATTTACTCAGTGTTTCTGGCCAGTCAGTATCTACACATGTTGAAACTCTTGGCCCCAGCCCAAGTCAACAGTCCAAGTTCTGACCTTTCATTGCTGTTTGGTATACTAGAGTCCAGATGGCACCAAGCCTAAATATTGCAAATTTTCAATTCTCATGACACAGACAGTCACATTCCTTTACAGCCTGCAACATTTTTATTTGTGTCATGTACAGAGATTGGAACTGTGAGTAGCAGAGGAAGGCAGCGTTCAGATTTATTCAATAAACAGAATGCAACAGAAAAGGGAAAAGCTAGTTACAATTTAACAAGATTTTACCCCAGTAACACAAATATATATTTTAATGAAAAAGTGATACTTATCATTTACCAACATTCTCTGCAGGTAAAATTTCATCTTGCACACATTTTAAATCACAGTGAATTATTCACTACCAATGAATGTTTGGTGTAACTTACTGACTGAGATGGATTCTGGATTTCTGTAACTCCTGTAACAGCTGGCCAAATAAATAACAGGGTTTCGTCCAGGATGACAGGTACATTTGCCCCAGATACAGGTTATACGCAGATTTTTCTGTTTAGTCAGTTTTCCTTTTGACCTGAAGGTGGGGTAGAAGTACCAGGTTTAATGACAATGGGCTTCTTGGCCAGGTGGGGGAGCTATAGAGGCCTGGGTATGATCAGGTGTAACTGTCTCAGCTGAAATGCATCTTGGAAATTAGGCTGGGGATATATTCTCCCAGCCTGCTTATTCCTGTGTCTCTCTCTGTCTTGGCTGATGAGCTGGGAGGAGGTCCAAGGTGAACTGTGAGTAAAGACACAGACTTTGTTGGAAAAGATGTATGGCTAGGGCCTTAGAACCCTGGACAGCACTAGGTTGGGCTGGATTGTTAGTAAAGGGATCTAACAGTGAGTTAGAGGCCAAGGGGCCAGGCTTTATTTTTCCTGTTTTTTGTGTGGAAATAATATTAGTGAATAAAACCCTTGATGCACTTTGAACCTGCTGGCCCTGTCTCCTGTTTGAAACGGGCTACGGGCGAACTCACACTCCCCTAAAATATTTGGTACAAAACTGATTCAAACTATTTATCTCTGGGTGCGGTGCACCGTTCGTTAGTGTTATTCTGTCAATATTTGAATATAATAAGGACTCCAACAACTCACTGCCCTCTACCTAACTAGAGTTTACTGAGATCCATGTCCTTGGGGCTACAACAGGCCCCATATTTGGGCCTCCTGCAGAGAACAATAACCCTTAGTGACCAACCCAAAGGCCACACTAATATTTTCTCTCCAGTTATGTATATATAAGGTTACATATTATTACTTTCCAAAAAGTTTTCAAAGATTTAAAATGTACAAATGGTTGTCAGGGTAAACACTGGTTTGTGTTCGAATAAATGAACTCATCAACCCAAAATTCATTGAACACGTCCAAATCCAAGCAACACAACCTAACTCCTCCCCTATGGCAGAATTTCTGTGAATGACCTGAGGATACATTTGTGCCAATATTCATATGGCATCTGCCAGCAGCATAAAGAATTTGTTAAAAGTTGTTTTTTTTTTTTTGTTCAATTGTACTTAAAATGAGTAAATGAGCCTTAGTTTGAAAAACTAGCAGGCATACTGTAGGGCTTGTGTTGTCATCTCTATTTAAGCTGTTCCATATTTCACTTATGGCGCTATGTCGTCATCTCAAACTTGGAAACCAACATCCGCAATTGCTTGGTGAGATTGGTCCTATAGGGACCTACCAACCAATAATTCATGGTCCCTGTGTTCGCAGCAGTGAAGCCATAGCATTTTTATGCCTGTTTTTATACTTGGGATCTATGTCATTATATCTATAAGGCATCAGAATACTGATCAGATCAATATTTCTATCTATGGGCTGTATGCCCTGTATATCGAATTGATGGCTTTATGAACTACTTGTTTGAACACAGTAACCACATTGCTAAAATAAATGTTGATCCTTGCATATGACATCAAGGAATATTATTTTTGGCATCAAATTTTGATGTGACGCTACTTTTTCACATGTGCATGAACAGCTTGATTTTGGAATCCTGTTTTATGGTTAGGTTTTGGTGATGGAAGTGGAACTGATTATGTTGGATGAAAAGGAGAAAGGGAATATTTTTTGCCTTTCCTAGTTCCTTTCCCCCTTATTACCAGGATGATTTTTTTTAAATAAAACCATTTTTTTCCATGTTTTATTTTTATTTTTTCTATCAATTTGACTTTTTTACTTTCAATGCAATACAAACTGATAGGAGGGGATGTACACACCTTCCCCAAACCAGCTGACTGTCCTAGGTATTGCACACATTTGGAGTTGAGCCTCCATGATTTAAAGAACTTCAATCTATTAGGATTAGCTTTAGGGGAAAGGCCAACTGATGTTGGATGTCCTCCATCCAGAAAATGAGGTGGGTTCTATCTGATTATCTTACGATAAGCATTTTCTGTACTGGAGTGGACCCCATATAACTGTGCAAGACTGAAGGCTGGAGTTGAGCTTTAAAGATAGTGTAACTGCTTTGGAACAATTTGTGCTTCCATGTGAAGGGATTTGCCATATCCACTTTATTTTTTCAGGAACAATCAGTAGAATTACAGTCCAGAATGGTTCCATGGCTACAGATAATAATACAAATTGCAGAATTATCTTCTATCTGTTCATCAGTGTATTTTTTTAACATCATACATTACATATTAAAATATGGACACTTTACCACCTGTTTAAAAAACATAATTTATAAGCAAAATCTTTCTAAAATTTGTAAAAGTGGTTGCTTATAATTATCAGAGGAGCAACATTTACATTATCATAGAATGTTCTAAAATAGAACAAATTCAAAAGCTGAGTTGTGAATTGCTAAAGGGAAAATGATGCATAATGCTAGATGTGTGGATAATCCAAAACTCGACAAGTCATCTATGCCTGATTTCACAATGTAACTTATCTCTGTGATAGATGAAATATAGGGGCTTTCCTGCCTTGTTATGGATTCATCACAAATCAGCTGGTCGCTCAATGAAGGGTAGAGATTCAGCTAGTGACTGAATCTACATTCATATAGCAGGTATTGATTCCTGCTAAAAGTGCCAGCCACCTAGAACAGCTGGATGTGTGTTGACACAGGCCATTTGTTTCTAATTACATAGAGTTAGTGTATGAATAAAATGGCAAATCCATATCACTAAGTGCAGTATTTATGTGGGTATGGAAGATCAGAGTTATTATTAAAATAAATATTTTATTACTGTGTCTGTGTATTGTTTGAAAATTATCTATCTATCTCTATCTTTAAAATTAATACATAATAATAAATACATGTGAACTAATGCAAAAAATATATAATATATACATTTCCAGACATTGTTTTCACTATATAAAAAACAATGCATAGAGCAGTCTTTCTCATTCAGGGTTCCGTGGATCCCTACAGTTCCTCCAGAGGTTGCAATGGGTTCCTTGATAATGAGCAATTTGAACTTCTCAGGATTATTGAACTGACACCAATGAATTTTTTGGGGTATCTGTAGGGGTGGAATTCTTCCCACTGGCCAGTAATGTGAGAGGGATTATTTCATTCAACTACCAGGCTAATAAACTAAGCTGTGGATATAAAAATTATAGAAAGGGTTTCCTAAGACCTGAAAGTTATTTCAAGGGTTCCTCCATGTTGAGGATGTAGAAAAGTTAGCATGGTAAAAAGTAGGTTGTCAAACAGTTTCACATCCTAACCATAAAATGGGCCAATAATGAGATGCTTATACAATCCATAAATTGGTATGGATTAAGTCCACCAACAGCTGTAACTGAAGAAATCAATAGGGGACAGAATTTTTGGCATAGCTGTACTTTGCTCTATACTGGAACAATACACTTGTGAATTATATGTCTTCCAAAGACAATGTTTTAGGTTGCTGTAGCCTAAACATGCAAACCCACAGAGGAAAGTTTACCATTTTCACTTTATAAGGTTAAAATTAAGGTATAAATCCAGCTGTATGGCGTGCATACCGCTAAACTAATTGAAGTTTGTTACAGGACATCCAGTGTTATTGAGAAAGTAGAGACTTGGCTGGAAAGGGCTGCAAGGGCTAAGGGGGTAACAATGGGTGGCTTTATTGACTCTGGAATTGATTGGTGTAATGCAACAATAATGCACAAAATGGTGCTCAAGCTCTTCCATTCAGTTTAATGGGTTTGGCTGGACAAATAGTTGAGCCTGCGGTCAATTGCAAATTGACATGGTCACGAAGCATGAATGGGACACTTGCTTTTCATTTTACTTTTCAAAGACATAAAGAGCATTTTCAATCAACTATATGGATACCAATACTTTTGTCCATTGCTTTATGCAGATTCTATGTTCAAGCATAATAATCTATTATGTAATAAATAAAACAAAGAGGGTTTTTTTGGCAATGCGAAGTGTATTCAACAATATATTTCAAACAAAAAGATTATTATTCTGCTGAATAGGCAGAATAATTAGTACATGACCTCTTTTTTTTTTTTTAAGATTTTGGTCCAGTTGATTTTCAATATTAGCAGAAACGGACATTTATCACCTACTGCAAAAAGATTTCTTATTGATGTCCGAAAGTAGCAAAACGGCTAATCGCCGACGCACACAGACGATGGAGTTGTCAATAAGTGCCCGCAGTTTAATTACCCAACGTTTCGCCCTCATTGGGCTACCTTAGGGGTAGCTGTGTGCTTTAGTACATGCAGTCTAAGTAACTTTGTGAGATATGAAAAAATATTGTCATTTTTTTAAAAAAAATTCTATCCTAATCTATTACATGTTGCATTGAAGGAGGCTTTCCCAAAAAAGCCAAAGGACCATTTGTCTCTTTGCCAGCACTAGCACCTATAGCCCTGTAATAAATAATAAATGCTCATTAAATACATTCAACATTCTAACAAGAAACTCTAGAGTATGAATCTGATCAATGGTTCCCTCATTTTCCCATAGATGCTCTATAGGATTCTGCATTTCCATTAGACTTGGGAAATAGTTACCGAGACATTCCACACTGCTGCTCCTAAGAAATTACACAGCAATCATATTCGCAGGAAAGACCATAAGACATAAGAATCTGCTCTAAATGCTAAAAACAGGGAGCTCATTGATCACAAAACAAATTTGACTGCCTTTATTATCCTATAGAAAGATTTATTGTGTTTCTTGAAAGGCCTAACTGATAAATGTTTCACTCTCACTTTGTACTTATCTGGCAGCCAATCAATAGTAGTACAAACACAGCATCGTTCCCAATTATTATTTAACAAAAATCAATGACTTTTATTGAGCCAATGCAAGCCTAACTAATATACTTGAAATATTCAAACATTTTTACATCTTTTGTGCAATTAGTCTATGAGAAATCAAATTGTCAGAAGGATGGTCTTCTTTAATATACAGTTAGCAGTATGAATAAACCACAGAGGTATGATTTCCATAACTGTAGAAAATAAAACAAAATCTTTCAACATGCTAACTTCAAGTGTATACATTTCATCACCTATAATAGAGAAGAAAAATAAAATAATGAACGGGATGCTAAACGTAAATGTGTTTTATTTCTGCACAGAATCAAAATGAAAAACCAATCTGGATTTCAGCATTCTGAAAAAAAAAAAAAAGCAGTTGGATGCTTAACTCTCCAATGTACAACAAGTCAAATCTTAATTTTTTTCACAGTTACTGGTGCCACTGATATCTGATACCTCTGGGTATGTAGAATACTATGTCTCCCACTGGACACTGTGATTTTTCACCATCTGCTATGTCAGTAGGACAGAAGCACTAGCTAGCAGCTGCAATTTTCTACAAACTTTAGAATGTAATTGCATATTTACTCAGTTTCATAAATATACCATTTTAATTATTAATTATGTATATACTAGAGAATAAACTTGGTTTAAATCAGGTAATAAATAGGGGCATGCCCTGGAACTGCATTTGTCTCTTGTATGCCAGGCTAGAGCTGTCAAAGATAGCTACTTGTAATTAGTGTTGGTGTTAGAATTCAGGTTGTTCCTATATTCGACCCGGAAATGGCTGTTCGAATTTGGCCAGACCCGACTCAAAAAACACAGAATTCAACTTTGCGAATTTGTGTTTAAAATATGATTTAAAAAAAGGGGAACTCCAGATAAACTGGAAATGGAGTTTCTCTATTGAGAGTTCATCTCAGTTCAGTTCCCACGGTTACCGGGCTGTACTTATCACTGATAAGTACAGCCTGGGGAGCGTGGGAACTTGCGGTCATAGCGGATTGGAGGCACGTGAGGGCTTCCAATCATCTGCAGTTCAGTTCCCACGGTCCCTGGGCTGCAGTCACAGCCGATTGGAGGAGGCATGCGAGTGCTTCTAATCAGCTGTGACTGCAGATGAACTGCTGTTTCGTATGTGTTCTTGGGTAGAGAATCTCTATCACATACTACAGTTACGCTAGAGCTGCAAGAGCAATCAGGGGAGCTGAGGCTTTGCTCCCGATTGCTCTTGCAGTTCTACACAATCCCAAAAAAATCCTGAATTCCCCCCCCCCCCCCCCCACAAAGACTTTCCTCCAAGATTAATAAAATAACTTACCCAAGTTACTGTAATTCTAACAAACAGTAAAGGCACAAACACTAGTAAAGGTATGAGTAGAAGCAGAATGGCACTCTAGGCTTACACTGATAAAAATTATTATAGACACATAAAAGTTGCCCCATTAAAATTCTTTGGATTATCAGAACCCAATAGACTTCAGTTGCATTCTGCCTTGCATTCTTAACGATTGGTAAAAACATATCTTTGACCAGTTGCATTATTCCCCTGGTTTACTTTAGGAGCATAAAGGTTGTAGCTGGGCGCCATGGACATCCTTTGACCCTTTATAAGGTGAATGATTGAGTGATAAAAATTACCATGCACAAATTTTTCAAATTAGGCTTATTACCAAGATCATTTTTGAGATGATGCCAACAATCAATGAATATAGATCAAGAGGTCCATGCCCTTGGTGGCAGGATCTTGCAAAGCCAGTTGGAGGGTAAAAGATTAGAACTAAATCTCTGATCCAATTCAGATGCATGGCAAGAAGAGGCAGACAAGGCAGAACACAGCTAAAATTTAAGGGCTTAAATACATATTTAAGACGTGGATTGAAGTTACAATTGGGTGCAAGGAAGTAATGACTTCTTTGGGGAAACTGTGGCAAATCATATACCTTAACCAGTAGCAGCCAGCCTCCTAAGAGCTATTATTAACCAATGAGCTACAAGTGTGTATTAAGTACATTGCAATTTAAAAATTACATATAATGTATCTGCCATTATTTTAAGTAAACAGCTGTTGTCCTGTTGCTAAAACAGTCCTGTCCTTCAGTTGCTTTATGACTTTTCAGAAGCCTGGAGGCACTCACTGCTCTTTCATTTTTATATTCCAAAGTGGCTGCAGAGTTCAGTAGGGCCGCCAATAGCTATGCCCTTGGCAATACACTAAGTATAATTCTGAGTTCATATGCGGAATGTATCACTAGGGACAGCTACACACATTGACTTTCTGCTGTTTGTGCATGGATACATTTGCTGGTAATTCATTTACAAACTACAGCCCTTTGGAAAGCACTGAAAGTACAACTCGGATAAACTTGAAAAATTTAGCTGTAAAATACATATAAATTCTTAAGAGCTTTTCCTTTTTTCCCATCCAGGCAATTCATAAGTACATTAATCCACCCCAGTGCATAAACTTTTTTTGTTAATAGTAAAATAGAATTTTGAGAATATCTTTTCCAATCCTTGTACTTGCATGCCAGTGTAAGGATGCAGTATGTAAGTCAGTCTAAGGATGCACTCTACTAATATTAGAAGAAGTAATTCACATTCATTACAGTCTACTCTATAGAAAGGATTAGAGATAGAAAAATATATATTTAGAGAAAGAGAATTGTACTGATGGTTTCATGAGATGGAGAACTTTGAGTTAATGTGCAAGCCCTGTTATGCCTGTCAGTCTGGAAATAACTAAAAGTAAAATATATATGGAAGTTTAGTGCAGTCCACTATTTTCTTATTTTTGAAGTGGACCTTTCACTGAGTGATTATGTAAACTACCATGTCTGACCTGTATAAAAAATTAATTCAAGTATGTAGCTCATGACACACAACTGCTACATCATAAGCTGCATTATTTTGTTAGGTGTGTGTGTGTGAAACTAATAAAAAATTAGCATTCTATGCAGGCACTTAGCAATCTTTATAATTATTTGAACAATGACATTTTACATAATCTCTCAGTCGAAGGTCTACTTTACCACTTTAAATAAAGAAGGAAGAGTTGGAATTCCTGAAGGAGGAATAGGGGTGAACCCTCAGCAGTGCTTTTCAATGATAGCGCAGGGAAGGATTGGGAGCCATATCAGGTTTTTTATCTTTGTTCCTGTTGCATATTTTCCCCTCACTTCATATCAGGTAAAACTGTTGATAGAGGTGAAAATTTGACAGGAGTTCCAATCCTTTCCTATTATATCAAAAGTTTGATAAAATGTATTTGACTTGTTGACTTGATATATACAATAAACTAAACTGATTTGACTTTTTGCCTCAACATGGTGGTGACATACTGAAGTCCAATGTGCTACGGAGAAGCGTGGAAAAAATAGGGAGAACTGTACTGCAAAGAATAAGTAGGTATAAACTGTGACCAAATTGCAGATGGAGGTGAATCAGTACAAATTAAATACACTAAGGATTGATGTATTGGTGTATTTGATGATTTAAGGTGCAAATTAGACTATGGCTATTTACAGTATTCACATTCTTAGTAAGTAATAAATGAGATGTAAAGTAAGCTACCACTGACCTTTGCAGCTGCAAGTACTGTGGAGTAATTCATTTCCTAAACAACCTGAATTTATTCAGTTTCTAACAGCTTACAGTCTTTTACCCAAAAAAAGGTTTCTTTCTTTTGGCTCTTCCCTTCTAGTGTCAGTGCAAATATAGACAGATACATGTGGGATTGTTTAGGAAGCAAATCCACCCTCGACCCCGCCTTTTGCCTTCTCCATATGAGGTTTGTAACTTGGCTAGGGCAGAGATGTGCTGATCCAACTGAAACACAGTGGGTACTAGGTGGGAACTTGTAAGTCATTATGGGGGCTAACAAAGAAGAACGAGAGGATGCAAGCAAGAAGAAATCTGGCAGTTGTGTAAATGGTGGTGAAGGGCTGAAGAGGTGAAGACTTCTGAAGAATCCATGATTTTGTGGGTTGCATAGAAGTGTAAATTTTTATATGTATCAATATTATGATCTGTGCTGCTAAGTCACAATTGTTTGACAGAATCTGGGAAAAGAAGCAGGTAGGTCCACCCCCCTGCATTCCAGTACTGCTGACTATTACTGTTTGAGAATTCAAACACTTCTGGGTATGGGGGTTGTCTGTGTTCCCCATTATACATTGTGGTTGCAAATTTTGACCCCCTATATCACTTCTGGACTCAGCAATGGTGTAGGAGTCAGACTATGATACCAGCAGGCAGTGGGGGACACAAGCATCTAGCAACCCCAAAAGATACTGATACAGGAATTAAGGGAAAATAGCACACAAGGGGGGTCAGAGAAGCAAGAATTCCAATTTTACAGAGTGTTTTACTTTTTAAAAGCTCTTTTGCTGCCTGTTAAGATTAAGAATATTTAAATGTCTATATTCTAAGTACAGGTGCACTTTTAGATGACAACCAAAATTATTTCCTCTGATGTTTTAATATCTTCATTTTAATTCAGGCATGTAAAAAGTTACAGTACAGAAAAAAGACACAGTCACTTGGTTGATCATGTGTGCCCATTTAGCTACTAAAGGTATCTCTCGTACATCCATGGAATTCCGATTACCCCAGTGTTTTATGTAGTAATGCCACTTTGCAGATAATTAAGCCAGTATTGCTGCCACCACAGGTGGTACCAGCTGCATTAATCATTGTCCTCTGACGATTAATCAAGTAAAAGAGGAATCCACAAACTATCTCTCATCATTACACAGGACTGGCAAGTCTAATCATGTACAATCACTTTGATTTCTTATTTCAAGTGATGTGTGTGACAAGCTCTGCATTCAACACCACATCTACTGAACGACAATTATTAAAAGTGCTTCCACTCGGCTCACATGAAGTGCAAGATGATTTCATCATAATGCATTCATTTCAGAATGCATTAACCGTCTCTTACCAAATAAACCACTTGCTTTCCAGGCAGAACTGTTTATAGAAAAGCTTGAATTCATTCAGCAGTTTTCTTTTCTTTGAATGTCAGTTGGCAAACGCTATACTAAATATCTTTTTGAAATTCAGAATAGCAATGTCGGAGACCTCACATGGAAAAATGAGCGTGCTTCTGAATATTTTTGAAATAATTTAAAAGTCATTCAGAGTCAAAAGAAAGGCTGCAAAATGTTGTCCAAAATACCAATAAATGTTTGAATTCATATAGGAAAAGACCTATGCCAGCCTTATTTCTTTCTTTACATTTCAACTAATTTTCCTGCTTAAATGTGTCCTGCAACTTATTAATTTTTAAACTGCTTTATCATTTAAAATTGCTAATTTTTTTAATAAAACACCTACTAGTGTCATTGGGCCTCATTTATCAATGCTCTAAGGCTGGAGAGGATATACTTTCATCAGTGCACCTGGGTGATCCAGCAAACCTGGAAGAGATTTCTTAAAATTCTTTTGCTATTTGTTAACAAATGTTTTCAACCCTGGATCAGATCCAACCCAGGTTTGCTGGGTTATGCAGGTTCACTAATAAAAGCATATCCTCTCCAGCCTTGGAGTGCTTTAATAAATCAGACCCATTATATTTTGGACTATTCTCTCTTATCAATGGTGTCCTAAACACTTGAAAGTTTTTACTTTATTTTCTGTGGCTCCTAGTTCACAAAAAATGTTTGAAAGTAAGTGGCTAGTGGCAGAACAGTTTTGTATCAAGAAGACATGGTATAGTCACACTGAAATCAAGCCTTTTGCAACTTGATGGAAAAGAATATGGCAAGGCTAAAACTACAACTGTTTAAGACATTAATAAAACTGTAATAAATGGAGCCATGGAGGCAGCTGGGCTGGTAAACTATCCTTGAATGTCGAATGTGACATCTGAAAAAAATGCTAGGCAATGCTATAACGTGCAACCACCTGGAGAAAAAAAAACAAACCCATTTGTTTCAATATTAAACATTTTTTTTCAAGCACTACCATGATGTTTAAGTGCATGTTACCACTTAAAAAACTAGTGTGATTTATTCTAAGATATGGATAGCATTCAACAGAAACAAATATTTCTCTGTTTTAGGGGACCTTTGGTTGGACTGCTGTCTTTTGCATCAAATAGATTGTTCCATAGTTTGTCTAAAATGGACAACAACCATATTATCTGTTTCAATAATGATATCTACTGCCAAGGTACTTTTTTATTTCAGCTTCTATAGTTTAGCAGCGCCATATCTATGATCGTGTAATGTAACCTTTTCCTACTTCAGTGGCTTGAACTATAAAGATGTGTCACTGAATGGGAGCAGACATAGGTGGCCTTTTCATAGAATTGCTCTGGTGACTCAAAGGATTGTGAGCTTCTTCCTTATCTGTGTGATACACATGGATGAACTAAGAGGATTTCACAGATTTACTGAAACCTACAATGGATTTAAAAATAAACTAGATGTTTTAAAATAAGACATTCTTTTTACCCACTATACAGTAACATTATTAGTAAAAAAAAATAAGAAATATGGTAGATTGTAAAATGATTCTGTCACTGATCTTCAGATTAAAAAACTAAATTACCAGGTGGAAGGTAAACATTTTTCTCTCTCTGCCCAAAGGGGTATGCTGCAAATGTGAGTTGGGTTCCAGGCTTACGATTGCTGCAATTCAACATACGTGCACAATAACAAATTGAAATCCTTTTACCTAGTCCTCTGGACTTAGTCATCAGGGTTAAAATATCCAATACGGGGGGCTTTTTTTGTACAGCCCCTTCACTATAAAAGGGTAGGTTTCTGGCAGCCATTTGTCAGTGTGGGAGAGTTGTGTAGGGGAATGAGTTGCTATATAGTGCTATACTGTGCTACATTATGACCATAGGGATAGAGGAGAGTTCAGCCCCACAGCACCCAGGGAATACAAGACAGCAAGGAACAGGAGGCAATTGTGTTCTTACACCTGGAGCCTACTGCAAAGTGGGTTACAACTCTGTGGGTGTCACTGACTAGGGAGGGGCAAAGTTTCAGGAACAGCAAAAGGAGAAAATTTGCCAAGGAGCACTGATTAACTGCTATCCCCAGGACTGATCCACAGAACTCTGCAGCAACAAAACTGTAATTTAAGGTTAGCCATGTTGCAGTGGCTGCACCACCAGCAGCATGCTGGGCTTCTTTTCGTCACGTCAATGGTTCATCTTTCATCATGCTTATAGCATTTTGTCCAAGCCATAAAAAAGAAGGGTTTATCTTCAATCCCTCTTGTGTTCCTCAGACACTGACAGCACAGCCCCAGAGGGAAGTGGAGGACTTGATGTATCGTCTAAAACCAGTGGTCCGAGGTGGTCTGCAAGAAAATGTTGGACATTTTCATCTGTCTGTCTGGCAATTAAAACTTGGTACCGGTCTCGGCTTGAAATAAAAACAGTTCTCCGTCTTGCAGTAACGTCATTGGAGCAAACAAGCAGAAACAAATATTACACTAAAACTGTGTACTACTTGAGTAAGCGTCAATTATTTTGTAATAATTAAACTAACTTTAATAATTTTGTTACAATTAAACAAGCTTTAAAGATTTTGTAATGATTACATAGACATTTATAATGTTGTTATATTTAATAGGTAATTTTCATATTAATAAAATGATCATTATTTTACAAATGTATTTATCTTTTTAAAAAACATTTATATTATTGGTCCGCAGGATTTAAAATGATGAATTTAGTGGTCCATGAGGTCCGAAAGGCTGGCGACCACAGGTCTAGAAACAAAAGTTTAGTTATGATCAAGTAAGGTATTTTGGAAAGTGTATGTGGAAAAGAAAGGGTGAAAGTAAAGTTTTCAATTTCCCTAGGTCGGTTTAGGTATTGTCAATAAATTAGGTCTAACTGGGTCATCATTATTCACTCTGTACTATATTTTCTGTACCCAAACCTTGCTACATTCAGAAATATTTCACCTCATACTGAGATTATCCAAGCGAGTCAGGGGAAGGACAGCAATCATGCAGAGTACTCCCTTCCCACCACTAAATGAATCAGAAAGAGACCTCCTAAAATAAACTAAACACAGCTTCTCTCTTTGCCTTACTCTATGCTTCCTGAAAGTCTTACATGCAAAATCTGATGGACCAAAGCAAAATCAATAAGAATCCCTGCATGATGTTATTGATTTTTGGAAACCTCATAGAAAAGTAACATTTTAACCCTAGGTTGCTCATTTATAAGATTCTGTGATCTTTTTTTATATTTGTACTGTCTAGTTTCATCTTCATTTCCGCATTACATAATATTTGACAAAGGGTGAACTAAACTTTAACACTTTTTAAAATTGTATCAGAGATGAAAGAACACATTTAATATGAAATACCAAGAAGACTTGGCCTCTCTGGTTATCATGAGTAAAATCTGATGACATGAGTCTAAGTATACCTCCAGCCTGTTGATTTTTTTTTTTTTTTAACATATTCTGTGTTTTTTATTACCGTTACTGAGCTAGAACAGGTCATTACAAAGATATGTAAGATAAACTATAAGATAAACTATTGTCATTACCATTAGGAAAGCCTAATATGTATGTGACAGAATTGTCCTTAATGCAACCATACATGTAACTAAGGTTGCAAGAATTGTAACCATTGATCATGACAATTGGCCAACTTTCCAGTCATGAAGACTTTTTTACAGGTTGAGAGAAGTATTTATTACTATTTTATTTACATATGTTTACAAAGTTTTATGTAACCAAAAAACAATTGTTCTTATTCCACAGTTGTCATTAGCAATCAGAAGCTTAATGTACAAACATTAATGAAACCATAAATGACAAATGGCCAACTATCCAATCATGAAGATAATAAAAAAAAGGCTTAAAGTAAATGTAACATATTAGTGCACTGTCAACAACAGTTAAAGCGGACCTATCTCCAAAAGTTTTACCTAATATAAAAGGGTAGACAAGCCTTTTAGGTATCCCAGAAAGTGCAGATGCTCCTGGGATACCTACGTCATGGCTCTTCCCCCCAATAAAAAAAAAAGTGCTGATCTCACGCAAATGTAGTAAGATTAGTACTTTGTTTTTTTAAAGTAGGATACATCACCTGATCTCGCACCTGTGTGAAATCAAGTGACATGGGCCAAAGAAGACAGAAGAAGATTGTAGTTCTTTGCATTTCCTCTGATCCGGGACGAAGGAAGAATCCAGGATATCACGGGACTGAATCGAGTTCCATTTTTGATACTGCATGTGATATCTTTATTATTGTGATACCTTAAAAATGACAAATTCTGATACTTTAATAAATCAATTTTTTGAATACATTGAAAAGGTTGTGTTTATGTGATTTTTTCAGAAGATAAAAAGAAACAAATGTTTTGGCAGTTATGAATAAATTATTGTGTATCCATAAAGATTGATCTGTCACACACTCCAGCCGTTTTAAACCCAGTAGTTTTAAAATCTATAACAGCATTTTTTTTACCTGAAAGCTAAAGTGAAGTCTCGCTATTCTGTGTTCTTTTGGGCCAGCAGATAGGGTTTTAGGCTCCTTTTCCTGATTTTTTTTTTTTTTTTTTTTTTTTTTACTGTGACAGTAAGTGTGTTGTTTACAGAATTCAATGCCTTAAAGCATACTTAAACTCAAGAAACAAAAAGTCACTAGGTAGAGCTAACTGACAAAAGACGCATGCAATGTCTCTTTTGTCTCCTGGTGGCTTTTTGTTCTAGTTTTACACATGCACACAGGTCTGTGTGCGTAAGTGTCAGTGCCAGAGGCAATGGAACTCCTGTGTATGCAGGCGGTGAAGATGGTGACTTCCAAGGATGCAACAATGGCGGGTCCTGGATCTGTCATCCCTGCAGAGCAGTTGCTCACAGGTAAGTATATGCCATACTTCCTGATGGCAGAATTTCACCACTCCTCAACAAGTTTATTTTCTTTCTAAGCTAAAAATTTCAAACACATCAGAACTGGCTCAGTGACAAAAGTCGGGCAAAATTCAGAAAGCTACTTCTTTCTTTAGCTAACTAGGTGTGTTGGGGGACTACTTTTTCTGTATGAAATGTTTGCATAATTCAAAGGTTGTATATAGATAATAAAACTTAAATAAACAACAGTTAAAAAGGTCTAAACAACAACGAAAATAAAAATGACCAATGCAAATTATATTTCCTTTAATATTTCTGAAAGAGGGACTTTAACATTTTACAAGGCAGAGAGAGATAGACCTATTACAACTTTAAATTACATTTTCAGAACCACACTACTTAAAAGTATAGGAGTATAGAACACGACTTCCATTTCATCCAGCTATGTATTCTCCAATAAAAATACTTATATGTACTTTTAAATAATATTAATATCCTCTACATTGCCCTACTATATCCCTCTGTACATCGACATTCAAACTAAGTTTCAAAAAAGGGAACACTGTATAGTACTGTATTACACAATGCTGTTATCCAAACAAATGGAGATTGCGGGATGGAGAGGAAAGCACAGTGATGACCTCTTTGGTGATTTTCTTCTCTTTCACTATAGCTTTGACCAAGCTTTAGTACTCTGACTCTAGTGGAGGACTGGATTACAAAGCTATCTGAACAATATTACGTACAATGCTCACAGATATGAGGGGGTGCTGAGAAGTTCCTGGCTTTGCCCCATTCCAGATGAAATAGAAAAATGAGTGTGGGGACATATGACATCCTAATATCTTAGTATGTAACTGTGCAAATATCAGGTCTATGCGATTCTTAAAATAGTTTTTTCTTTTAGTGAGAAGCTGTGATGGCAGAGGCACAAGCAAGTTTCACGTTGTTACGGGCCGTCATGATGTTTTTGTATCTCGAGGGAAAGTCAGCAAAGGATAATCACACTGAGATTTTACAAACACTGGAGGAGAATTGTCCTTCCTACAGCACTGTCAAAACCTGGATATCTCGTTTCAAGACTGGGCATTTCACCGTTGAAGATGAGCCCCACAGTGGGTGGCACCCAACCTCAACTGACCCGGCAACCTGCAATGCTGTCCATGAGCTGATTATTGAGGAACGGCAAATATCTGCATAAAAGATAGCCCAGATACTTGACATCTCACGGGAGTGTTGGGTTAGTTATCACCACTATCCTAGACATGCGCAAGCTTTCAGTGACTTGGGTGCCGAAATGTTTGAACAGTGATTAGAAGAAGGAACGAGTTAAAGCGTCCATAGCCATTTAGGGCCATTTTGAAGCAGCACAGGCCTTTTTTGCTAGGTTAGTGATGGAGGATGAAACCTGGTTTCACATCTATGATCCTAAAACCAAGGAACAGTAAAAGGAATGGCGCCACAGTGGGTCCCCGTGGCCAAAGAAGTTCCGAACACAGAAATCAGCCAAAAAAGTCACAGCGTCTGTTTTCTGGGACAAAGGCGGTATTCTGTTGGTGGACTATCTACCTCAGGGCCGGACAGTATTATCCTAACCTTCTGGACCAGATGAAGAAGGCAATTAAGACGAAACTCCGTGGAAAGTTGACCAAAGGGATCCTTTTTTGCAGGACAATGCAGCTGCGCACACGTCCAAATTAAACACCCTGGGTTTCCAAATGGTCCACCATCCACCCTACTCACGTGACCTGGCCCCTTCAGACTATTATCTGTTCCCAAATTTGAAGAAACACCTAAAAAAGGCAAGGTTTTGAGGACATTTCTGACGTCAAAGATGCTGCTGAGAGCTGGTTTGCGGCCCAACCAAAGGACTTTTATTTGAATGGTCTAGAAAAGCTGCAACTACGCATCAGTTTCAGGGGGGAATATGTTGAATAAATGTGTTATTTCATAACTCTGGGAAAAGCCAGGAACTTCTCAGTACCCCCTCGTACAGTTTGTATTGCACCTGTGTATGTAGCTGTTTGCATTCTCCTACAAATATGGTCTTACGCAGTGTTCGTCATCCAGGGTTCTATGGAACCCTAGGGATACTCCAGCAGTTGCTAGAGGTTCCTTGAGCAATGAGCAATTTGTGCGTCTCAGGTCAGTTTAACTGACACCAATAATCTTTTTGACCATCTATAGGGCAACATTTTTCCCACTGGCCAGCAATGTAAGAGAAATTCTTCACACTAAGCACCACATTAATATTTTGTGACCTGTGGATATAGTAATTATAGCAGAAGTTCCCTGAAGACCTTAAAGCTATTTCAAGGGGTTCCCCATGTTCAGAAGGTTGAGATATACTGGTCTAATTTGAATAGGATGACTTTTGAAGTTTCTAGGAGCATTGTCTACCTACTGAATGGTTTTGGGTGCCATCCTGGCTTCAACTTTGTGTATTTTGCCGTTGTTGAGATGTGGAGGAATATAATGAATTGGTGCTGTTTTCTTTGTATCAGAAAATAGAATTGACACTGGGAATCATTTTTTCCAGAAGGATCAACCCTGATCAACTGCTGCACTCGGTCAGCAAATTACATTGTCAGGTTAGGGTGAGTATTGCAACCATTTGTTTTGTTTAATCCTGCAGGACAGTATAATTTTTAAGGTTTTGGTTTTCAGGCTTTTCTTTATTTACATAGACTCTCTAGTACAAAGTACCTACTTTAAACTTTCACCTTTAAACTTTGTTAGAGATAAAAGTTAACAAAGGCAAACATTGCACCATGTTCACTGTATTGAAACTACAGGATAAATACAACAAAGAGAAAATTCACTTTGCAAAAGAAAAACAGCAACACAAAAGAAATAAATAAATGCAATAAAAGAGGTAGCTAATTAATACTCAGCTCTTTAGACATAATTAACATATTTAGTGTGGTATGTTTATTGACATTTTCTATACACTATGTTAATCATGTTTCTATAATACTGAAGCCTGATTGAAGCAGCAAAGAGAGAGTCCACAATAATAGCAGGTAGGAATTACATTTAGGAAGTTTTGATTAAAGGCGATAATTAAGAGACAGCAATTAGCATACATACATTTGCATATTTTCATGTGTTAGGAAAAAAAGGACAAGCAGTGTCCTAGAAATGAAAATCCAAACCTACTGCTCTGAAGCTGCAGTGCTGCTTCCCTACTGTTCTCATTCTTGCCACTAGTGTTCTTCAGAATGAGTTCAGCAATGGCACCTTACATAATCTCTAAATTTAAAGTACACTTTAAGTATAAAAGAAGCACTTGACATCTCCCAATGGCCATTCTGAGACATTATGTATAGGTAGAAGGAAATAGTTTACTGGATGCTCTAGATCAGTAGTCCCCAACCTTTTGGAGCTTGCGGACCACTAAATGCATCGTCTCCGGACTGCGCATGCGCAAGGAGCCATGTATCACTCAAAGGGGAAGAAAGTCCCCCCCAGAGTGACGTCATGATGCCAGAACCTGCACATTCTCCCACTGCAGGTCTGAGCCTGCACTGTCTCCAGGAGACGTGGTCCTTCTCCTGACCCCACTGGTGAATGCACTGGCCAGTGCAGTCTGACATGCCTCCAATCAATACAAAGTCATAATTTCATGATAAGTGTCATGAGACATGGGGCATGCCCATTTCTTTGGACTTTCATAGTGCTTTCAATATGTTATCTTTTTTTACCTTATAGAAACTGGGCTTTGGTGCTATGTTTCTTGTAATATTTCAGTCTTTAACACACTTTTTCAACTTTTTTAAACTAACATATTACAAAAAAGAATCAGACAGGAATGATTCTTAGACCCCATTTTATTTATTGTGACCCTAGGACTTTTACCCATTATCTACTAAATATTAACAAAACATAAATGCTAGACTAAATTTAACATAGAATTAAGTGAAAGAAATTTATATCCTAATTACATTTGAAATTAAATTCATTCATGCTTAATAACAAAATGCCTTTGTATTCATTAACTGTTACACATTGAGAAAGTCTTTCTAATTGCATTTGACTAAACTGTTCAATCATCATTCTGCCAGTGGGAAGAGTCAACAAAGCGCCCTGAGTATGATTGTTTTTTGTCCCCTTTATAACTATTGCCATTGTAAAAACATTGTACACTGTGGCCCTAATAAAGCTCTCTAAGGCTGGAGAGGATACACTTTTTAATGAGTGAACCTGGGTGATCCAGCAAACCTAGAAAAGATCTGGTCTAGCATTCAAAAATATGCTAGCAAATAGCAAATGACTTTGAATAAATTCATTCCTGAATTACCCAGCTTCACCGATGAAATTGTATTCTCTCTAGCGTTGGAGAGCTTTAGTAAATCAGGCCCATTGTGTTCATTGACAGATACAAAAATATGAGACAAATCCAACTTTAGGTGACCGTGTGGGATTTTCTGAAAACCCATCTGAGCTACATCTAGTAAAATATGGGCCCTTTTGCTGCACAGTCTGCACAAATGCTATGTCCACCCTGCAGTTAGCCATACATGTTATGAACATATAACACTCATACTAAAAGTTCAACTATTCAGTTTACTTCCAGCTATTTTATCCTTGCAAAAAAAAAAAAAAAAAGAAAAGAGACAAGTAGAAGCCTGCACCTGGTTTAAAAATATTTTTATCTAGCAATGTTGTTAATAAAACAACAGCAATGACATGTATAAGAAGATTTATCTAGTTTGCTGCACAATACAGAACTGCAGAACAAGAGAGCTCATAATATATAGGATAGATTTTTAAGAACACAGCTGGATTCATAAATTCTATTCTCTGCTGTTAAAAATGAACGCTGCCCCAGTATAGAACGATGCCCCTGACCACTTCTCACGTGTTTTAAGTGAAAAGCCTTCGAAAGCAGAAATGATATATTTGATGTAGATGTTTGAAAAACTGACACAGCTGACAGTCTTTATTTGCAAAGACAATGAAAAGTGAAAGACTGATAGTCTACTAAATCTGGAAGTAATGTACTTTATTGGTCCTCAACATACCCTGGTCAAAATTCCAAATTTAATTCCAAGTGATGTATATGCTCCTATGAGAAGTTACTGCAGCCATAAACATATATATATATATATATATATATATATATATATATAAATGGTAAGTAGGCAAATGATAAACCCCACCACATGCCTAGTTAGGCAAATAATGAAGAATCTTGAAAGAAATGAAAGCTTGTTAAACCTATAACTTACTTTTATTTTTAAAGAAAGCTTTTCTTTTATACTGGCTTTTAAAATACCAAATGCAATAATTGAAACACTGGCTGAAATATTTATATAGAACATTTTATGATAGAAGTCTATACATATGACCATAAAGATCAAAAAGTGTAAAATAGTAATTTCCCACAGATGCACAGTTCCTTTAACCCCCTGAGCCCGTATTTTCCTTTAACACTCTGTGCAAGAGCTATTTACTTTTTCTTGATGATGTTATGGTTCCAAATCTTATATCGTTGATATTTTGTAGTCAACCTTAATATATCACACATCATTTTTTTCTTCTTTTTATGTGAACATATTTTAGTTTTTAGGTTTCAATAATGAAGTCATAAAAACTTGAAAAAATATATTTTTCTTCAATTCTTCACAACAAAACTTTTACATAATTACGGCAGCCCTGGATATTTTTCCAAAATATAACCCATGAAAGTATGCTGAAAAGAACATAAGTGTGATATTTGTGTAACACAGGTAGTGCCTGGCTTACATACAAGATAGGGACTGTAGGTTTGTTGTTAAGTTGGAACACATACAATTAGGACAGAAGTTTGTCTAAACATTATTAGGCAGCGTGGTGTCAGTTACTGTATAAAATCCTCACTGTAACTTAATCACAAGCAAAGCAAAAAAAATCTTTATGGAGCCTAGACATTCAATAACTTCTGATGCAAGCTGTGCTTTGATATGCAAAAAGAAACAACTCCAGAGTTTGTCTTAGTCATTAAAGGGTTACAAGAGGCTGCAGAAAGAGCTCACCCCCCTAAGATCACCCACAACCTCAGCTGTGTTTAGCAAAAGATTTCTTCTGCAAGTCGTGAAAACTGCCCCCTCCCCCCTTCAAGCCCCTGTTCTGCAAAGGAGCCAGCACAGAACCCCTGTTTGTATCTAGGGGGTGTCCGTATGTCAAATGTCCTTAACCTGGGGACTACCTGTATAATGAAATTAGTAAGACTGAAAGTGATTTACATTTTAAGAGAGCTTTATTGCCCTTTCAATGTTACAATGCAAAATATGCAGAAAAATAACCAGTTTGCAAACATTGATAGGACAACATTTAGTTAAGGTCAAGGTTGATTGTTTGATTGATGAGGACACAGGTTGATGAGGACACAAGTTAGCACAATGATGGCTTGTTTACAGGCTTGTCATCACTACAATTCAGAATAACCTATTTATAAATGGGTGTCTTGAATCGGTCAGGGGAGAGCTGATCTAGACTCCCCTTCCCATATATCTGTGCTGCAACGAATCATAAGCAGAGGTGGTCTATTTCTGGCTGCAATCAGTTCATCTCCATTACACGGTGGATTTATGGGACTAGCAGGTTGCACTAGAAAGATAAGGATCTTTGTGTTTTCTTTTAACTCACAAGAATTGACAAGGACATTGCATTTCTTGCAAGATCAACAAGTATTATGTGTTTCCAAAATTTCCAAAAATCTATCCCATTTATGGACTGGTAATGTGCAATATTTACCATTTTGGTTTTAGATTTGGATCGGATGTTCAAATGTTCAGAAGGCAATAAAACACTTACTTTTCTAAACCCCAATAACAACAGAATAGACTTTATTTAAATCTGTGTACATAAATATAGATATGTTGTGTCTCACATCACAGGAAGCTAGTCATTAGGCAGCTTGTGTTTATTCTCGATCAGGGGTAGACAAACATTTTCACTCAGGCGCAACAATCTGTTCTAAATATTGGCAAAGGGGCCGTCTGATGGAAGAGTGGGCATGGTTATGCCATCATGACTCCACTGAACGTGACATCATGATGGCATAATCCCGCCTACTCTCCCATCCCAGGTCTGAGCCCATTTCCCCAAGCCCGGAATTTGTACAGGGGATATGGTCCGCAGCTCTGGCCAGTGCGGCCCCTCAGCGGGGTCCTTTTTTTGCAGATCTATTTCAGTGGATCTGCTGAAGTAGAGAGGGAGTTCAATGGGCCAGATACAATAAAGCCTAACCGGCCATATATGGCCCGGGGGGAAGTAGTTTGCCCATGCCTGTTCTAGATTATAGTGTAGATTACTTTTCACAGTGAGGAGACCTTTGGATTCAGTAAATGTGTTTTGCAATGTTACATTTAACATACTTTCTACTGCCACACTAAAAGTTTCTGACGATATCACAGTGCCCGTGTCCCAGCTCTAGTTTTATTAACCTGAGACTAACTTTCAGTTAGAACAGTTATGTAAACCTCTTCAATAAAATAATATGAAGAACAGTCAAAGTTTATACATTTTTGAGCTCTAATATACCCTAGAACTGGGGTAGGCAAACTCCGGCCTTTAGGCCAGATTTTGAACAAGGTTTTGACTTTGACTAAAACTGGGAAACCACCAGTACTTAGCCCACTTGTTACCTCTCCCTAACTTTGCACTTCAGCCAGATCTGCCACAGAGATTGGCCTTAGACTACAATGGGACATACGACTTTTGAGAAATTAGACTGTGAGCCCCTCTAAGGGACAGGTATTGACATGAATGTGGACCCTGTAAAGAGCTGTGAAATATGTTGGTGCTATACAAATATATATAATAGATTTAACTTGGCATGTGCTTACTGCATAGCACAGGAAGTACCGAGTAATCTCTCAAACGGAGCTCCAGACAAAAAACAACTGTTGATTAATATACCCTTTACTAACAAATATACTATACTATTCCCTACTTGAAGCTCCTTGACATGCTCTATAGCACTCAAGTGAACATGAATGAGGTCCTTTGCACAATTATATCAGTTTAATGTGTCTGTATAATTGATCAGCAATGCAAATAAGATCTTTCTGGTAAATCCCTGCTTAAAGAAAGCATGCTGGGTCCACAGAATGATTGACCTTTGGGTGATCATTTTTAGGAACAAAGAGGACTAGAAAGGTGGCACATATAGCAATAATGAATAATTTTAGTACAGCTAAGTTCAAAAACTAATATAAGCTTTTATTTGATGTCTGCATTCCTATTGGGGGGATTCTCCTTTTTCACCCAGAGACAGTGTTCACTAGGGCAAGAAAAAAAGGGAAAACGTTCCAGAGAGAGCAATGAAAATCTGCATATACAAGCATAGGTTTGGTTCTGTTTCTGCTAGTAAATCTGGGCCACTGGCTTAAAGAGGTTTTTATATTTTCCTGGAGTTGTTTTCTGCAACATTTTACCTATTTTAGACACTTTTGTTAAAGTTACTGCAGGCAAATTGGATGACAAAACTTCATCCAGATTGCCAGTGGCTGAAATATTGCACAATTTAGATTAAAGCTGTGCATTTCTGTATTCTTTTGAAATGGCAATCATTGAAATATATGAACAAAGTGTTCCTGTTTTCTTCTGACAATTCTGTAAGCCATAGGAAAGCCATCACACCTGTTTGTAGGCCTCACAGCACAATTTCAGAAACATTTTGACAGTATACAACCTATTTGTTCTCATGTAACACAAACACCAAGTTTTCTCCAGCGACAAGTGACGAATGCAACTGCCTTCACGAAATATGCCATTTACTTTAGCTTAGAGGAACCTGTCTGTGGAATCAACAGCTTTTTATTTTTCTAATGCTTTTTTTCATTACAGAACCTTCCATGTGGCAGTTTGAGAAAAACCTTTTACCATTTTATTATTTGATAGAAATTAGGTACAAATGATTATAGCTTCTCCAAATTACAAAGTATTTTTTTGAAAATTAAGAAGTCTTTATTATTTAAGTAACAAAGATGTTGGAGATATGCTGAAGATGTATTTTAGTAGGCAGTATATGTAGTAAAAGGAGTGTGGAGGCTATGACAGGGGCCATGACTGGAGAAGAATGTGCAGGGGGTATTTGACGAGGGCAGTAAATGCAGGAGTGAAGTGTATGTGACAAGAGTAGCATATGTAAAAAAGTAGTGAAGAGGATATAGAAAAAAGAGATATGGAAGAAAGTGTGCAGTGCATAACAGAAAGTACTATGTGCAGAAGAGTATTAGGGGCAAATTATGTAATGGGGAAGTGCAGAGAAGAGTGCAGAAGGGATTACAGGGGGCAGTTTGTGTAAAGGAGGATTGCAGAAGGTATGACAACAGACAGTATTGCCAGTATCGCCCGTAAAGTTATGACTGGGGGCAGTATGTGGAGGTTAAAATTATTGACTGTATAATATTATATTGAGGGTATAACAACGAGAAGAATATTCCAGGAGCAAAAACATTTATTTAAACATCTAAATTAATGTATTTAACCTATTTAAATCTGTTACACTTTAATAAACCCCAAATGCTCTAAATTTAGCATGCAAACCTAGTTATTATGAAAGAAAGGAAGATGTCACCACTGTCAGCACATACAATGCTTAATGAGTGCTGAGGGTTTGACCTAAATGAGCTTGGCAACCTTTATGCCTGGAGACTGAGCAATGGGAGAATAATTCACATGAGCTCTGGACTGGGTTTAGAGTGACTATTACATATACATAGAAGATTAGGCGCTGAGGGGTTGACACACCTGAGGTGGAGCTGGGAACTAAGGAGTTAGGGCTTTTCTGTTAGAGACATGTCACTGAGGGGTATGCATATGTATTGAATATTCATCACTGAGGGGTTGATGTACATGCTGTTAAGATAACACATAGTATTTCACATATTTCATCAGTGATCTATCAATTTCTGCTTGGAAAAGAAAGCCATTACTGATGGCATACTACCAGATGTAACAGCTGATGTTGAAAAATCTCGAATAGAATAGTCAGAGTGCAAGGTTGTCTACTAAATGGGTACTATTATTTTACGTCGTTAACCTTGATTTGTAAAAAGCATCCACCTTGACAGCCTACAGGGTTTATATACAGTAGGGCATGTATACAGGCTCCACTACTATAATAAAACCTAATAACCCACCATATATTAATGGCACCTCCAGTGTCTACTGGTTCATAATTCCCTCCTGTCCAGTAAAGCATAATCCACATTACATTAAGAGTTTGAGGTTGTTCAAGAGGTTGAGGTAGGAAGAAAGGTTGAGACCTCAACAAATTTTTGACATGGGGGCCTGTAATCTGTAGTTAAAATCCCTAATTAGAACATAAAATATTCAATGCACCATGTGGTCTCTAATGAGCAATTAATGTACCAAAGATTAAACATATGAGAAATCATATTCAGCTGTCTTGTATTCAGCATAAATACAACCCCAAGGATACAACATACCATTAAAATGAGTGTGACCTGCACGTGGAACTAATGGTGCAAGCCAACTGCAATTTCTATTTATAGAAAAATAATAACTCAATAAATGTTACAATGTTATTTCCCAGTTGGTATAAAAATGCTTAATAAATATGTGATGACTTATTTTTTAATAAAATCTTTATAGCTATAAATCTTGCTCAGTCCCCAAACATAATAAAATTGTAGGCAATGTGCACAATGCTAAAACCAGGTTTTATAAAGGTAAACACTCATTTCCTATTTTACTCATTATCCTGCAGACCCAATAATTGATGGCTGGGATTCTTGACTAAATGATACCTCTTGGTGATCAATGTACATTGCAAGGATTTTAACAAACTTTGTCCCGGTTCCTACACTTTCTAAAGAAACAGCTGTTGGTTTCACCTTGTTCTTTTCAGACTGATTTCTTAATGGGAAGGTCAGCCTTCAATGTAACAACCTGAGCACATCTCAGTAATCTAATGAGAACATTTGCAGTCTCTGCATCCTTTTAGTGGACAAGCCTTTGCCTAGCGGTCACATAATTGCAATAATTATTTTTTACATATTTAGAAAGTTACAGCAGCTGTAGTTTGAAATTGTCATTTATTAATAATTCATCATTCCTAATAATAATTAATACCATTACATTCCAAAATGAATGAATTTGAAACCATTCCAAAATGGTGAATTTGGGTAAATCGCGAAAACATTTATAAAAAGACTTTAATTTAAAATGACTAAAAAAAGTTTTTTTTGTACATCAAAATAAAAGCTAATAAAAAAGCAAATCCCCCATAATAAAACAAAATAACTGCTGCATTTAGAAATGCTTGAATATACAACACACATCATTTTTGCATGTGTCTGACTTTGTCCACAATGTTTCATGGAACCAGGTTCACTTTATCATGATTGCACATGCTATACCTATTCATATATATAGTATTCATAGTATTTCTGTGGTTTGTCTTTGTTTACTGGTAAACAATAAAGTTTAAGAAGTGGAAAAAGGGTGTGTTGTTTAGGGCGTTTTGGTATGACTTTGTTTATGTCCCTATAAGTCAGTCCTTGTCAATCATATTGTCTAGTCATGTAAAACAAACATATTATCCTACCACATTCCTGGCACTAAACCACCCATGTCACTGTAGTAGTGAAGGGAATCCTAATTGCCGATAATAACAAAATTTGGTCACTGAAGAAAAGAAATCATTTTAAATATTTGCAAGGCATAAATCTGCCAGTATCCTGAAACACAGGGTCACAGAACTGTATAGAGTTAATAAGCCATGAGAATTTAGTTGGACTTTAATGTGCAGAATTATCAGCACCGGTACGGGAAGTTCAAAATTATGCTTATGAGCCAGCACATTGATTATGGTGATGAGTTGTGTGTCAAACCACCACTTAGGCTTCTTCATAAAGATGGAAACATCTATTACCATGATATAAGCGAGGACGCACGCCATCTATTAGTAAGAATAACCCTATTCATTCAATCACTTCTGTATTATATGCAAAAGCAGTGCATGCATTACCTCAACCAAGACGTGACTTAAGGATGCTTTTACTACTACAAGCCAAATAAAGTGTAGCAATTTTCATATACTGTATGATATCTCATCTACTGCATATATTTCAGACATTAAGTCATTTTCAGTTCCAGGTAACATTTAGTCTCATTACCAAATTCATGAGGTTGAAAGAAAGTGTAGGTTAATGTGCAGAAAATATGTATTATCGCCTTGGATATGTTCAAGAACATAATTGATGGGTTTGATATTCATTCCAAATGATTGGATTAAGATAGTGTGGATAGAACAGAAGACTTTTGAATTTTCCTTTTATATTCTTTCTCTCTTTACAAAATTTGAAAAATCGAATCGATCACCAGGGCAGAATTCACTTAGCAAATTTTGCCACAAGTCTCTTCCTACATTATTTAGTCACCTCTAATTCCATTCCTGTGTGCCCAATCCTAGTCCACGGCCCACTAGCGTCTGACAGCTGGGCCGCAACAACACAAAGACCCACTCAGTGAAGGGCTACAGCAGCGGTCGCCAACCTGTGGTCTGCTAAATAGGGTCCCCATGGGGTCAGGGGCTGGCATCATGATATCACTATGGGGAAGTTTCTTCCCCTTTGTGTGACATGCGCAGTCCGGAGTCTGTAATTTAGTGGTCCATGGCGTCCAAAAGGTTGGGGACCACTGACCCATGGTACACTCTTTACGCCATTTACATAGATTACTCAGACTGGATTGTAGTTCAAAATAAAAGTCTAACTGACATTATAAAAATTTCTAGGTGCTCCTTTAGATGCTGAAACTCAAATTCAAACTTGAATAATGGTTTTAAAGGAAATGTATAGTGGGATATTTTATTTATTATCCATTACATACATAAAAATGTAAATATGTATTCCTGCAACATAATATGTCTTCTCTTATCTAGCTATTAATCAGATTGTCTCAGCACTGTTTGAGGTTTCAATCAAAGCAAACCCGAGGCTAGGCAGGTTCTTCAGGAGGAAGAGAGGAGCCTGCCAGAAGAGTTTACAATATAGGAGTAATTAGAAATTCCATTCACTTAAATATAGTAACTTATCACCACTTTTTAAAAGTGGTGAAAAGCAGAATAAATGTTAAAAAGGTGTTTAAAACAAACACTACATATCTATATACTGGTTGACTTTAAAGTAGAGAATAAAAGGACTGAATTTACTTCTCATTAATGATAAATGTGTGATACACTCAAAAGTGGTGTTAAAAAGAAGTTTTGCAAAAACAACCATCTTGATAGTTACACCTATAAAAAAAAAAACAGTCTATCTTTAGGTTGTCTGAGCAAAGACTTTCAATTGTGTATTTAACAAATCAGAAGTTAAAAATTGAAAGAAGTTCACGGTTAGGTTAGGTTACATATGCTGTAAATAAATGTATGACAGTGGTCCCAAGATTACTTCTGCTAATAATTTAGCGAAATAAATATTGGACAATCCAAGAATGGATAAAGCAAAATGAGACCTATCACCATATAGACCAGAGCAGTCGATAGGAAGTGGATGGTGGTGTAGAGAACAGAATAGCATAAAGGAACGTTGGAGACTGAACAGTCAAAGAAGACTTACTTTGACATTAAAGTACATAATAATAAAATGTGCATCAAGGGAAATATTTAGTTTAATACAGAAAACTGAGGTTTTAAAGAAATTTACATTGCCATTTTGTTACAGGAATTTACATTGTCTTTTGTTATGCTTTTTTCGTGCTCGGATTTGCTAAAAGACCTTCACCTCTCCAGAATGTCATGCCAAGTGATTTTATATAAAAGCTTTCACACAATAGCAAAAGGATGGTGAATGTGTACCTAATTATGCACAAGAAGGTCAATAGACATATTTGTGCAACATAAAATGTGATGTGGGCTGCATATTTTGTACTCATTACTTTACTAATTTATGAGAACTTTCCAAGTATTGAGTGCTAAAATTGGAATCTGGTACAAAGAACCGTACTGTACTCTGAACCGTAAGAATTAGATGTTTTATCACTTATGAGTCAAGGCTTTGCAGGTGAGAAAGATTTAAAATAATACAGTATGCCTATAATTATAGGTGTTGCAAGGTTTTGATGGAGAACACAAAAAAACAAAAAAAAATTGGGTCTATTTTGTGTACCCAAGGTTTCTCCCCTTTTTGTGGCCACTGTGTTTTGGT
Organism: Pyxicephalus adspersus; assembly: GCF_032062135.1. Taxonomy (NCBI): domain Eukaryota; kingdom Metazoa; phylum Chordata; class Amphibia; order Anura; family Pyxicephalidae; genus Pyxicephalus; species Pyxicephalus adspersus. Next base: position 35,425,311 of record NC_092862.1, read on the forward strand.
AATTGAACTAGATACCCTGGTCCCAGTTTGTACGGCAGGAATATTGACAGTATCTACTGTATAAATGAAACCTGCAAACATTGTAATCAGGATTTAGCTATCCCTGCTGCAATATTGAATCTGTCTGCTCACTGTTTTTTATTAAGGCTAGGACCAGATTTCATGTGCACATAGCCAGGCCTGAATTTGAGCAACATTAAAGCTGAACCCCAGGCTACAGTGTCTTTCTTCAATAAATGTAATATTTTCCTTGATTTACTTACTATGGGGAAGGTTACATGACTACCCTTGGTCATTCCATCTTGCTTAGCACTTGGGCTGCAGGAGAAGTTAGACTGAGCTAAAACTTTACTACAGAAACACTCATAGAGATTGACATTTAGCACCCCTTCCATACTCTTTTACTGCTTATACTGTGTGTATATATATATATATATATATATATATATATATACACACACAGATTATACAACACACATCATCACCTAAATGCACTAAGGAATACATCAAGCCTGAGAACCAACACTGTATTTTTTAGAGAGAACAACACAACAATGTATAGAAAACCATTGGCAGCAGTTCCTGAATTCTAGGAATCACTCTTACTCATTCAGATGGAACTGGTTCTATGGAAGCTTTGAGCATTTGGGACACTTGATTGATACCCCTTAAAACCCATATTGATATATGGGCAGCCTACATAAGTCTATGCAATGCATATGTAATTCTGCACCCTGCCAGGGCTGTATTTACTTTAATAAAAAAAGGGCTGAAAAAATGTTCTAATTTCTAGTAAAGAGAGAATTTGTCAATTTGTTATCAAGCTTTGGATTACAGCAAATATGTCATTATGAAAGAAGAAATGTAATAGCAAATAATACATGTACAATCGTAATTCTCTGCTTTAATAGATATTATAAATCTATTATAGCTTTATATATCTATTATAGCTTTTATATAATATTATAAATCTTTGTGCATTTGTGCTGATATTTGTCAAAATATATGCATCACCTTTCTAAATAAATTACAGCATAAATTGCCATGAATTCAGCTATGAAGGTTAATAGGCTATGACTGTTAAATAAGTCACTGTTCTTTGTACCGTGTAATAGATGAGTCCTTGGATCACAAGTCCCCTAATTACAAATTATTTTCACGTTAACAACACTCATGTTTTAATGACTAAGTGCAAATACATTCAAGCAAGAAAAATACTTCAATGAAAGGACACTACATCTACATCTGATGTAATATAAATTTGCAAGTCCAAGGTCTTTTCAGTTCAAGACTACAATATGTTGCAATTGGTACAATTGTTAAAGGTTAATATGTGCATGCTGCATTTTATTATTATGACCTTTTTTTTCTAAAGTGGCTCCATTTAACCAAAGCCACATTGCTTTCAGTTTGCAACCATACACTAAAACATATGTAGTAATCCAGGAGCCCAAAAAACATTCAGACAAGAAATTTTAATGTGAAATGATGCAACCACAAAACAACATTTAGCAATAACTAAGTAACGTGAAAAGTTTTTTGTCTGGAATACAAATTAGTCATTACTCACAGTGCATTGTTATCTACATATAAACTCTGTTATTTGCAAAATGCCTTGCAAAAAGCTTGCTGTCATATATGGTAATTCTCTAAGTCAAAAATGAGTATTTAAAGATTGCCAATTCATCTTCCTTTCCTGTGCTGTCTGTATTCTGTAAATGTGTAAATATTTCAATCTCAGCCAATAACAACGTCCAGCAGTGCAAAGTGTCCCAGTGGAACAAGCAGCACAAGTAGCGAATCAGTTTGTGTGCTGACAAGAAGCATGTACATAGGAACAGGGAGTACAGAGGCAGGGAGATGAGTTGATCATTGTGCTGTATCTCATTTAATTGTTCAATACCAGGATGAGTTGGTCCAGAATGACTTTGATAAAAAAAAAGTAGGTTGAATATTGCTGTCCATCATACAAAGAACATCTAGCAGCAGCAAAACTGCAGAAAAAAATGTGGATTAAACCTGACAATTTTAGCAAAAGTTGGTTTTGTTATTTTTATTGTTTATTTGGCTATTTGTTTTTTTTAGCTGTGTGTAATATAGGTTTGATATATCAAAATTTATTTTTAAGCAAAACAGTTCAGCTTGGTGAACATGCAAAAGTCTATCAATCCATCCATTCATCCATCTATCTATCCAAGAAAATTACAGGTATATTGGCACATAAAACAGTTCAAATGGATACATCACAGCTGTGCATTGTAGCTGTTTGGCTGGAGTTCTTCCTTAATACACCTGTCTTAAAATAAATACAAATTTTTGCATGACAGGGATCTAGATAGAACTGAGAAAGTACAAGCACAAAAATAAACACATTTGCTGTGGAACTTCATGATAGGAATCCAGTATGCCATAAAACTCAACCCCATTTTTTTATACGTTTACAACAAAAATAGCATAAAATACTGCTGGGGAATCTCAAGAAGGAAAGGGGGGTGATGGCAGAGTTCATTACCAGTTATCTGGTACACCCTATAAAGTTAGCAGCACATTCTGAGATAGTGGTCCTCCTTCTATGGGTCGTTAATACCTTGGTTCAATGGCTTCATATATCACCATAAACCTTGTCTCTGGGAATATGAAATAATGAAACACCTGGGGATTGTGTATTTTATCACGGGATTCATTCAGCTTAACAAGCATTATAGGATTTAGGATGGTGACAACATAATAAAGAATATATGAGGGTGTGTGTGAGTGTATATATATATATATATATATATATATATATATATATATATATATATATATATATATATATATATATATATATATATTTATATCAACTCAATTAAAGGAACTGCTGCCCAGTGAGCCATAAAACCACAACAACAGACACTTAATCACAAATGCTCAAATCAAGCTTCTCTCCAAACCCTTCATTGCCTGTCAACACTTACAACTCAAGTTGTGCAGCTGGAGAACATAAACAGGACTGCCTATGATTCATCCCCACCTTGGTACCATGTAATCTTGTGTGTTAACTATTTCATACAAGCATTGGGTATACTATGTAATGGTTGAATTGAAAATTCTAAAGTCCCTATAGAGCTGACGTTTTCAATCTTTTTACCCCGAAGGAACCTTTGAAATAAATGTCAGATCTCATGAAAACCTGACGCTTGGTTAAAAGAATGCCCACACTACAGTAATCTGAATGTCCTGTATAGTGTTAATTAAAATGCAACTCTTCTGGATAGCTAAAAGATCACTAGGGCCATACTACTGGCTTGGCAAATGGTGTTGATCCTGGAACTATGCAGGCAGGATCAGAGACCATGGGAGGTCAATCAGCCAAAGCTCAAGTAACCCCTTGAGGGAACCCTAGGGTTACACAGAACGCTGGTTAGGAATGGTAGCCTATAGTTGGTGGACAGCAAATGTTGGTGTGCTGAATTATCCACTGGCTTTTTATACTTATGAAACAATAAAATGTTATATAAAGATGAGTTTGCTTCTACAGTTCCTTCACTTCTAAATAGAAGGCTTTTACTGCGGACCTGCTAAATGACAGTCAGTTGGCTGATGTGCTAAGTCACTGGTTTCAGGAATAAGTTTTATAAAGAATAAGTCGAAATTCCTGTTGGCTGGTGGTTTTCAGGCAGCAGGACTGCCTACTGATATTTACCATGAACAATGGGCCTGCTGCCTGATATTCACATTAGTAACAAGCTGCTGAGAGTTTGCGGACAGCAGCTGTGTACTAACAATACGCTAGTTTAAGTTAGCTCAAACAACAAGTTTGTTTGGTTCTAATACATCCAAAGCCAACTAGATTTTTCCTATCACTATACATTTTGGCATGTACTACAAAAAAGGCGATTTCATACAAATGTAAAATAGGCATGAATACAGAGTAGGACAGGAAGGAGTTGGGTATTTTAAGGTTTAACTACAGAACTTTAATATTCACGTCTGGATTTGCTGACTTTAATAGTCAATTCAACTTACTGCCAAGTGTTTACTATTAGATCTCAGGAGAGATACTAAATTTAATTGGAACCAAGACAAACACATGTAGAACAGACATTTAAACTTATAAAACACAGTGTAACTGCCTTTTGTTTTTGTAAAATAAATGATTTTACTACTACTTTTTTTCTATGCTGCAATTAAGTTCTGGTGATCTTCGGCAGTTTGTTTGCAGCCTTCCTTCCTGTCTACATGCATATTTTCCAGCATGGCATTCCTTAGGGCAGGCTTGACAACATTGATGATGATGACAACAGTGAACCATACTTATGTAAAGGATGACATAATGACTTAGAGCTCTGTCTCTAGCCCTTGTGATGGGACAATACAGGAGCATTACTAGTAGAAAAGAAAAGATCATTGTCATCCTGTAATATGTGTGAACACAACCTTTATGGCAGGGCCACCAGGTATTTTAAAGCTGAATTCCAGCCAGGCAAAAAACTTTACTAGTATGGGCCCCAGACACCCCCCTTTCCAGGATAGCAAGGGTTAAATGCATATCTAGTCATGAGGTCTTGTTTAGTCAAAGGTTCTATGAATCTGCACCTTTTGTGTGGTCCTGGTCAGATCATCAGAACCAGTGGTCCTACATTATACATACAAATGTCAAGGGCCCTTTTTAAAGCCTAGGAGCAGACGGGAGCAATGGCTGTCAGCAAAGCAAAGAACAAGAATTTATCCACTTACCACCTACCCTAAAATAACAAGCCGCAAACTAGAGAAGTTGTAGGTCTTATTGGATTACTGAAGGTTTAATGGAAGCTTCAGATTCTAAAATACATGAAAACTACTTTTGATTTAGATTTGAATAATTAGGTTAGATTTGAATATTTGGGATTGCAACATTTCTGATTGCTGAACCATCTCCTATTTCCTAGACAGAAGTGATGATATGAATTTGCTTTCCAATGGGAATGGCATGGGCAGTTGAACTAGGAGTAAAAGTAAAAGTACTAACTAGTAGTGCCGTTCTGTTGTGAGAACAAGTTGTACTCACTTTGGCTCTCTTTTGTAGCCATTACTGATCAGTCGCATATCAATCCATCACAGAAAATTGATTAACAATGTTGGGGGTCTGCTGTATGATTGTGCAAAACATTTTTAGAAGTGTTTTTCATTGTTTAGTCTTTTGATAAATCCACACTACATAATACAACTCACTCAAAAGTTAGAATAACTCAAACCTGTTTCTTTTTAATTTGAGACCCCAGCAATGATATTTCTCTCTTTTCACCCACCATCATCCCCACCCCAAAATGTGGTCTTTTCCTGCAATAGATGATGACATTTTATCTAACTTGCTGCCTTTATCTAAGTATATAATAAAGGTAAAAATAACATAAAAGGAAAGCAGATGATTGTTTTTGCTGTTGTCTGTATCAAAATAATACACTTATGAGTTGGCCAACCATAATTCGAAACAATATGAATAACTATAATTTCCACACTTCTAGGAAAGGCAGCGGACTTAAAATATATAATACCAAACACATCGCACAGTTGAAATCCATAGTTTATGAAAGCTTTAAATATTGCAGCTTGTCATAAAAGCTTATGGTTGCATTTGTGTCCCTTTATAAGTTAATGGCTTTATGTCTGTTGAGTGCTGAAGTCAATGAAACCTAGAGAATATATCCGAGTAATATCAAGAAACAAATTAAATGGGTGACCTTTCCAGCATTCTTCACGACAAGCGAGTGTAACAGCATGAGCTGCCTTCTGAATGAATGTATGGAAAATCCTGGTCGCTTTTCATGCACATTTCAGATGACTGAGAGCAGGAGTTGTGCAGCTTTGATGTATAGGAAATTACCTTTATATATTATAAAATCTGCCAGAGGCAAATGTTACCCCAATCACTGTTACAGATATCAAGGATTTATGTTATTGACTTACTTATTATGGTAAAAGACCATAGTGAAATGCGTAGAAAGTCACTGTTGCCAATCACAGCACATCTCTCATGACTCTGAAAACAATGGACTGGAATTTGAATGCTTTGGATTATTTTTCGTACACAAGCACTGCTCTTTCAATTGCCCCATAATGAGACCATTACAGTAGTCTTGGTTTGGAAATAAAATGAAGCCCTGACATTCATTGCACATCAGCATACTTTAGGTTAAGGTAGAAACGTTATAATCCCAATGAAACATTACATTTATATTCACGGTAAATTAAAGCATGTGTATTCATGTCTGCAACTGGCATTGTTTAAAGTGCAACTAAAATTTAAAAATAAAAAAAAAAATGTGAGCAGACAGGTTAAACATCACTACCTGCCTGCACATGTGCAATGCCAGGTATCCCAGCATGCCCCCAGCTACCAGGAATGCACGTGGCTTACATCATTCAAACCTGGCCAATCAAGTTGACCAAAGACCCAAACTTGGAAGACGACCAGTTAAAGGTGAAGGTGTCTGTGACCTTAAAATGAGCTTTCTTTAAAAAAATACTTGTTGACCCTCCTGTGAAGGTGCCTGTTAACAATCTGTGTTTCTTTTTGTTACCCTGTCTTGGTACCCTGTCATTTGGACCTCTGATGGAAAATACAAGTGACTCTAGGACTTCTGTAGTCCATTGTTATCACCTTCAGAAAACCTGTCCAGGGAAATGCCATGAAGAGGGAGTCATACTCCTTTCTCCATTATCTACCTAGGAATTTACCTGCAAAAATAAAATACAAACTATCAGGGTTCTAGGCAATCATCAGCGACCTCCCACAAGGCATCCACCCACAACCTATTAAAAAGTTTTAGTTGGACTGGTTCTTTAAACTAACATCCTGTGCAAATCTACATGTTTGTTATCCTTAGATTTTTATACCTTAACCCAAAACTGGCTACCTGATCATCATGCTGTTTTCCTCATTTCTGTACTGATTCCCGCTGTCTCCTTACTTACATTAATGTATTGTGGGATATCATTGGGGTTGCTAATGGTAACGGGATGCTTACAGGGCAGTTAAGCAGCAGCAAACTCCAAAAGTCTAAAACAACAGTTTTATTTATTTAGCCAAGTGTTACAGCACAATCTCCAGCACTTTGAAGTAAAAACACTCTATATCACGACAGTTCCACTTACAGTTCAAGTCTTGTTTGCCCACTGGCTTTCCTAGAGCTCTTTTTCCTTTCTCCTGCAACCTGGAACCCACTCCATCTCCCTTCTCCTGCCAGGAACAGACTCTGGCTCTCTCTCAGCCTGGATCCCTCTGGCTCTCTCTCATGCACGGAACCTTCTTCCTCTCAGTCTCTGACTGTTCACTCCAGCCTCTGACTGCTCACACTCCTCAGCCTGGAACACACTGGCTGATCATCTCTCATCCCGTTGGGTTGGGTTGAGTTGGGCCAAGTAACCTACTCCTCTCTTCCCTTGGCCTGCTCCAGGGCCCTAAAGAACCTGGTTTCTTTCTAAAAACCTATACATCATTTACCACTTTCTTTTCCCTGGTGCCATTAATAACACGTCCCCTGACATTTTTGGGACACTCTGTCACAGTATCCAATACCTATTATTATTATTATTATTTTGGTTACAGCTTTTGCCGAATGTTCCTTAAGTACATGCAAAAATCCTACAGTCTTGGTCATTCTTGTGTGAGTCAGAAGATACATTTAAATGATTAGCTGGTATAAGCTTCAGCATTTTCTCATGTTGTATTAAATAGCCATCTTAAAAGCAGAATGTACTAAAACGGGAAACACAAAGGAGAGATAAGGGAGAGACGGTCCACTGTGCCTCCTTTGGAGCTGTGACTTTCATGTGAAATGTAATCGCACTCACTGAACAGAATGCAAATAGCTCATTTTAGTACTGCTCATTGCAAATCTAGATTTCTATTGTCTATTTGGAAAAAGTAACATTCCTGAAGAATAAAAGAAAGAATAATGACAGAAATAGAGCATCCACAATTAATGGACTATACAGATGCTGGTTACTTTGCATATATTGCAGTTCCTGGTTACTGACAACTATTCTGCGAAACGTGTAGATAAAAGTGTGAATACCTGTATGCTGTAACAGTGTATCCAACTCAGGAGATTTTAATTGAGAAGTGTAAAAAATATTTTTTATTGTTAATTGCCTATGTAATGAATAAGGGTTTTTAATAATATATTGATAAATCTTTTGAACAAGTGTAAAACTGCTTCAAATGTCCCAATAATTCATGTTTCTACATATTATATGTCTTAACTAGGGATATGGCCAAGTTGATTCTGGTCAGGTGATATCAGCCTTTACATTATTTATTTAAACATTTATATGGCACTGACATCTTTTGCAGAACTTTATAGAGACCATATCTATGCCGACATTTTATCCACAAGTTTTTAAGAGTCACAAGTTCATGATTTCCAATGAAAGTCCCACCTTATTCCACTGTGGAAATGGGTTGCTTACAAAAGATGTTAAGTCACACATAGGACTCTAATTTATAAAACAGGGAATCTGACATTCCCTTAAACATTCCCTGGTGGGAATCAATCACTGCCATTAAAACACACAGAGCTGAAAGATTCAGGGAATCCATAGAAGGTGTGAGGGAATTTCAGATTTCCTGTTTTATAAATAGAGTCATTTAGGTTCAATTTTAAAGTCAACAAGAGGGGGGAAGAGCATCAAATACAGCTCCAGTCCTATGTATGATTAAATGAATTAGGGAGTTACAGTCCATAAGAGTCTTCAGCTCCCCTGTACACTTGATCCTCATGGACTTCTAAGGGGGTGTTTCCTAAAAGAAGAGATATCTGCACAAAAATCTGTTCAGGTAAGTATCTGGGTTTGGAGATGTAGGATCATTTTTGGGTATGTAAGAAAAATGAAAGGTCTTCTTTTCTTGCAGGCTCTCATGTAAAGGCACCTAATAACGGGAGAAAATTAAAAAATAGTAAAGACTTTGAAGAACAAAATTCTAGAAAAATCATACTTTACACCTGATTTCTGGCTGCTTGAAAAAATACTAAAGATCATAAAGCTTATGATCTATGAATATATCGAATATGTAAAAATGTGCATAATATGCATAAACTTGGATTCATGGTTCTCAGTTTTCCTAGGCCCAATGACGCTATCTTCCCAAGCTGTCCCAGAAACTCAAGGAATGTTTCCTTTTTTTTTTTTTAATTAACATTTAATTTTTAGGCTCGACTTGCTTTCCACCCGGAGCTTTCCAGGTTCAGGATCTTCCGCCATTTTGACTGGCCAGGCTGGAATGCCATACCTGCCTCACATGGTAAGATGAGATTGTACACTGAGCTGCAATAAAGAATCTGCCTGCTTACCATTTTTCAGGTCTTTTTTTAAATACATTTAATGGCCACTCAACTTGGTACAGGCTATTTTAATCAAACAGTGAACCAAATGGTTGAAAACTCAATATGTACAATATGTTCACGTTGATGTATTATTAGACTAAGCAACTCTGAGTCAAGTCAGTGGCGTGTGATTGCTGGTGTCAGACTTGGCATTTAAGGCATCTTGGAAACTGCTGCCCTGCTGGGATTTTCACATACCCTAATATCAAGAGTTTCAGAGAATGGTGTGAAAAAAAATAAGTACATGAAAGTTCTGTGAGGAAAAACACCTTGTTAAGGTGAGAGGTTAGAGAAAAATGGTCAGATTTGTTTGAACTGATGGGACGTCCACAATTGCTCAAATGTCTATTGCTATAGCAGAAGAACATAATATACAGCACAGCAACTATTACCTTAACGACAGAGCAGTAACATAATGGGCCGCTCGCCTTTCAATTATGAACAGCAAAATAAAAGTACAAAAGACACTGAGTATCAACAGAATTGGAAGAGTGAAGACTAGAAAAACTTTAACTGGCATGATAAATCTCAGTTCTGCTCAAGTTAATGCATGGGAAGATCCAACTTGGTATGCACAGCAAAAAATCATGGATCCATATTGTCCTAGTCAGTGATTTTAGGCTGCTGCTTATGGTGTTGACTGAACGTATTTTAATGAAAATACATATGGGATTGAGTATTCTTTTTAAGGATATTGGCATGTTTTCACTAGGGGACCTTTTTATGAAGAAGTGAATCTGAGATTCATTGAAACTTTCCCTGATGGAGAATCTTCTTGGTGTATGTGTTTCAAATGCAGTAATTGTTTTTCTACTAGGGAATATTTCAGGGAATGTCAGATTCACTGTTTTATAAATAGACCTGTAGGTATATATTTCAAATAAAATTACCACTGGAAGAACTCTGTTATAGTAATGCGTATATTCTACAAGTTTAACTTCTTTTTAAAAAGATTTTGCAACTTGCCAATTAGAATGCATCAAAACCCAAAATGCAGTTGTCAAATATGTTGTCTCTTGTTAAATTTATCACCACCATATACTGTATGTGAGCTCCGGCTAGCCCACAGGAGGGCCAGTGGATTCTTTTGTGGGCCCCTGTGGTGTTATCTAAACAAAAAGCTGGTAAATTTGTCAGGAGGAGTGACCTGGTACTAACTGACTGAGAAAAGAGAAAGGGGGAGAGAGAACATTGTAGGGTATTATTATGCCAATAAGACTGGGGTGTTGTGCCCACTAATGCTACTAAGGGGGCAATATTGTAGCAACTGACACCAATGCTGGGGTTAATTCAATACCCCTTATTACCAAATCTTGTTTTGATGGGGGTAATGATGGGGATCATTATTATGCCTACATATAGCAACAATGGGCAGTGTTCTCCCCAGCCCCTTTTAGTCGGGCATACCACCTGGCATTTTTTAGAAACCACCCATAGTAATGATGTGTTTTTGGGTAGTTACTGAAGAGCTGGGTCATAATACAGGGGCTGCCAGCCACCTACAATTTCTTCACACTTTTAGGAGTTAATTTTGGGTCTACTGATTACCAATACTAGGGGTTATTATTTTTCCAATGACATTAGGAGTTTTTATTGCATCCATTTAAAATGACAGGGCTTATTTTAGTCCTACTTTCTTTTCATTTTACCCCTGGGGATATTTTGTCTAAATAATAGCAATGGACCGAAGCAAAGAAACAACACTACCAGCCAGGATCCGTTATTTAATTGCTTTTTCATTGCTGTACAACAAACAATTCAGGGCCAGGTTGTAAGAGAGAAGCCTTGTCCCTCAACTGTGTCCCCCTTCCCTTATACACACAGACTTGAAAAAGGCATGGGGTACCTCAAGGAAGGAGGAAAGATCCTAATTTAAATATTTCACATTTTTAACTAAATCAGTTGTCATTTGAAAAGCTGTCTCATCCTCTATCTCTGCAGTGGTCTTATCAGGTGGTTATTCTGTGTTTCCCAAAAACTTTATTCAACCAACATTTCCGGAAGTGTCAGTCTCTCGAGAACCCTTAAGCTCTCCTTGGTTCCATCCATCAACCTCCAAGTCAGTCCAGGATATAATGAGATGTCATTAGAGGAACCACTGAGAGCTGGGGTGAACTCAGGAGACAGAATATTACCAAAGTGTACATTTCACAGACCCGTTTTTTGGGGGGGTTGTTTCCTCACAATAGAGCAGCATATGATGGGGCAACTAGAATATTTACACTCTTCTTTTAAAGTTATGTCTTCATGTGGAAATTTTGGTATAACCACTGGGTCCCTCTAAACATTTCAAGGGTAGGCACGCTCTTGGGTGCCAAGTGGTAAATGACAGTTTCATTATATTTACACAATTCTATAGTTTTTATACCTTATTTAGGTTTTCAATAATCCTACTTCAGTTGCAGCTTTACCTATTGCCCTCAATACTAAATATACATAGAGGCCTGACATTCCGCCAAGTAATAGGATTCACTAGAGTGACTGTCCATATTTCAATCATCTGCTGTAAAATAATGTTGTAACTTCAGCATATTATAATGAAATAATAGGCTCATACAGGCAACTTTGTATTGTGCTGATGCAACGCATACTTCAGCATTTTCACACATTTCATTTTAATTGTGGCATAATTAGTCACTAAGGCTTCTCCAGACTTTGCATGTCAGTATAAATCAAGCAACTGCATAAAAAAAAGATATGAACACTTTTCTTTTTTTTCTTGTACATTTTTATTGGTTCTTTCTCCTATTTTTGGCAATTGTAATATAGGATAAAGACTTATTTGGTGCAAGGTTTTAGAAAGTGCTCCACAATATCGACTGAAGTAAAGTCATACATGGCCTTATATTTGCAAATAATGCAAGAGATTAAAGTATTGTTTGAAACAGCAGAACATTGTAAATGTTAAAGTATATCAGAAGCCAAAACCTTTTTTTATTTTAGATATGTAAAAAATAACTAACTCCCAGTTGGTAAATCCAGTTTGGGAGATACAACAGGATGAGACATATCATCTTAGCATCAAGTGTGGCCATTACCTAGGGTACATATAGGCACATATTACATTTAGGACCACCAAGTCCTCCAGTCCAAAACGTGTATCCCGACTGTTAGGAATCTGCATTCCTGAAATCTGCAATTTGCTTTGTTTTACTGGTTAGTGGTGCTGCTACATTTGCCTATGGCCCTGGATTTATACCTGGATGGTGAACTTCTGCCATATTCAGATAATGGCAAATATTTATCTTGTGCTGTCACCCTGCAACAATGACAGTTCCATGAAGATGGAAGGTGTCATCTTCACATGTATGTCTCTTTTGTCAATAGTACTAGTATTTTTTTTGTTTTTTTTTCAGTTTAGTTAATCTTTAGATTGGCCAGTAATGTTTTAGTTTGGATATGTTTATCTCCACTAAAAGTAATTCATTTGTATTTTTAATGATCAGCATTTTTATGTCCTGCACATACTGGGTCCTATATTACCTTCCAATAACCATTGTATGGCTGGACCCAATAAATGCAGGACAAAGGAAATGCCGATTTTAAACAATAAGATTATTTTGGGGTTTTTGCCACTTTCTCTAGGTTAAAGGGTTGTACCTTTGAGTTGGGTATGGTGGGACACTTGCACTTTAGGGATCTTTTGTGCATTACTGTTGGCCACCATTAGAGGGTGCTGTTTCTCATGTAATATATGTAGCAAATGCAAATAATATCTCAGGAGGCAAGAGTTTGTTACATACTTTTCATGAAGACACAGCGCCATCCAGTGGTATGGTCACTAAAAACAGGCGTTCTCTGATAAAAAAAAAAAATCATTTTTTAAAATATATATATATATATATATATATATATATATATAAAACCTAATATATATATATATATATATATAATATATATTTATATATAAAACAACCCAATGTCTGTTTATTTTTTAACACAATAATCATGCTCAGGGCAGGTCATTATTGGACAGCAATTCAACTATTTTACTATTAAGCCCAACAAGGTTACATAGGCACAGTTACATTATAGGCACATTTTTATGGTGTCAGCTATTTACTTCAAAAACCTAACTAAACTCTTTTAAATAAAAATGAGAATAATGTTTTTGCATGAATTTGATTTTTATTTGTATACAGAAATCTTATCAACTCTTCAGGCTGATTTTTTGACAAATAAATGTAAAAATAATCATGACCCCTGGGGACTAGAAATATTTTCTAATACATAGTCACTGTGTTTTTCTCTCACTTGTCGGCATAGATGCATGAATGTGACCTTCCATATTATAGACTGACATTGCATCTACATTGGCAGCTTTTGATGATGCAGCATGTTTGGCTGTCATTGCAGAAGATGCTAAGCTTAAGGCGATATCCAATCCTAGGCATCATTAGTGTATACTGCTTGGGAAACTGGTGCAAAGACATTAAAGGAAGTATTAGCTATTTGAAGAGGGCTTAGCAAAGCAGATTTAACATAAAGAAAAATACATAAGAAACAGTACAGACGGTTCAGATATCCTGCTGATCTTCTGTAAACAATGCAAAACACAGCACGTTCAGAACAACAAAGTACATATCTCTTCCAATATGTTTACCTTGGATGAAAAATATGTATAGAAATGTAATACAAAATAATGTTGTAAAATCTCATTTTTTGGGTATAGGTCCTAAATCTGAAGTTCAGTCTGCTTTTATTTTGCCATTGCCTGCCCCTATACTCATTGTCCTCCTTGTCATGTGATAATAAAATAAAAGCAAATATTAAAAAACAACAACTTTATTTTCAATGTACACGGTATTTTTTACCAGGTCACATCAACATTGGATCTCTGTGCTTTAGGATGCAATGTGGGCAGATCAAGGCAAATGGGAAGACCTGTTAGATAGCTGTACATAGCTAAAATCCTAAAAGCATCACAGAACCCTTCCTTAATACAGCCCTAAAGCCAGTAGAGCCCTAAATCTCAATGGAAGGAGTAGATTGGCTTGGTGAAAGTTTTGGAACTATCAAAATTCCATGATGGGTGGCTTTCAGTCTGGACAGATAGATAATACAAAGCAGGCTGCCTTTGCATGCAGACCACTCTAGGTAATGCACCTAAGTGATGCTAAGCTTCAAAGCTCAAAAGAACTTACATTTGATGAGATGTGAAGGAAAAGACTAGATGATCCTGGACATCCTCCAGCCAGGAAATAACTTCTGACTTGCTGCAGCTTCTAATTTACACTGGGAGAAGTCCACAGTGTGCACTAAAGCCAAAATATGTGATTCCAGTACAGGTGAAAAGTCTGAAATTATACCAGTCTGGAATGAAAACTGATTTATTCATCCTGGCTATTGTAATCTATATGTGATATATGTGACTGCTTTAAAAACATTGAGACTTATCCCAAAACCCAAGCACTTAATACTAATAGACAAGCCCCCAGAATATGATGGCAATTTTTGGCCTTTTCAAACCACTATGCAGTAAAAAAGTCAACAAAAATAGTTTTATTATAAATTTAAAGTCCACCTTTATTTTTTTAGGTTTAGTTTACTGTCTTTGTTGGAAGGATTTTCCCACTTCCTCTGTAGGTGTCAGGCTCAGCAATATGCAAAGCAATATGACCAACAGTCACCTAACCAATGCTAGACAATAGAATAGTGGAAAAGAACTGGAACTCTTCCCAGGTTTCCCCGTTTTTTCAAAGCCCTATTCATAGAATGGGACCAGAGGACACAGTAGGACCACAAAATGTCTAGGGGAGGAGGATGGTTTTCAGCTAGCATAGCTCAGCCATCATGTTAAGGACAATGCAAACTACAATCTAGTACCCTATGTAACCCTTCTATTGATTCTTTATCATCAGGTTATGTTCAGTTATTTAAAGTGGCTTCCTGGCTTTTCACTGCTCACAAAACCTGTAAAAACTACCAAGCCTTGTTATGATCATTGAAACAAAAGCAGGCATTTAGCAGGCAATACAATTTTTGGTTGCTTTTGGAATGCCCTCTGCAGCATCTCGTGGTCAGTCTCTTACTAAACTACTTCCATTGTCCTGAATGAGGACACTTTCCCAATGCCTGTCTGGTATTTTAAACACTTTTAAGAAGCCTTGTGGATGCATTTGTGAGAAAGCAGTACAATCAAATGATGTATTCCTGCTTCCTATACCTCTACAGTTTCTGAGCATGGCAACCACAAGGCTAGAAAATCTGAAAATGAAAACACCTGTCGACGCTCAAGGGGCCTAGCAGGTGAGGTGTCTAGTTGTGGTAACTGACCAGCAGTTGCTGTTTTATTTAAGATGTGCACAGCATGATATTTTGTATGAAGAAATTTCATCTGTGTATTGTTTAAATAACATTGACACTAATATAAGGTGGGATGCTACATCACATGTGTTTGTATTTTAAAAGAACATGAGTGCACTGAATTCGCAAATTTTGGAGGAAATGTAGGAGGAGTGAGGGAAGAACAGTGGGAGGGGTTGGATAAATTTGGTGAAAAGGGGCATTAAGTACGATGGAAGAAAGGGTTGGAGTAAAGAATCTGTAACAACAAAAATACAAAGCCTCCCTTGTGTATACCCTCCATCCTTCTTGTCTGATGATCTTCTGTTAAAAGTGATTAGGTCTTCCAATTAAGAGTTTTTTATTGGAAGGTATTATTATTTAATGAGGGCTCACTATATATTAACTGTTAGGCTCTTTAATGAAATAGCCCATTATTCTGTTTGCATGGCATTTATTGTTGTCTTTAAAAAAATATATTACAATTTCCAAAAAAAAAAAAAAAAAAAAAAACCCCCCCCCCCCAAGCTACCAAGCTCTGCTACAGCTCAAGTGCATGGCTGATGTTGAAATGGAAAAACAGTTATAGAATTACCTTTTCAAACAGAAGTGAAAGATCTGACATTTTTGCCATTTAACTTCATATATGGAGAGTCTGAATAAAGAACACTTTGTCTTTTACTCCACGCTAACCAATCATCGGGGTTCATTTATTAAAGTAGTTTAGGCTGTTCACTTAGCAAAGTGAGTTATCATCCCATAATGAATAATATACTTAGATTCATGAACGAGGTAAAGCTTGCCTGGCTTCATCTCATCATGTATAAGTAAAAAAGCTTTTTTCATTTCTCTGAACGTGATTGGGTATTCTTTGCAAAATGAATTTTCACCACATTCACTAACTCAACAAATTAACCTCATTGTCTCCTTAACCCAACCTAGCAGCATGAAGGAGAGGAGCTCATTTTCAGGACAGAATTAGAAACTGTTCTTCTGTTTGAAATGTTAAGTAAGACCTGTTTTAAGTAGAATTTGTGAATCTTTGAATATCACAGCTCTTTTACTACAATGAATCTCCAGATAAAAGCCAAGGAAAACGTTAACCAATGACAGGTTCAATTACAAGAAAGTACATTTTAAATTCTGAACTTATAGTAAAAAGATACCCATTTCAAATGTCTCCATTTCCAGCTCACCACAGACTGAAATAACAACTTACATTATATGAAAAATATGGAAAGTGGAAAATGTAGGGAAACTTAAATTGCTTATAAATCGGCATAATGCATGAGAATTCTTAGATGTATGGCACCAGGATAAAAAAAAGAAAGAATAAGCGTGTTTATTTTGTCCTCCTGTGGTGAAATAAGAATAGACAAATATCAGCATGGTGGGAAGGATTGGGGGGGGGGGGGCATACAGCAATACAGATAGAGGATATTAGGCTATATACATAGAATGTGTGGCTGGTATTTAGGAAGGATATAGTATAGCAGACCCTAGATACAATCATCCCGCTTTTCCCATTTTCAGATTGGTCTTTAATTCATGATTAGTGTTTAAAGTCTGTGGCATTCCAGCAGTAATCCAACAGAAATACATACCTGTCCAGCTGTCTGTGCAACTGATCTTCTCTTGAAGATACTTTTAGAAGTGTGAAACCCATCTACTCTCAGTGGCTCATTAACCTTTACATCACTAAAGGACACATTAGCGGTTTATGGTCAAGCAGATGTACATAGGGGATCAGAAATCCAACAATTCTAAAAGTAAGCCCATGCAAAAAATTCTAAAGATAGGAAGTAAAGCATCAGGCAATCACTTTAAGATGGAAGAAGATGTGTTTCAATATGGTGGAGCCCGGCCCAGCCATGTCAAAAAAGAAGTCCCCTGGAACAGTTAGGTTCTAAATACTGCCCACACCTGGGGAGCCTGCAAAAGTAGATTGCGTGTATTACAGGTTTGATAGTTTATGTGTGATTTTGATATGGAAGTATGACATTTAAAATAACTTGTCTAAGCAGTTGGGATTAGAGATGAATAAATCTGGTAAGGTGAAGTAATACTCAGAAACTCAGAATCCAATATATTTCACACCAAAGCCACATATTTAACTTCTCCTAAGTTATAATCATTATAGATTCACAACATTAGGCTTTCTCTACAGCAATATATGTTACATAATGTATAACAGATCAATGAAAAAGAATCACTGTATAACTGTTTTTTTAAAAATCAATTTACTCAACATTTGCCAACGTCTGAATCGGCTATCCCAAATTGCTTAGCCATCATCAAAAGTATGATGCCAATAGCATCTCTCTTAGAAGGAAATTCCTCTTATGTTGTTTAGCGCATTTATTGAGTAAAATATATAATTAGATGAAAAAGAAAGATACTTTTCCCTGAAGGTAAATGTGTTAATATTTAGATTTAGAAAAGGTCACTATGCTAAACTTTTCCACTACACTAAGTTTTGTATTAAAGGAACGTTTGGGAAAAAAAGGAAAACTAAAGGGAAAATATTTTTTTTTTATTAAACGAAAACTTTAATAGTTAAGGGTCAGTTTTTAGGTTTTTAAAGTTTTAAATAAAAAAAAGCAAAATGTTCAGTTAATATGCAAAATGGATAGATGTAGATGAGTCTTGGCACCCTAGTTGTTCATAGTCACATCCAATGAAGTCCAGTTTTGTAAAAAAAAAAATATATATATAGAATCCAAAAATTTTTTTTGAGAATGTTGTCATGGAATTAAGTTTTTGAGTGTCCATCTGCTCTAAGTTGGCAGGGGAAAGGCATGTCTGTCTCATTCCACTGAGGAATTCAGGCTCACCCAAGAAGTTATAAGCAGAATTATCATTAGCTCATTTTACTCGTTTCCAACTGCAGGGCTCTCTGTCCTGAAGTGCTTACCATTGCTTGTCTATGTTTCCTGGTGTTTTCAACTGTATATATACACCCTATTAGTCAGCATATTAATCAGGTACCCAAGACTTTTATCGGTAGAAATTAAATAGAAGAATTATGGAGCTCCATATTTTTATATGAGTGATGACATTCTGCTGTTTTCTCCTAATTATATTATTATGAGAAGGATGGCTTTTAGGCAAGGGACTGTAGAAATCCCTTCTTCTAACTCGTGCAGTGATATTATTTTCACATGTCATATGTGTACCATGTTTTCCCCCTCATTGCATTCATGTTACATGACAATTTTTTTATTCTTTAAATGTGTAAAACTATTGGATGTAAAACAGATATGTGTTCCTTCAAACAATCAGGAACAGTTCTTTTTAGAGCATGGCATGTGGAATGCCAAAGGTTCTAGGCCTGGCACACTTGCAAACATGTCATCAATTGCAACTTACCAGTGTTCTCTAAAAAGGATTGGAAAACATCCACCTACTTTTCACTGTGCCACTTTCTTGTTGGCTGGATGAGAGGAGAAAAGTTCCTTCATTACTGGAAAAGTCAGTAATGGGGTGACATCACCATAGTTCAAACAGAAAACCCAAACCTAGTTGTAAATCATTTGTACTGATTAATGGCAATTTCACAGAAGATACACTTGCCCAGCCAACATCTACGCCAGAGCCACATCAATCATGTTTTTTTTTTGTTTTTTTTAGCTTTTGATTTTTTAGGAAATGTAGAAATTCTAAGTGCCACCCTAAAATTAGCCCATAAATGCAGCTGCTTTTTTGGCTTGAATGCTCTACTTATGATCATAAACTACATTAGTAAATAGGTGGTCCCACTGCAAGTGTGTTTGAAATCCTCTTTAGAAGGTTTACATGTCATTGTATCATCTGCAGATCATGTGACTACAGAAAGTATATTTAATCTGCTTTTGTAATGATACTTTGTAAGTGCATTACACTAAAAGCAATCAGCCGGAAAGTAGCATTATATCACATACTGCACTCCACAGGAATTTTTCCACCATTAACTTCTTCCTACTCTTAATTAGATTTTTCTCACAATAAGAAGATTACAAGGCTGGAGGAAGTCCATAATCAGCACAAAACAGACTTACGAACACACTCAATATGATCTGAGAAAACTATCACTATGTTGGAGTCCTATTTGTAAAAGCTAGAGAATGAAAAGTAAACGAATACATTTACATCTGAATTTTCCCCCTGGATGCAAAGAAATGGAGACCTCCCGCAGCAGCCTATTATTCTTCTGTCCCACTGCTATGATATTAAAAAGGAAAAATCAACAGCAGTGTCCAGATAATGCAGCTTCAGATCCATTTTATAGGAACATTCCAGTCAAACATGAACATTGTGCATATAAATGCCATCAGCAACACAGCCTACCTGTTTATTAGCTCTGACTTTTATAGTGGCTGTTACCTTGGTCATCTGGTGGTCCTGTTAAATCATTTTGGATATTTGCAGATATCCACATCTTCTCAGTGACCTGGAAAAGGTCATTGTGGTCTTTGGTTTAAGTCCATACCCTTCCTAAAAGCAATTACTGCCTCACCAACACATAATGGAGCATGAGAGAGAAATTGCAAATCACAGGCACATAGGCTAAACCCCATATAGAAATGTAGTAATAAACCTAATTCAACCTACAGTATATGAAATTCAGATTAAGGTAAAAGAAGTTGACTTTTTTGCACTGTTTAAATGTTTTTAGGTGGTTTCAGCAGTGCAAAGGCATCTTCACCTTAAAGTGGAAGCAAAACTAAAAATCTCAAGCAAATGGACTCTATTTTCTAGAAGGGACAGTCTATGACTCTTCTGCAATGAAACAAACTTACCTGCCTGTTCGCAATATTATGTAAAATGTATACAGTTGTGCACTGTTCTTGGCATACCTTGGCACTCAAAATGAATATAATCTCATGTACATATTATGGCAAAAGAGTGATAAAAGACTTGGTTCAGCATTAAGAAAAAATGTGTAACTACTTACTTTTTTATTCTCTCATCAGTAAAACAAGTACAAACTTCATATGCAGACTGCCACCAGGTCTTTAAAGTGTCATTAAACACAAATAAAATATTTATTTATCATATACCTTATCTTTCTAGGTGGTCATCACAATACATTTAAGTACTATGGGCCTGATTTAATAAAGCTCTCCAAGGCAGGGGAGGATACACTTTTATCAGTAAACCTGGGTGATCCAGCAAACCTGGAATAGATTTCTTCAAAGTAATTTGCTAGCAAATGTTTTGAATCCTGGACCAGATCCATTTCAGGTTTGCTTGATAACCCAGCTTCACTAATGAAAGTGTATCCTCTCCAGCCTTGAAGAGCTTTAATAAATCAGGCGCTATGTGTTGACTGCAGAGAGCACAACATAAAGAGAATTGCTGACACTTCCCTTCCAAAGGGTGGCTACACTGAGGATTCTTGTCCCTTCTGTAAATTGGATGTGGCCATTCTTCTCTGTTCACTCTAAAAACTAAAAGGCACCAAGGGGAGAAATTTGTGGAAAGTATGAGCCATGCCTAATATCCAATAAAGAATTTGTAATGAAAAACTTACAGATGTCATTATAGTATGACTTGAGCTTCTTTTCACTTTTTACTGAGTGGTTACATACATAACTACCTGTATTGCCGGAGAGGACACACATACCTAATATAAATCCACTGGTTGTACCTCTTAATCGGTAAGATCTTCTCAATGAAAAGGTGCTTTGGAAATAAAGAAAACTATGTGAGCCGTATTTTCAAAACAATCAAAGGGGCCAATTTTATGTTATGCTGGCCCTAATTTGGTTTTAAAAAATGATTTTAGGTTCACTTTAAAGCATATTGATGGATCTGGTGTATATGAACTCTTCTAGGGGTAGTCTATGGTGAGCTGGTAAGAAGTGAAAACTTTGGTTTGTTTACATTTGATTTATAACACAATTTAACCTAACAATAACCTGTAAAGGGCCCAAAACCTCTATTAAAATTCATCCAAGGCATTACTATTTTATTTTTTTAAATTTGTATTGTTCTATGCTTTGTACAAAAAATATAGTTTTATGACTAAACCATGCCTATTAAACCATAACCACCAAATAATCTTATCACCTTAGATGTCAATTTGTTTAGAACAGGACACTGTGTGTGCTACAAATATTCCCCTCCAATGGGCCAAAAGGTGACAACCCCACTACCAGCTGACAGAGAGGAACATGACACTTTTCCTTTTCTGATTCTTCTCTTAGTTTCTATTTTGAACTCTTAGTTCCCAAAATGCACAGGATGTATCTGTCTTAAAAGCAGATGGGAAAAAGAACAGAAAGCATTGCCCCATATATTTAAAAAGACAGACTGGAAGGTTTCTATTAAGAAACATTAGCCTGATAAAACTAACAGAAGATAAATAAACAATAATGGATGGTTAATAGCCAAATTCTTTTACAGTCTATGCATTTGCAGGCCTGCAGAAAAGTCATAAAGTGAAACATATGGTAAAATGTAAATTCTAACACTGGCACTGAGGCTCTTCTCTGATATGAATTAGTAAAAATACTAAAGCAGACACATTGCTGTCTTACGACATCAGTGCGCCTTGGGCAAGTATTATTCAAATGTGCAAGCTCTGTAAAACAAGATTTCATCTTTACATTTCAAAGAATCCATACCTGGTGAGTGTAATTAATATTTTATAGTATATTTTTAAAGAAACAATACAAATTTATTAAGCCACAGTAGAATGTAGTGTTTTCACAGGACCAGATATTATGGGTTAAAAATTATATTGTGTTGATTTTTCTTTTAATTTCAATTAAGATATTTAGGATCATGTTGATCACAAATATCCAGATAAATTTCTGGTCAAATCGGTAAAAATTATGTTTAAATCTTTATTTATTTAGAATTTTTAAAGTCATGTGTGTAAAAAAATAGACATAACTCAGAAATTGTACAAAAATACAAAAAAAGCAATAGGAACTCTAACATACATTTATAACATAGTACAAAAAAATGTAACCCCCATATATTACCAAAGAGTGTGGCAAGGCCAAGAACAAGTGGACTCTGTATGCTTAGACTTGAGGAGGTACTCCAGGAGACAAGTATACGTTCCACAAAAATGTTCATGGGCCTATGATAACTACTACACCTTGAATAAAAAGAGTAAACCCCTTATAGAAGCCCACTGCAAATTCTGGAGAAGCCAGGACTCAAAGTCCCAATCGTTAGGTAATAACCAACTGGTCAACAAAAAACAGGGAAATAAAAAGAGGTATAAAGAACCTAAGACACAAAGAAAGAACCTAAGAGAGAAAATACTAAAGTACTGGTATGCATTTTTCTTTGTTCTTTTGTCATTCATAGATCCAATAACACACAATTCAGATGAACAACTGTATGCACAAGAGACAGGGTTTCTGCACAATGGATTCTGTGCAAGTACTTCTATGTACTCTACCTCTAGTTCAACTCTGTTATTTGATTGACAGAGGTCAAAATTGCCCTGCTTGCCAAACTCTCCCTGTCCCCAGAGTTGTTTAGGCTTTTAATTATACAGAGAACACCAGGCGACTTCTAATGAGTTACATTTGTATACAATTTCCACTGATTAACTCAACATCCAGAGCCAACCCATCAATTCTATTAGGTTTACTGCCTCCTAAAATACCATGACTGCTAGATTCTAAGGCTGGTTTAAGTAATCTTATCTAAAAATGGACAGAAAGACAGTACAGTCTTTTACTGTGTTGAAGGAAAACTCACTGTGGTTATATGCAGCTTTATTATAATACATAAAATCTTCAGCCTTTGAGCTCAACTTAATACACATTGTTTACTCTGCACAATACGAAATAAAACTAACACATTTATACCCACACCGATTCACACTGTATTGTTTTTTGATAAGGAAAAAGTGCTGCAGACTATGGGAAAAGAAGTAGACGCCTATGAATAATTCTGAATTACACCGCTGCATTGAAAGGCACCTGTACATAATAAGAATACATTATTTAGGGTGCCAGGAGCAAACAACAAGAATCCTAGAAACGTTGAGGCATCAAATGTAGTAGTTTTGCTGGAAAGGAAGTTATAACCATGCAGTAAGTCTGTATTAGGAGAGAAAGGCCCTAGAGAAGCAAATTTATCAAGGCAAAGTGACTGAAAACAGTAGAAAAGTTGCCTGGATATGCTCAATGCACTGATAAAGAGAAACTAGTGGGGGGCACCATGTTTACTTGTTTTGAAAGCAAATATTTTACACAGAAAATGTTTCTAAGCAGTATCATTAATGTGCCTGTAAGGAACTTACCCGCCCTGCGAGCCCGCGGTGTCCCTGGGGTTCCCAGCCACAGAGGGGGACGCCGCAGTAGCAGGCAGCATGGCCGAGGCTGCTGCCCTGCTCGCAGCTTGTCTGTCTCTACAGGCGGAGGGATCCACCCTGGCCAAATTACTGTTCAGCCAGGCAGCAGCCCTTGCATCCCTTTGGATGTGGTTCCTGCTCCCAGCACTCCTTTGCAAGTGCAAAGTAGTGCACGACTCCTTTGCAAGTGCAAAGTAGTGCACGTCCTAGGGGTACTGTGGGAAGAGGTGCGCGTGTCACCATGCGTCCCTCTTGTACCCCCCGAGGGCGTGGCACTCGGCTGCCTCGCCCCAGGGCGGGACATAGTTAGTTTGAATTCCCTGCGGCTACTCATGTCTTCCATCAGACAGTGCCAGGTGGCGCAAGGTGATTGGTCATCCTGGCCATTTAAGGAGAGCCTGTCCATTACACCATTGCCCGCTATAGCCTCTGTTACCACAGTGTGCTTGGGTGTGTCTTTGTGTACTTTAAACTTATCTGCTTGTCATCTCCTCAGTGACCTGGTCTGAAACTAACTATGATTGAACTCTGCCAGCCCTGACCTCGGATTGTTATTGACTATTCTGCCTGCTGCCTGCCCTGACCTCGGATTGTTACTGACCTGCATTTGCCTTATCCTCCTGTACCTCGCTTGATTGAATTTAACCCTTGCTGTGCTGTACCATTTTGAATAAACCTGATTCAAGGATATCTGGAGTTGGTTGTGGTTTGTGTGCCCAGGCACATTACAGTGCCCTCACATAGGCCAGGGCTGGTCTACTACGAAGGGCCAGATGATCCCCTGTTCGACCCCTGATGCTTTCAAACTCATGGGCTGGAGCGATCTTCTGGCCAACAATTAACTCAAACTTCTGGCATAGCAGGAAAAGTCAGCTCAAGAGAAACAAAACATCCTAGGAGCGAGTAATAATGTAGGTTTAACCACCATCAATGTTGCTGCCACTAAATCCATTTTGGGACGGGGGAGTTAATTCTACTCCCCTTAACACCACTCCCGGAGAGTTACTTTTGTTGCCACTAATACTTCTTCGATGTTAAGGTTACTGCCACCAACACCAATCTTGACAGTTTTTATTGCTGCCATTGACAGCAATCAGGGTTTATTAATATTGTTGCCAATGGCACCAATCCTGGGGGTAAATATTGCTGACACAGAAATGTTATTTCTGCAACCAACACCATTCCTAAAGGTTATGATTCCTGCCATTCAGATCAACTCTTGGGGTTGTTATTGCTGCCATTAAAACCAATTCAGTGTTTTTTATTGTGGCCACTCACACCAATCCTAATGGTTATGACTGCCATTAGTGACACCAAGCCAGGGTATTTTTATTGCTGCCACTTACATCAGTAATGGAAGTCATGATTGTTGCCACTCACACTAATACTGAGGGTTATAGTTCTGCCACTAACCCCAATCCTGAGGGTTTCAGTTGCTGCCACTAACACCAATCCTGAAGGATATTAGTTCTGCCACTGGCCTATTTTTCAGCCAATCTCTATTTTGTGTATCTTCAGACATTATTTTGTCTAAACAAAGAAGGAAAGATGATAAGCACACTACATTTTTTTTTACATCTGTGTGCTGCAATTCATACTGAAAAGCACCCCAGTGCACCTTGCTGGCCATCATGTAGTGCACTGCATGGTAAATATCATGCATCGCAGTGCAAAGGTATTCAAAGAGAAAAGTTCACAAATAAAAGAGCTGCTTTACCCCAAGGCACAGCACAACACAGCACAATGCATGTCCTTGTGGCCACAATATTACACCCACATAGATCTGAACCGGACTTCAAGTGTATGCAAAGACAATATGTTTTAGATTTGGCTTGCCCGTTCACAACCTTACAGGCCAACCAATAAAGTGAAATGAGAATGCGGCATGCGTGCACAGGTACAACTCTGCAGAAAAGTGCAGGTCAAGGCACTCGCAAGCTTAAAGTATCTCCACTTATCAGAATAGGACTTATATATTGAAAGCATACAACTATACATTTTTATATACCTGCTTCAAAATGTTTGTTTCTTTTATAAATATCAGTTCACTGATCTATTCCTGTGATCGCTGAGGACATGTTAAAAAAATCTATTCTCACAATTCTTAATTGGAATTCAACATCTGAGAGCTGACAAACAGAATAATGTAAGCTGCTAAGTGACTGCCGCATGACTTGAAATAGCTGACTATGAAGCATACTGCAAAAGTAATAAAATGTGTCAACAGCCAGCAATTTGAAAGCTGCTTAAGCTTTCAGTTCAGACACTATGTATTGTGACGAAGGCTGAAGATTCATTCATTTTCTTGATAAGGTGATACTGCAATGTTTGCAGACTCCAAATTGTCACAAATTAGCACCTGTCAAGATTGAATAAACTGCTACCTTTCAGATTATGGCCAAAACTACATAGAAGATTGTAATTTCATGGTATTGACCGATTTAAACTTTAGTTTGAAATCACCTTATTTGCAACACACTGAAATCCATGTACTGCAAATAGGGTGATGCAACAATTGGTTATGCTGCTAAGTAATAAAATTCCCCTTGTAATGTAGAAAAATTCAAGAGATTTTTCCTACAAATTAATCCTGTAAATACATACACCTGTTTACACAAGTGTTGTATAGAAGCATTTACATAGAAGGATGGCAGTCGGGATGTAGGAGGCCATAGTCATTTTATCCACCCTCATGGTACATCCCAGATAAGAAATGCTATTTGCATTAGGCTGGCACAGGTGTTACTGTAAATCTACAGTTATCCTTTAAGAAAAACAGATTGCTATTTTGTCTTCTTTTAAGAAAGCATAGCCCTTTTTAGAAATCACGCATATCGGTGGAAGGCTGACAACCATCTCCCAGATATAACGGAACTACTCCATATACTGAGCTGGGGTTGTAAATCAATACTAAGCCTATGCATAATTATCTGCCAGAGCTTGTGGACACAACCGGTAACTCTTGGGTATGCGGGAGCATGTGGCTTTCACCCATACCTTCCAAAATACTGTGCTTAACATCCAAATTCCAGCTTGTAACACTGAAAAGTGGAGAAAGGAGAAAAGTCCTTAGTTCTGCTGAGTATGGGGGAGAATATGACATTCAACCCATTATCTAGTAATTAGCACCCCAACAGACAGTTGCTGGGTCCCAGTACTGCAACATGAAGGGGAGATAGTGGTAAGGCCTTTATCCCTGTGAAACCTATTGCCTCTAAAAACTGCAGAAGTTACACAGGACTTTTAACACTTTGGTAGGTGAACAAGGGAAAGGCGTCAGGGTAGGTGACAACATAAAATAACAAAGTGACAGGTGGGCTTTGCCACTACAGGTAGTCCCCGTGTTAAGGACATCAGACATACAGACACCTCCCAGGGACGAACAGGTTTCCCTGCTCGCTCCACTGCAGAATGAAGGCTTGAAGGGGGTAAGGGGCGGTTTACATGACTTGCAGCCTCTTGTAACTCTTTAATGACCAAGACAAACTCTGCAGCTGTTTTTTTTTTTTTTTTTTGCCTATCAAAGCACAGCTTGCTCCAGAAGTTAATGAATGTCTAGGCTCATAATGATTTTTTTTTGCTTTGTTTGTGATTAACTCACAATTAGGATTTTTATACAGTAACTGACACCACGCCTGATAATATATTGAGATAAACATCTGTCCTAATTGCATTTATTCAAATAATGTACCTGTTCCGACTTACATACAAATTCAGCTTAAGAAAAAAACCTACAGTCCTGTTTGTAACTCAGGGACTACCTGTATTTCATTGTTTGTTCCCCGGAAATTATTGCAGTAATTTATTAGGAGCTAACAGATACACTACCTGTAATGCGCCTGGGCACACAAACCACTACCGACTCCAGATATCCTTGAATAAGGTTTATTCAGAATGGTACAGCACAGCAAGGGTTAAGTCCAATCAAGCAAGGTACAGAAGGATAAGGCAAAAGCAGGTCAGTAACAATCCGAGGTCAGGGCAGGCAGCAGGCAGAATGGTCAACAACAATCCGAGGTCAGGGCTGGCAGAGTTCAATCAGAGTTAGGTTCAGACCGGGTCACTGAGGAGATGACAAGCAGAAGTTTTAAACACACAAAGACACACCCAAGCACACTGTGGTAACAGAGGCTATAGCGGGCAATGGGGTGATGGACAGGCTCTCCTTAAATAGCCAGGATGACCAATCACCTTGCGCCACCTGGCACTGTCTGATGGGAGACTGAGTAAATCCCCTGCAGCTGATTGGCCGCAGGGAATTCAAACTAACTATGTCCCGCCCTGGGGCGAAGCAGCCGAGTGCCACGCCCTCGGGGGTACAAGAGGGACGCATGGTAACACGCGCACCTCTTCCCACAGTACCCCTAGGACGTGCACTACTTTGCACTTGCACAGTGCTGGGAGCAGGAACCACATTCAAAGGGATGCAAGGGCTGCTGCCTGGCTGATCAGTAATTAGTCCAGGGCGGATCCCTCCGCCTGCAGAGACAGACAAGCTGTGAGCAGAGGAGCAGCCTTGGTTATTATGCTGCTTGCTACTGAGGGGTCTCCCTCTGTGGCTGGGAACCCCAGGGACACCGCAGGCTCGCAGGGCGGGTAAGTTCCTTACACTACCTACTCCTATTCAGGATAGTGTTCCTTGTCTCTGACCATTTACTTAATGGTCACTTAAACTGAAACCATGGCCTTGTCCAGCAGCTGAGGACCAGTGTATTATCCTGTATTTAAATACGATAAAACTATACTGTACACCTACTTTAATTTCAGTCATCATATAGTGTGGAATGGCTGTAATGTTCTTTCAATTAATATTATAATTATCAGTGAGATTATGATTTCAGAACAGAATTAGAGGTCTTCACATCCATACACAGTAACATCTAGCACTGACATATCACAAAAGTAAAATGTTTATGTAAGTACACTTTTGACTTTGATTGTAGGCAATGGCCATGACATGTTGAAACTCCTTGTACGTGCAGAGGTCCAGAAATGTAAGCTATTTGAAAAACAACTTTCAGTTTTTGGCTGTGAAAAAAATATTTTCCTATTTAGTTCTTACTGATCATGGCTAAAAAAGCTTTAAACTGGAGCTTGAATACCAAGCACATGGATTGTACCAACATTGTAAGAATATTTTCTTAAATTATATGTGTCAATAGGTTAGAAATTTACATTATTCACTGGATTCATGGGTTTACAACACAGCCAAGGCACCCCACAAATTCAAGCAGTTTCTAGCAGCTAGAGTAGAGGAACAGTTTTTCCAATGTTGGTCTTGCTGTAGGCAGGGTAATTTCTTGGCCGATAGACTCTGCTTAGTCCTGACATTAAATAGAGTAGGGGGAGAAAGCAACAGCATGGGGCACAAACTTCAGAGAAAGGCATTTCTTACTCATACCAATGTTTACCCCTCTCTCTCTAGGCATTGCCGTTCTCCCCAGCACTCCCTCTCTATTTTTCTTCTTCTTCACATTCCTAGCTGGACAGATCTACTCTTCCCCATCTCTTTTTGGGCACAACTGTTCTTCCCCACCTTCTGCTTGGCACTATTGTCTTCCCCCACCCTTTGCTGGGCATTGTTGCTTCCACCAGCCCATTCTCAGCACTATTGTGTGAGACTTCCCCCACCTCCTAGATTGTAAGCTCTTCAGCGCAGGGTCCTCTCCTCCTCCTGTGGCACTGTTTGTATCTGTCTATCATTTGTAACCCCTATTTAATGTACAGCGCTGCGTAATATGTTGGTGCTATATACATTTTATTATTATTAATAATAATAATAATATTAATCTCCCCCATTCCTTATTGAGTACTACTGATCTCTCATGGTGCCAGAACATTCTTCTTTCCACAGACCTAAATTCTGCAATTTTTGTCTAATAGCCACATACATTAGGGATTTTTTCTCCCACTGGTCCCTGGCCATTTTTTCATTACATTTAATTTTTATTTAATTTTTATTTCATTATTAGATCCTAGAGCTTTTTATTTTAACTAATACAGACACTGGGGTATTTCCTTCCACAAACCAACAATATAAGGGGTCCTATGATGCATATTCCTTACTACTACACTGCCCCTGATTCATCAAGCAAAATCGGATTATCGGTCGCGCATTCGTATTAGCGATCCGGAATCGCGCGCGATCGCGCTATTCAACAACCGGAAAAGCTCGCGCACGGAGCCGCGCTTATCCGACAGCTTTTTACTCCCTATTGCGCATGGCAGGAATCCGGCCGGCAGATTTAGGATGCGAGTGGACGCGCGCACTCGAGTCCCGGACCGCGGTAATCCGCGATCGCGGGTCGCGCGTATTATCGCGCTTCCCGCGATCGCGGATTTCAATGATGAATCAGGGGCACTGTATACAACTGTGTGGAATGACTGTGGTACACTACACCTCTGCATGTTAATGTCATGTACAATCATTAAAATCCTGGCATCTATAAAGTTATGGGCGGTGTTAACTCATGTTTGACATAGATCTGTCTTATGAGAGTCAAAGAAAATGCTTCATCCTGCCTGCAGCACACTGATAGGGACTGATTCACACTTTCATCAGTGATGCTGGGCGCTCCTGCAAACCTGGAATAGATTTGTTCAAAGTCATTAGCTATTTGCTAGCAAATGTTTTGAATTCTGGACCAGACCTATTGCAGGTTTGTTGGATCACCCAGATGCACTGATGGAAGTGTATTCTCTCCAGACTTGGAGAGCTTTAAGTTAGTTTCTATACTTCTTAGTTTCTAAGAAGTATATGTTTTAGTAATTGAAATAAAAGGTTTTATGTCATGCTAGACTTATTTTCTGCCATAATGAGCCGCTATCTTTCCACTTTTTCTCTTATGTACTATTCTCTCGGCAACCACTCCAGTGGTATTTTCTAACCTTATCACTGTGGGATTGGCTTCCTCTTCTTCTGAACCTAGTGCATTTGAGTAGTTTTACGCCCTAAAACAACTTACAAAAAACAGTTAACATTGGATCAAATGAGCCCATTCATTATACACTATTTGACAGGTGGTAAGGGAGAGCAACATTGCAGAGTGCTTTTTTGGATGCTACATGGGGCAGTTTGCTGCCCCTGCTACCTCCATAACATTGAATTGGCGTTGCACAATATTTAAAAAGCTAACAAAAAGGCATATGCGTTTTTAAGCATTTAGTACACAGGAAAAAAGGAACTGCTTTGCTAGGCTTTTGCAATCACTTGCATGAGCCTCAAAAATCCTGGCAGTGACTGCCTGTTACAGCTCCTTAATGCCTAGTGTTTGACAGCAGGCACCCGGGGGTGGTAAACATCACGATAAAATAATGGTAGTCAGAACCGAGCCTTTTACTGTTATTGCATATTGCGACATACCAGGAACCTATTCACACAGACCTAATGTTAAAGATCAAAGTTAGATTAGAACAGATTAAAGATCTGCTTTAATTAGGGACCACTGCAGGTAGAATTAAAAATTATTTTAAAAATTATGATAAATATAACTTTCAGGTAAATGTTACATTAACAATTCATACTATGCATTTGCTAAACAATACTGTTTTTTCCCTTTAACAATATGAGACACTGGGCAATTAATTTTGTAGACAACAGTCTTGACTTTGCAAAGGTCACAAAGACTGAATTTCATTCCGTGTTATAAACTGCCAATTAACAATATGTATCTAGCAAATCAATACGAAAGCTTTAATATAGAACATCAAGGGGTCAATCGATAGTGACCAGATCCCACGGATCACGGCTGGGCATTCCCTATAACAGTATATCAGAATTATCAGAGGAGAACTGTCTCTGACCACTGAGAGTAACACATGAATAGCAGAGGACCCAGAAGACATCCATTTCATCGCTATTATTTTACAAACAGGAAAGTGAGACTCAGCGGTAAAAGCTTTTAGGAATTTATTAAGCTCTTCATTTTCAAGAACACCAAGAAAGCACAGTATGAGGTCCACAGGGAAATGTATTGTGAAGTGCCTTTCCAACTTACAGTACTGAGTTTATATTCTCATACTTGGTGCATAAAACTTATAAATGTCATTATTCTGTGTAGACAGGCACAGGATAATGATCAAATTGTCAGAAATACATATATGAGTTACTCAGGAGAGGATTATTGAGAGTAGCTCCTAAACCCAGGGATCAGTGTTTGTTTTCCTTTTTTTACCACATAAGATAACCAATTTATAAAATAACAAGGTCAAATAAAGGAAGATAATGTATATCACATAATTCTTATATCAGTAAGACTTATATTCATTCTGCAACAATTTATATTGATTATAAACCTGTAAAAAAAAAAGTTGCTGTTGCCTAATGTAAATTTGTATCCTTGCCTTACCAAATCTTTACCATTTTTTTAATTTACTTGTCGCTATGTAGCATCTAAAAAGGAACAAAGCTGTCTTAAAATTAAGTACAAACCTTAACTATTAGCTTTCCCATTTCCATGTTACATAGGGATTACTTTTTTGTAATATTTTTTGATACATTTTGACAGTTATAGATTGAAGTAAATACCTGGAATGGCTCTATTTCTGTAAAAGTTGGGCTAAGAAGAATTACAGGCAATTTTTTTTTTAAAAACTATTTATAAAAAACATAAACAATAAACATATATGTATCCAAACTTTCTTTTAAAAGAAAGTCCCATTTGTCTGAAGTAAAACAATGAATGATATATTAAGTTAGACTAACCTAAAAGATATAAGGTGAAGAAAAGAATAAATCTTGGAGTCAGGGGTATAATAGGGATAAAAAGGCTCAGGGTCCTGATTAGTTAACAGGTTGATGCTCAAGTTGGTAATAAGCTTCCTATTTTCCAATTCCACATGTTCAGCTTATAATATTCACATGTTCAATATAATATCAGTTAGAAATATATATATATATATATATATATATATATATATATACACTCATTACTTGTTTGGGTTTAGGAAATGAGAAGACAGTGTCCATAGAAACAAAAAAAATGCAGTCTGGCTTCTCTCATACAGTTCATAGAAGTCTGAGCTGATTTCAAATATCCTGATAAACAAAAACAAGGCATGCATTTACTTGTAGAACACAATGCAATATAAGTAATCAGATTTGCTTGGAGTCCATAAAAAAGGGACACCTAGGATCATCAAGTTTAGAGCTGCCTTGCCCATTAATTTTTACAGCCTTTAGAAAACACTAAAACCACCACCTAGGGCTGGAGATGATTACCCAACACAGAAATAATACACATCATTGAAAGAACCCACTTGTGTCCATGGAATATTAGGCTGGGCATAGAGTTTTTTAGCCTGTCCCCAAGTACAGACTGCAGATATCAATCAGTAATAATATTCTGGTGTACAAAGCTTGAAAAAACAATAACCTTCATGATTATGCAGGTTACCGTTTGGACAGATGAAATTCTGTTCAATGCTTCTGTAAAATCAAAGATCAGTAGAGATAATCTGGGGCACAGTTCTACTAAATGGTAGGTGAATATACCTTTTACATGACCTTTTTATTATATTTTCCTTACTAAATGACTGTTGCTGGAAGATTCCATTTCTTGTGTTCACCTGTAAAAGGCTGGTCTCTAACAGCAGCTGTAGATGGGCACAGCAGATGTTGTGTACAGCAGATTGATGGCAATAGAACATGTTAATTACATTTGTGAAATTTGATTAAAAACAGAAGATTCAATGCTCACACACAACAAGCCACAACAATCACACAGATTTCATTACACCCCATGCTAAGTCTTTATTAATTATTGATAGTTGGGTTTGCCTGTACACTGCATGGGAATGATTGTTCATTAGCAAAATAAAACATTTTTATGGATCAGATATTTTAGACACGAAGAAGTCTCTATTGAAATAAATGATTTTCTCTTTCTGTTTGTGTAACATTTTGACAAACAGAATATATAGAGATGAAACAATACATCTCTGGGAATTCATTCATCCTGGAGTGACCAATGAATACCAAGCCAAGATTTTGCAGCATGCGGGCTCAGCATCGCTGGACGTTAGGTGAGCATAGTACATTATAAAAATGCATTCACTTCTGTCTTTATTATCTGCTATAGAGTTCAGGTGTAGGCATACAGTATAAAGCTGTGTACACACTTGCAATAATTATCGCTGGAAACACACGACTAACGGCCGATAATCGTTAACAAAAAAAGTGCACAGCGACGCTGACGAACGAGGATTGTCGCTGGAAACGAATGACCGTCCCGGCGGATCTGACTGAGCGACGATCGTTTACTATATATTGTGTGTACGGTCGTTCAGTGATTGTGGATTGTTCTGCAGTACACTTTATCCTGTACATGTCACTTCCTACATCGTTCAAACGATTGTATCTAGCATGTGTACATTATTGGTGGATTTTATTTGAACAATCGTATTGTTACAACATGTACAGAACTGTGCACAATACAATCGTTCAAAATAATCATGCATACTCGTTAGTCATTCGTTTTCTAACGATATTTATTGCAAGTGTGTACCTAGCCTAATACTAACAAAAAACAAATCTTAATTAGACCTATATTGTTTCTGTTTTACAACAAATAAAACCATACAATTTAGATAATGTATAAAACAATAAGAAACTGATTTACAAACCTGCACTCCAGTTTGATTGGTTGCTGTAACAACACATTCTTCTGTGAGCGGGTAATGCGTGATTTCTTTTTATAAAGGACTAACATCTTACATAGCACTTCACACAGTTCATAGACATGTCAGCTCACAAGCCAATATCCCCACCATAATCATAGTCCATTGTACTTTTGGGGGGAAGCCTGTTCACTATATTTTAGGTATTTGGTAAGGAACCCACACAAACAAAACATGCAAGCTCCATGCAGGTAGTGAATGTGAAATTCACCAAATATTTACTGAAGATGAATCAGTCTCTGTAAAGGAAAACACATGAATAAGGAAGATGCAGTTATTTGGTGTATGACACATTCACTGCTTTATATGTAACACTTAGGGGACTATTTATAAAGCAATAAATCTGACATTTATTGAAGCATTCTTAGGTGGAGAATCTTCCAGCTCCATGTTTCAATGGCAGTAATTGATTACCACCAGAGAATGCTTCAGGGAATATCAGATTTGCTGTTTTATAAATAGAGTAATCAACAGTAAAAACAAAAAATATATCAATTTTTAAATACCAGCGTCATAGCTGAAAATTGGGAAATTGATTTAAATCTCTCAATATAAGCCCAGAGTGAATTTTGTATTATATTGTGTTATCCCAGACATCCACAGATTGAATAGGTGTGTAGTGGCCAGAGTATATATATATATATATAATAACTATATAGACAGTATAGTGAACTTTTCCATCGAAATCCCAAAATATTGTTGCATCCAAGCCATAGTTTATGCATGGCAAAAAGTGATATCTTTACCTATGTCCTGTGAACCTACTAGTGTAATCCAATTCCCCTTCAACCTTTTTGAATTGGTAATTCCTGACCTAAACTTATCTAAGTGGAGCAGTGCGGAAATCCCTTCTTTGGAAGAGGTACTCACCACAATGACAGATAAAGTAAACCAAATCAACTGAAAAAAAAAGAATAAAATAAGAGAGATTAATA
This sequence comes from Pyxicephalus adspersus, assembly GCF_032062135.1. Classification (NCBI taxonomy): domain Eukaryota; kingdom Metazoa; phylum Chordata; class Amphibia; order Anura; family Pyxicephalidae; genus Pyxicephalus; species Pyxicephalus adspersus. Next base: position 35,460,857 of record NC_092862.1, read on the forward strand.
TACTCTCTGAAGTACGGTTAAGGCTTAATTCCCTGAAATAACTTAAAGGAAATATTTCATATTTCTATAATACACTAAAAGGAAAAACATATGGTTTAAACTTAAAACTATGGATAAATGGAAAGAGGACATGGGGACTTTCTTTTATGGAGGAACAATGGAAACAAGCTACAAAATATAATATTTCCTCTTCTAATTGTATTGCTCATTGGGAAAATTATTTTAAAATACTGCATAGATGGTATCAAACCCCTATGTATATCTCTCAATTTTGTGGCTCTGCTTCTCCATTATGCTGGAAATGTGATGAATAAACAGGTTTGTAGTGACAGTTTTTAATGGAATCTATTGGTCCTAATCATTTTCTTTATTTGAATACAAGTTTATAATTTATCACAAGTTTATTAATAGTTGTGTAAAATCTATAACAAATAAACACTAAATATACTGTATATTGCTTCTGGCTTAATTCACGTATATTACACTGACATTGCCAATACACTTGCTGACTACTTTTCACTAATTGAAAACCCGCATATAATATCATCTCCAGCTATTCAGGTTTATATACAAGATAGCAGAAAAGTATTTTGGTGATAATTTTCAGTGAACCCTTGGGTTTACCACCTGCTGGCTTTTTATAAAGTATTCATATGCAATATTTCATATTTATTTAGCTCAAAAATAAATACAATAGCTGTTGTTTATTATTGAGCATAATAAATACATACCAAGAAGATATATATAAAAAAAACTATGATTTCCTTAAAAAAATGTGTTACCATAAATCTATAGCTATGAACTGATACCCTAACCAGAACGATTTTCCCAGATAAGCAATTAAAAACACCTCTAATGGTGTGATGCCTATGCAGAAGAAAATAAAAAGAGTGCAGCCAAATTTAGTTCAAACATAAAGCCAAGCTGTTAATAATAGATAAAGTCAGTCAGTGTGGGGTTAGAGACTATGCAATATTCAGATGATAAATCCAATTGTCTTGGATTCTGCATGACAGCTGTAACGGCTTGCATTGTATCTGTGCAATAGGAAGGTTTTACTGCAATTCACTTTATTGTTCAAAGCACATTTTGATTTTCTTTTACACATATATATATATATGAAGAGGAACCTATTCACCTATATCAACCTCTATCACTTATTTTAGCCTATAATATTATATAATATTGACATTCATTAAAGACATACATACACTTACCTGCAATACATTGATATTCCATATGTGGCATAATCATTCTCAACTTGAAGACTTTTTCAGCAATGTACCATATGTTACAAAGGGGGGTAAGGTTGGGTTGGGGCAATATTCAAAATATGAACATGAAAGGCAGGCATGTTTTTTTTGGCAAAATTGATCTTACATGTTTTACATATTCATAAGATTAACAATCTTTGCTTGCATGTACAGTATTTTTTAGTACGGCCTCGTTCCTTGAGGTCCAGTACCTATATACTAGACACAGATCATCTACACTGTGGTATTATCGTTTCTAATAACGAAAAGCAAACCATATGTGCGAAGAACACTAATAGGTAAGAGTGATTGCATGCAGCCTTGTTACCCGACGCATTTCGCCCTTTGTATGCTTCCTCAGGGGTAGCTGTGCTCACATTATAGCAGTTTGTATGTGATATTTTCTGATAATAAGGGTATTTGTGATGTATAATCTATGCTTTTTTGAAGGGTAATAATCCCATGTTAATGTAGTTATTCGGTCACAGGGACAGGGTCAGTATTCGTTGGGGCTGCTGCCGCAGCTTACCAGTGACAGTGGAGTTGGAAGGGAGAGATACAGATCATGGATCCTTTTTGGACCACCAGATGACGGGCGGCTGCCCCGACTGCTATGGATCATGGGTTGGGGCAATGCACTAAAAACTGTGGCAGGTCAGCCTAACGTATATTTTAGCATTTAATATAAACATTATTCCCATAAATTGAAAGTGAAGCTTTAGTTCTGTGTGGTCTAGGTAAATGGCCCCCATTAAATATGTGTAGGATAAAGTAAACTAAACAGGTGTTTATTATCATTAAGGTTTATCATTAAAACTAACAGGGCCAGGTGAAATCCCTATGGTTCAGCTGCAATTTAGAGTGGTCTGCCACATTCCAACCACTTCTCTTTAACCTCTCCACAATGGGCTATATTTATTAAAGCTCTCCAAGGCTGGAGAAGATACACTTTCATCAGTAAACCTGGGTGATCCAGCAAGTCTGCACTGATTCTAATTTTAAATGCTTATAAATGCAGCTTTTGTATAAGTTTTAAGCATTTATAAAGATTTTTTTTAAATCAATGAATGTGGCAGAGAAGAGTTGAGAATAGGAAAAAAAACAACCCAAAATGCCCATTTATTAAATGGGGGTGTTTGGCGCATTTATGGGTGATTTTAAAGAATTTTTGAGGGTTTAGGGGCAGTTTATGGGCCCACTTTCCAAATGCTTTAGCATACGTTTTCTGCACAGCCCATCAAGCTTATTGGATTGAATGGGAATTTTAAACATGAAGGTTTAAACGTTGGGGAAACAGCCAGTGTAGACTTAGCCTAAGGAGAGATCACTATGAGGTTCTTTCAGTTTCACAATATTATCATGCTTAGGGCTATGTTACAATATCCTTGCATTACATAAGTAAACCTTAACAAGTGTGTACATTTGTTGTTACATGTGAAACCAGCTTTTCCACTGCATACTAATGGGTGGTCAGTTCGGAGTGGTATTGCACTGACACAGGATGACTAAAGCATAACTCTGCTGGACATGGATGCACAGCTTTAAATTGTAGTTAGAAATGTATAGCAGTCCCTGCCAGCCCCTATATCAATAAAAGTACACTGCAAACACTATTTGCATTACCAGAGTCACATTTATATAACAAGAAAAATCAAGACAATGGATTAATTTAAATTTATTTTATAGTTGTACAGAAGTCATCCACCTGTTTCGTTTACCTAGTAGAGATGGATGGTCCTATTTACTCTGCCATAATTATAGCACTAGATCCTCTCTGTCACTATCCTGAAAATTGTAAATAATATTATCAGACAAACACAGGAGAATATTTCACAATCTATTGTACATTATTAAAGTGTTTACCAAGAGTATTTGATAAAGGGGATACTGTCCTTGAAGCAGTGAGTCATTGTGCTCTGATAATAAATTTTCACTATGTAGATTGGTAAGAAGATCTCATATCCTATGTATATTATTTCCTATACAATTCCTTTTACTGATGCTACATATTTCAGAGGCTGACATAAATAACTCCAACTGCTGCAAGGCTATTTTGTAAATGCATATTTTTATTCACACACAATGTGAATGTGCAGACAAATATTCACACCCCATACACCTCCCTCTTACATGCTACACTGATTATCGCATATATTAAATATCCTGGTTTTGCAGCACAGATTTATATATATGTTGCACTTGATGATAAAAAGAGTGTAGTTTTTTTTTTATTTTTGTATGGTATGGAATAAAAAGGTAAGTTTTACAAAAATCTTAAATGAAGATTTTGTGAACATAAATTGTTCCATATAAAATTTTGTGTTTTGTACACACGCATATAGGAACTGCATATACAGTACTCAAATATAAACTGATCGAAATGTAAACCATTTGGCTTTGACTCAGGTATAAATCTGGGGCACAAAATGTGGCCATCATTGCTAACATTCAAATCTCTACCTAATAGAAATATTTTTTTTTTTTGTAAAGATGGTTATGACTGCTCACTTGCTCTTAAATGATCTTTTGCGCATGGTTTTTGGCCAGCAGTAGATGGCACTGTGTCTTCATGTAAAGTGTGTAACAAGCTCTGATGACTCTGATCTGTCATGCTGCTTCAGAACATGCAAAAACTTAAGACCCAAATAAAAAGCAAGATCCATTTTCAAATAGTACTTGAGGGCTACAAACCTTGGTTTATACTCTGGTACATTGATTTTCAACAACTGTGCCGCGGCACACTAGTGTGCCGTGAGAGATCCTCAGGTGTACCGTGGGAAATTATCCAAGTCAGGGGTGGGCCGCCATGGCTACGCAAATTGATCCTGGAGCCTTGGCTCAGTTCTGGCCCCTCCCACTCATGTCAGCAAGGGTTGCCAAAGTTCCTGGCTTGTGGTAGCACAGGACTCGTAGTATGACAAAGGAATACAGAGGCTGCTCTCTCTCTCTCTGCTCTCTCGTTGGGTGAGTCATATTGCATCTTAGCTGGAACTTCTTTTTATGTATATTCCTACAAAGGCATTTACTTGTTTCTTTCCCTGTATCCAGTATCTTGATTTCTAGTGGTTGTTAAAATTCTAACTTTCAGGGGATGTAAATATACACTCCTTTTTGTAGAGTAGCTTCTACATGTCACCTGACAAAGCTGCCTCATTTTTTTTTTTTAGCATTTTTACTCAGATTATTATTTGGGTATAACATGTTACTGGGTACTGGAGAAACCATGCACCATTCTAGAAGATAACTAAATGGAATAGAGATTTACATTCCATTAACAGACAAGAAAGAAGAGTGCAACAATATACCTACTAAAATATTACACAGTTTGCACAAAATGTGTTGCACTCCATTATTTTAAAGCTTAACAGCTTTTTTAGCAAGTCCTATGTTAGAAATAATAGAAAATGAAAAAGCGAGGGACTTCTTTAAAGGCAGTATTTTTATATATATTATATATATATATATATATATATATACCGTATATACTGTAGTTACCAACCTCAGCTATCCACATTGTCTCCAGTTATTGTTATTGTTGTATTGTTGTTATTATGTTTTTGTATTCTAGTGACTCTAGTGACTAGTTCATGGCCTGTCTGCTGGCTTCTCTTCCTACTTGCCCGTCATTGGCCTGACTGACACCTTCCTAGTGAACAACTTTTGTGTACCAGTCCTGGAATGAAGACTTTGCCACAGCTGCCAGCTTTTTAATTGCCCCTATGCCACCCATCACTGCTACCTGGCTCAGTTGGACAAGAGATGTTCACCATCTAAGATGTGTTTCTCAACCAAGGTTCCATGGAACCCTACAGTTTCACCTGAGGTTGCTAGGGGTTCCTTGAACATTGAGCAGTTTGTGACTCTGGGTCAGTTTAGCCAATACCAATGATCTTTTTGGCTATCTGTAAGGGTAGTAGCCTTCCCAATGGCAATCAATGAAGGAGGAATTCTTTCTACAGACCACCACACTAATGCATGGTCAGTTGTGAATATGGTAATTAAAGCAGGAGTACCCAGAAGACCTGAAAGTTATTTCAAGGGGTTCCTAAAAATTAAGAAGGTCACACTGATCTAAGGTCTCTAAATTATACATACAAATGTGATAGCAGCCTTGAGTCACACAACCATACACCGCTGCGATAGCAGCCATTAGCCAAACACCAGGAACTGCAAACACCTTACTTTTTTATTGTTATATCTAAACTTTATGTTCTGTAAGATGTAGATTAAAAAAGCCAGGGTTCTCCAAGATCTAATGGGTATTTCAAGGGTTCATCTAAAGAGTTAAAAAGTAAGTAATAAACAAAAAAAGCTGTTTATTGGAGAAGAGTTATTGTTCTTTCACAATAAAACAAATGTACCTGTCTGTTTATGAACTCATGCGCAAGAGTTATGTTGTTCCCGCCAGGCCAATCAAGATGATTGCACATCCCAAACTCCCTAAAAAAGTTTCTTTCTGCTTTATTGATTACAGAGATGTCTTAATTCAGCTTTAAAGATTGAAAACCGAGTCCAAACTGCAGTATTTGGACTTTTCCTCCCTTCGGGCTACAATGCCTTCTCTGCCCCTAGCTGGTCACCTGAAGATAACTGCTGCTAACCATCACAACTGTTTCTTCAAAACTGTGTACAGTGCAAAGATCCTTTCCTTTTCTGGGAGCAGGAACAAACGTACATTCTGCCAGAAGAGATTTCAAGCTGGTTGAAAAATCTCTTTGATGATCTATAGCAATGTGTACTGCTTGCAAATATTGCTTAGCGCATGGTCAGCCTAAAGGCACAAAGGAAATTTCTCATTTTAGTTTGGAAGCAGAAGATATTTTCAAGAGAGTTCTCAAGTATTTCACCTACATCTTTACACAATACACACCTAAATTTAAAAAGATGGGTGTCCAATAAAAGCCATGAAAATGAAAGTCATATTTTTTAACTACCAAAAGTAAACCTAGTAAAAATGGTAAGAATGAACTGAGGTATTCACTAAGCACTAACACCAGACGGTAGGTATAGATTGTTATGCTACAGCACTATATATACTGAGAGGAGTAGGTATATATTATGGAAAGAGCTTTGCTTTGCTCTTAGATACTTTTAATGCATTCAAAATATATCTACAATAAAGGCAACACTTTCCTGAAGAAATGTAATACACATCTAGCCACTATAATGGTTGGGGCAGCGAAAGGGTTAAAAAAAGAAAATTTCTCCTCTATATATTCCAGGAACAAAAGACAAAAATACTGACACAAGACATATAAAATACACTATTAACAGTAACATTTCATCTCTTATTCTTTTGGAGTGTTTTACGGCTTCTTTGTACTGCGTTTTGCCATATTCAGTACTGGCAGATCCTAATCCCACTTTCACTTCCTAATTTCAGTTACCTGCCAATGGTAAATGAACTCATATTGCTAAAAGAGCTATTTACCTACCAGTAGAACGCTTTGTTTCCAGAAAAGTCAAGTAAGCAGATAAAGTCTAGTTTTGCTTTACATCCATGAAAGAGTCATTTATATTGAAGTATACACATATATTGTCTTTGTATATTATCATTGTTGTCCATACTAAGGATAGGAAATTAAATTGTTACTGGCATAACTCACTCTGTTGGAGTGACTGCAGAATAATAGAAAAATCTGTTATCATTTATAATATTATATTATAAAATCAAAGCATATCCAAGTTAGCAAATTAGATAAGTTTTTGCGTATGTATGTATAACTAAGGAAACACTTATTACATGTAAAATTTAGGAAAATGTATGGTCAGCAGGTTTGTGGAAAACATACAGCCAATGTACAATGAATCCAGTGATACATAGTGAGAATATTATTTTTAATGGATGTTCAGTGGAAATAAAACAAAAATGACAAGCAAATCCTGTAGAATGTAAGCAATATCAGACGTGTATAGATAATGGAGACAGCAGCCCAGGAAAGATGTAAAGAGCCAACAGATGAAAGAAGGCAAATGGCCATAGAAAGCGCTTATTAACCCCCTTATAAATAGGTGCCTTAAAGTCAAAAAGTTGCAATTTATGCAGCCTAAGTTATAGCTAGAAGTTGAAATTCTAAACAGGAGCAGTGCTGTAGAAGCAGAAAAAAAAACCCTGTAGGACTCCGGAAATTGATGTTTGTGCACAGCATTACAGAATACATCAGAACTTATAACCTGTATAGAACATCCAGAATAACCCAAGCCATTTTATTCTGCTTCCATTACAGCCTCAGGACGCTCTTTGTTCACCTTTATCTGTCAATGGAGACAGCTCAGTAGCATTTGTATTGCCTGGAGTACATAATATTATTTACGCGGTGCAAGTTGGTTCGCAATACATGGAGAGGTCATTTTGAACAGATGACAATGTTTTCTGCAACACTGAATCAAGAGAAAATTTTATCAGTGATGCAGATCCTTGGATAGCTTACAGCCAGAGATGAGCGAAATGATTTGTACACCCAAGCAGTAACCTGTTTTTTACATATCTATGAAAAAGATTTAAAAAAACATCATTTGCACCAATACTCACCATCAATATAAACCATGCAATAGATGGTGCTCTTATTCGGTGCCAATATTATTCCATCCAATTCTTCAGGTTGTCCCAGGCACACCCCCTGGGAGACAATACTGTACCAACCTACTGCACTGACAGCACTACATTAATCACAGGGGTAAACTTGACGTTCTTCAATAAACTGAGCAAGAGAAGTGCAGAAGTAAGGCAGGCAGAGAATTTTGAGTGGTCACATTTCAGGAAACTATCTCTCCTTTCTTCTAGATGGTGTTCTGAACAGTTGAAAAGTAATTAGTTGTATAAAGTAGACTACATGCTGCCCAAACCACCATTTATAGTTTTTTTTTTCTAAAATGATTAGATGATGTATAAGGTGAAGCTTTACAAAAGGTCACCATCATTGCCTGGGGCAGCATAATGACTGAATAAATCCCAGCCTATAATATCTTCATTATTACCAGAGCCAGATTATCCATTTGGTAATAGACTGTACTCACTACTATCTGCCTGAAATTATTACTACTCATTTAGACATGGATTTTCTAAAGGCAAAAGTAAGAGATTGATTTAAAATAACTGAAAAAAAAATCTGTAGAAGCGAGGATTGAACAGGAAGCTTTATATTAATTCTGTCAAGCTCTCAACATCTCATGCAGGCTGTACAACTACATTTATATACCCATGCACTCTCTCTGATTAGTCAACTGTCGCCAAACAAAACGTGTCCAAAACATAAACCTGTTCTAAACATATAGCTTTTTGTAAACTTTTAGGACCTGACGTGCATTAACAGGTGTGTTTCCACATGTTGGAAACATACGTTGGTGTGCTAGGTTGCTATTGAGTGGCCATGTGGTGTGTTTTAAAAAAATGATGCATAACCTGCATTGGTTATAAGTGAACAATATTTTTGTAGCAGATTATTTGAATGCTTCAGTATTCTAAATTTTGTTTCACATATTACCGTGTTTCCCCGATGATAAGGCAGGGCCATCAAATAAGACAGCCCCCCCTTTTTAGAGAAAAATGTAAAATAAGCCCCCCCCGCAAATAAGCCACCCACCGATACCTGCGCTTACCCGAATCGGGTGGTACGGTGGGTGACTCCGTGTGGTTCCTCCGTCTGCCTCCATGGCTGCGTGCCGCGCCTCGTCATGAAGAGGAAGTGACAGGACTGCAGTGCGTGCACGTGACTCCGCCCAAGCAAACACAGGCAGCTTCCCTCATCCCTCCCTAACGGAGACTGCAGGAGTTTGTTCACGGCCAGAACATCCAAAAGTGAGACACAGACAGGTTTCTTTTGCTGTGAGCAATACCACTTACTGTATATAAGCTTAAGAATGGGACATTAAATGGTACAGTATATGATGAATTACAATGGGACATTTAATGGTACGGTATATTATTGATTACAGTAGAAGGGGACAATGAATGGATCAGATTAATCAGAAGGGGACAATGATTGGCACAGATTGATCTGAAGGGGACAGGAATGGCACATGATTGATCAGAAGGGGACAATGATTGGCACAGATTGATCAGAAGGGGACATGAATGGCACATGATTGATCAGAAGGGGACATGAATGGCACATGATTGATCAGAAGGGGACAATAATGGGAAAAGATTGATCAGAAGTGGACAAGGATTGCACCAGAGTGATCAGAAGTGGACATGAATGGCACATGATTGATCTGAAGGGGACAGGAATGGCACATGATTGATCAGAAGGGGACAATGATTGGCACAGATTGATCAGAAGTGGACATGAATGGCACATGAACAATAACTGTGTACTGTAGTCTTCTTCATGGGTAAATAAGGCATCCCCCTGAAAATAAGCCCTAGAGCATATTTTGGCCTTCCAAAAAAAATAAGACAGTGTCTTATCATCGGGGAAACAGGGTATATATAGTTAATGTTGCATATGAACATAAGCAGCTTATTAATATAAAAATGTTTTGGGAGATGGAAATTGAAGGGATAGTGCCCCATAATGTGAAGATGTGATAAGTCTTTAAAAATGTCAATAAAATCTTTTATTAGCTTCACTGTAGCAAAAAAGTCTAGAAGAGAGCTCTTACTAAAGGTATCCATACACTGATCAATTTTTGCAGTTGTTGATGTTGGATTTAATGAAAATATGAAATCTAACATATATCTTTTGAAAACTATGATGTTCCCATTTGACATTTGATCAATATATCATTTAAACATTGCCCGTTCATTGCCCAATCGAGTGCTATTCTCCTACTCAGACGGGCTATTATAAATCAGTGAGGAGTTTCAGGAATTCTCCCAGCTCCCTGTTGATTTACATTAACGTGGTATAGTTCCCAAGGTGTAGTAGGGGGTGCTCAATAGGGCTGGTTGGTGGGTGCAAAGTGATTCTGCCAAGCAAATTCACAATATCAAGGAGATTTCGATTACTTATATCGTTGTGCCCCACTGGCCAGTGCACTGTGTACAAACATTAGGTAATCAGGCCACAATATGCCTAATCTCCTTTTTTGAAAGTGTTTTTGCTTTTAGTCAACAGGCAGCTGTTTACACAATGTCAACCATTCACTTTTCTGCCTAGCCAAGACCCGTCTAGTGTTCACTTCAGTAGTGTGGATCCTATTCATCCCAGATTGGTCCTAGAGCCATTTAGCTGAATTGTTTAAAAAATCCTGAAACCAAAAGACAATGGGACCACCAAATGCCTGAGGAACATTGTGCTATGTCAAAAGGTGATAATAAATATTGACAGGGGCACTGCAAATGGAATCTTTGTGTGTATGTGAGTCTTTGTTCTGTGTGCAGCCACACACCTAAAAAACTTTTGTGCTGGCACACAAAATTATTTAAAAAAATCTTTGTTTTTAGCCTATCTGCTTGATCTAGCTTTGAAGTCCATGGTTCTTTGTGTCTTTATGTAAGAAATCTATAGGATACTTCTTTAATGTTGGCCTTCCTGCATGGTCTAGGTTAAATGTCAATCATACTTTACCGTGGTACTGTCACAACTTGATATTACTGTCACAATCCATTTGATCATCATTTTTCACTGCCTCTCTCTCTGGTGTAAGGTTATAAGGGCTTTGCTTTAATGGTTTACCATCTTTTAAAATGACTATTGAAACATTATCAATGCCAACTCTGGCTCTTTCAAGGTTGGACATTTAATATACCTAACTTTGCGGTGGTGCTGGTGAACCTTGTAAAAATGTTATAAGTTTTATAAAAGGTTTATGTTTTATAATTGTACACTTTACTGATTCAAGGGCCTGATTTATTAAAGCTCTCCAAAGCTAGGGAGGATGCACTTTCACCAGTGAACCTGGGTGACCCAGCAAACCTGGAATGGATCTGGTCTAGGATTCAAAACAATTGCTAGCAAATAGCAAATGACTTTGAAGAAATCCATTCCAGGTTTGCTGGGTCACGTATAACGGGGAGGGGAGGGTAACAGAAAGGTGCATATACTACTAGGCCTCAAATGACTAGGGAAAAGGGAATGGTCACCCCTTGCAGACACCCTAATCTGGCCCTAACTCCTAACCGTATGAGCATCCCCTGATGGTAGGAAAGCTCATACTCAGGAACCTAGGCCCTACTAGCCCTGTATAGCCCTGGCAGTAGTGTCTGGCTTGAGACTGCTGGTTCCTTCCCCTATGAAGGACCCAGTGTCCCCCTGAGGCCTAGTAAACAACTAAATAACACAAAACACCATTACACCAAAACACCAAGAGTAAAGCAACTTATCTTATAGCAGATATCAACAGGAACACAGGATGGCTCAACACTCCAGCTATTCACAACCCAGCAGTGAATATCAACCGCACAGCATGAAGTGTGAGGCCAGACTAAAAGGAGGAGCAGTAATGACCACCAGCTGCAGCTGATATAAGGGGAGTGGTAATTACCAACAACAACACAGAAACAAGTAAAAACAAAGAGACTGTCAGATAATCTCACATGCAGCTTGTCTGACAGATCCTCAAACTTCTGTCACGGAAGGGACCGTGACAGTTACCCAGCTTAATTGATGAACGTGCATTCTCTCCAACCTTAGGAAGCTTTAATAAATCAGGCCCAAGGTTGGAAGTCTGTAATACTTAAGATTCAAAATTGTACTGCTGCACCATAATAAAAAAAATCATTATCCATCCTGCATGGGCCAAGGTTGGAAGCCTACTAGTTACACTGCTTTGTTGTAGTGTTGCTGTAATGTATAATCCAGTTTTGTCCAACTCCAGTCCTTGAAAGCTAGGATTTTTATATAAGCCATCATTTCCTGCCCCCTTATAAACCATACCTTACTAATTTTACTGCAATCAGTAAATCGGTATGTGTAATCCTCCCTTCTAGATCCAGGTTGGAAGGTGCCTTTCTTTCCTATGGTACATCTGCACCTGGTTAAACATGCCTAGTTACATTGTGTTGCATTAGAATTTTGACACACCTTACATGCATCCCAATTGGAGATTTAAGGAAGTAGGTCTTCTCTATGTGATCACATATCACAAATTGATACTAAAAGATGTTTAAAGTTTTGGTTTGAGTAAAGATTTTAAAAAAATCTAGTTACTTGTTACATACATACAGTATAAACGACTAATTGGTAACCTCTCTCATACCCTTCCACAAACAATCATTTAGTTTTGTGGTAATTATGCACAGAAAAAGATGTGAAGCTGCTGAATTTTTTCAGCATATGACTGTTGATTAGCCATCTTAGAATTCAGTGTCAAAACCCAGAATTCCTCCATATTATCCAGAAAACATTGTTAGGTTTACATTTACTAGCTTGAGGATCTGATTGCTGATTTATTTTTAACCCTGGGAGGTCTAACTGCAGAAAGCTCCTTGTAATCAAAGAACAAATCATTCACAATGGTATAATATATATCTTGAACCATTATGTTGCCATCAACATAAGCCTCGAAGTGCTAACTCAGCCAATTACAGATCATGTTTATGTAGTTTTAATGGTCAATGGATATCATTCAATACACTTGCCTTGAAAACTGAAACTCCCATTCTCTGGGGCTAGCAATTATTTCTCTAGGAGCCTAAACGTATGCTCTTCTTTACGCTGGAAGTCTTCTTTACGTTGGAGGAGGAACACCATTGCTGCACAAAACAGACTGCAGATAGGGTTTGGGAAATACAACCTTTCTTGTCCAGCAGGCCTGAAGCAACAACGTGGGCGAAGGGGCCTCGTGACAGGGGGAGGAGAAAAGGACGAGCTGGCAGGGTGAAAAGTTCAATATAAGAAAAAGAAAAAAAAGGGGGGGGATGTGGAGGTGTGGTGGAAAAAGTGCGGGAAAATAAAGGTGACAGATTGGTGGCTGTGAAAGGGGGAAGGGAAATAGATGACATTTAAAAGGAAGGGTCCCAAGGGTGGGGGCATCATTTTGAAAAATCGCATGAACTTAATGCTTCCACCCTCCCTCCCTAAAAATTGGAACTTGGGGAGGGAGATTGTCATAGCAGCGGATGGGGCGTGTTTTGGGGGGTCCATGGAAGTTAAAGGTGAGGTAATGAAAATGGGGAGCAAAAGGAAAGGGTTCGGACAATAAGGTGGGCCTTGCATAACACTTGGTTGTTGTGGAGGCTAAGCTGAGGAAGGAGGTCAACTAACTGTCCCCGAGGCGGTGAATGGGTGTCTGGGGGCCTGGCTGTGGATCGGAAAACAGCAAAATGATGAAGGAAGGAGGATTGGTGACTTTCATGGACCAATGTTTTAAAGAAAAATTAGATATATGTTGATTTGTTGTGGTGGTTTAACCTGTTGTTAATAAAGGGGCTGCTGTGGCCAATTTTATACAAAATATGGAGTTAGAGTTTTACTTTAAAAAAAAAAAAAAAAAGAGAAAGGGAAATAAGTGCTGGGGGGTTTTGGGGTTGGTCGGGCAGCGAGGACTGTTTATGCTGTACCCTGTCATGTCCTTTGTGTATCAAAAATAAAGAGATGCAAAAGAAACAGTAGACAGTTTTTATATTATTTGAAATTTTTTAACATTAGCCAAGATTTCTTGACATTTTAGCTTATACACCTGTGGTACATAGTTATATATCATCAAACACAAAATTACATATTGTGTATATTTGTGTGTATATATATATGTATATATATATATATATATATATATATATATATATATTTATATATACAGATATATTTTCTTTTTCTATAGAATCAAATATCAGCCTTGGATGGCACAAAAACTGACTCTCTGAACCTTTTATTTCTTTGGAAATTCGTTGGGTCCCAAGTACACTCAGAAAATGCCAGTCACTGTACACTGACAGTCCAAACATCTATCCTTGCTTGTCTAACATATTACAATATCAAAAAATGGGGTCAGTAAGAAAATCATTTTAAATTACATCTAGCAGAGGATGTAGCAAGAACGTTTCTCTAAGAAAATAGATCATGTTACTGTGGCTTTCATGTTTGATAAAACGGCTGCTTAGCTTCATCATCGCGTGGTAAAAATTAGTGATCTGAGCTTAGCCAGTAATCCTGCTGCAAATCAATGCACATCTACATGACTAGGGTAGCCCGTATCTAGCCCCTTCACCTTCTCCCTCCACCAAATACTTACGCACACTACTCTCTTGCCAGCACTCCTCTTGACCCTGCCTTCCCCCCTTTTCCCCAAAACAATACGCTACAACAATCTGGATTTTAAATGGGTTCACCACCTTGGGTGCCCCCCAACCAACATTTACCTAGCACTCTTACCTTCCCCAAAGACCTCAACCGCCACGGCGCACGGGCGGGAAACCTCACTCCCGTGCGCCCCTCCACACCCTGAGAGCCCGCTGCACACCATCTTGTAAACCCAAACACCATAGATCGGTCCCAACATCATTTAGATGTACCCCATCTCCTCTCAAAAAACTACCCGTATCCTCCTCCAAATCCCTATGCCGCACCACCAAACCTCCATTCCTAACCACAAATCTCCCCACCTCTTTATTCACCTTAATCCTAGCCCTATTAACCTTTTCAACGGATCGTGCCCCCCTCCACACTGCCCGAGCCACTATATCGGACCACACCAACACCGTCCCAGGGAACTCCACCTTTAACCTCAAAAAATCCAACCTAACATCCCTAACTATTTCCCTCATACCTCTGCGGGCAAGATCGTTGCCCCCAGCGTGCATCACCACCACATCCGGCGCCCTCTCCAGCGCAGCACTCCTCCGCAGTTCCGGGACCATCCTACTCCATAACATCCCTCTAATCCCAATCCAACGAATCACTACCTCCTCCCTCGGAAAACCTAACTGCCTACCCTCCGGTCGCACTGCCGCCCTACGGGCACCCCACCACACGAATGAGTGCCCCACGATCCAAACCAAACACCTCCGGTCACCTGTAAAATAAAAACACACGTGAAAACCAACTGCACACATAAATTTTCCCACCTAACAGACCCCCCCAGGTCCCTCCCGGACCCCGGTACCATTAAAGCAAATGAGGCCGCACATACAATTGGAACCTCCTCGACTCCCACCTCCCTATCCTCCGAATAGCCTCCTCCCCCAGTCCCCATCTGGCCGCTTCCGTAGCCGCCCCAATCCGAAAAGAATGCGAAGAAAAGGCTGCCGCATCCACCCCTACCCACTGTAAACATTTTCTAAATACTGCCACAAATTGGAAACGAGACAAAAAGGCCCCGTCAGCATGAATCAACAAAGGACCCCGCAAATCCTGCCTTATCCTCAAGAACGACTGCACTGCCTGCACCGGGCATACCGGTGACCCATCCCCCAACCTGAACACTCGAACCATGATGCCCCTACCCAATTGATCCGTTTTGGACCTCCTAATCCACATACTCACCTCTTCCTTGCCACAGACCAGATCCTCAAAAAACAAGCCCCCCGGCCGCCCTTTTGCCGGGCTGACTAACTCCCCAATACGCATGGCCCCAAAAAATGCAATACAAAAGGCCGCTGTAAACAACGCCCTTTCGTAACCATCCCCACACACCACCCCCAAACTGACCACCAACCTCTGCAATAACTCAAAAGACACCGGTCTCCTCCCATCCCGCACCTTGTGACCCCTCCTGTACCCCTTCACTGCCTGACGTACCACGAAATCCTTAGTCCTGTCCCTCCAACCCTTCCATTTAAACCAGAATGCCATACCTGCCAACAACCTGTTAACTGAGGCCACCGACGCCCCCCGAGCAAAGTCCCTAGCCAACCAATAAACCAAAACATGGCCTGCCATATCTTCACCTTCCAAACCTCCCACCTGACCACACAAACCGTCCCACTCGCTCCATACGGCGGAGTAGGCACTCCAAGTCCTCTCACTCACCGACCTCCGAATCAAATCACCGATGATCCCAATGCTATGTCCCACAACACCTCTGGACATGGGTAACCGCACTGCTCCGCCTCTGGTGCCAACGCGCGAAACCTGTCCCACTGAAAACGAGACAACGCCATCCCTCTCCCCCTCCTACCATCCTGCCGAGATTGGCTTTTAACTCTTACATCCCCCATAACCCCCCTTCTTCCCCCCTCCCTCCCCTTCTGCTCGGGTCTGTCCGTGCACCAAGTCATGCTGCCTTCCGCATATTTTAATGCTACAGGCCTCTCTGTAGAGATGAACAGAGCCTTGCAACTCTCTGAAGTTTGTTTCCATAGTATTGGGCTACTTAGGTACAATACTGTATAGAAAACAGCATCTAAAAAAACAAAGATAATATTATTGTTTGAATTATGCACTGACAAAATTTCCCTAAATCTACTGGTGCCGTATTCATACCCTCCAGGCAAGCTCTGATCCCCCGAGGCACTTCCTCCTCCCCGTTTCTCCAGCAGTAATTTGTGATTGCTAGACAAATGCGTAGTAGCCGTGATAGTTCTTCAGACAGTGGATGCAGGCAAAATGGAAATTTGTCTGCTACCTGGTTACCATGGCAGCATTTTCGTCACCTGTAAGCTTTTCTGTCTATTGATTTTTTTTTTTAGACAAATAGAACCAATGGAAAAGTGTAGTAAGGCAGCTTATAAACCAATACAGTTATAAAATTGCTGAATCGATAACCAAACATTGATTGCTCTCTTCTAACCCAAGGTTACAAACATCCCACTGCAATACATCGACCTCCTGTCCTGAAACTATGGGTCCTTTATGATTTGTCTGCAATTACAAGGCCTGCAAAATCATCAGATGATCAAGGAGATTACAGCCACCAAAAACTAAAAATATGGCTCAAGGTGGCTTGGATGATATTCTAATAATAAATGTTCTTGGGGCACCCAGACATGGATCAAACAATGAATAGATCTTTATTAGATATCTGTTACCTACCAATAAGCTGGAATCCAAACCAAACCAAGCCAAACATAGGTCTAAACACCTGATTCAACTGTTCATGTAGCAAGATTGTTCTTTAACATTTATACATGCTTTAGTCCTGCTTTAGATTAATCACTCATATATATCACCTATAAAAAATATTCAGCATCTTGAAAGTTTCCATGTTTTATGTAATGGAACACAGGCTTACAGTGCACTAAATATTTTTTAGATTAATAATTAGAACTAATAAAAGTGCCACATCCAGTATCATCAACAATACAAAATGTATAAATGTTATCAAAAAGTGTTCACAAACATATTCATAAAATCATCATTTATTTGAATGTTAAAACACAATACATGTGTCAAAATTATTAGACATTCATATTGCACATTGGACACGTTTTGCAAGATGTACTTGAGTAAAGGGAAATTATGAGACTAGTACATCCTACTTTGATACAACAATTTCTATTTATAAAACAGAGACTCTGACATTCCCTCAAACATTCACTGGTGGGGATCAATTATTGTCAATGAAACACATGGAGCTTAATGATGAATGTCTGATTCCCTGTTTATAAATAGAGCCTTAAATGTCAAATGTAAATAGATTTCAATGAAAGACACAAAATACCTGATTACAGTGATTGAAAAACACTTCAATGATTTAGGCTTACTGTAGATCAGAATATTCTTTTATGGCAGGGGTCTGACAGCTGGGCAGCGAGAGCACGGCTGGTGCCCCCCTCCCCAGCAGGGTCAAGAGAAAGACCCCGCTTGAGAGGGAGCACCTGCCAGAGCCACAGACCATGTCATTACAGGCTCAGGGCAGTTGGTAGGTTGTGTCTTTAGACAGTGAGAGAGTTCTGGCATCATGACATCACTCTGGGGGAAGCTTCTTACCCTTTGAGTGACACACGGCTCCCCGCACATGCACAGTCTAGAGTCTGTAAATTTTGTGGTCCACGTGCTCCAAAAGGTTGGGGACCACTGCTTTAAGGGGTTACCTTGTGGACATATGGCCTTCTCCCCCAATGGTGGTGGGGAACAATCTGGTTTTATTTAAAAGGGAAGGGGGCTTCATGGTCTAAACCAAAGCAAACATTTAATAGACTGCAGAGTACCAGTCAGTAGAGGGAGTGGCTACATCATGGCATTCAGGTCTTTTCTTTATGGGCACCTATGAAACCTAAAAAGAAAAAATACAGCTTGTCCATGGGCAGATGTACTCACTCCTCCAAGGTTTCTAAAAATGTCAAACATGTCTGTCGTTGATCATTCCCATTACATAGTAGTTTACAGAAGGAACAAAGTTCAGCTCACAGGAAGTGAAATGGATTTCTGGCAAGATGAACTTGTATTTTCTGTACTTGCTGAAAATTACCTTAGTTTTGAAAAAAACAAAACAAATGTAGCTTTACATTTAGGGGCTGGGGAGCTGTTCTATAGTATACAAATGGATTTAAATTACACTCCCCAATGTTCTTTTCCAGATCCAACTAGTTGCAATAGTGCAACCTGGAAACGTTTGTATGAAAAATGCTTTAAATATTAACTATTGTTTTTGTAGTACAAAATACAACCAAGCCTTTGCATTAGAGATATATTCTAATTTACCATAAAAACATTATACCCTGCCCAACTATGGAGCCTACCTGGTGTCTGGATCTATATCCTGGCATTTATTTTGTAAACCTGGTTGTTTTTTATAATAAGGAGCTCCTCTAAAGCACTGTGTGTCAACCTGGGGTTTTCTTGGAACTTTTGGATGCCTCCAGAGGTTGCTAGAGAAATCCTGCAAGCAATGAGCAGTTTGTGACTCTCAGGTCAGTTCACGTGACACCAATCATCTTTATAGTTATCTCTAAGGGTGACATTCTACCCATTGGCCAGTAATGTGAATATTTATTCTTCCCAGTGACCACCACTCTATAGTATTATGAGCTGTTGATATAGTACTTATAGCAGGGGTTCCCTGAAGACATGAAAGCTAATTCCCCCATGGGGAATAGGTTCCTCCATGTTAAAAGGGTCATACAAATTTGCTCTAAAGGAAATAAAAGGCCATATCCCTGGAAAAATAGATAATACTGATCAATATATATAATATCTACCTTTCCTTCTTTACAGCACTACAACCTCAGAATTTGACACCTCCATAATTATTATATGCTGGTCTCCCCTACCCAATGCTGGAACCTTCCTGCAATTCCTAACTCTTTTGTTATAAACTGGTCTTTAAAAAATCATTTTTTTTATTTTTGTTTCTTTCCTCTTTTCAACTTCCATTTATTAAACATGTATGGCAGCATAATCCTAAGTGTCAGGGCTATGGTTCTGCTGGTGCAGTAGAACAGTAATGAGCAGAGACGGAATGGCAGTAGGAAGCAAATACTTTGTAAGGCAGTAACTATACTTATAAAGGCTATATTACCATGCCACATTTTTTTTATAGCCATAGGAGCGCAGAAAATACAAAATAAAGCATAGGTAGTATTTCCCTTAAAGTGTATATATAGCCTTCTGCAAAGCTGCAAAGAAATTCAACTGAAATTGAGGAAGTCTCTGCAAAATATGGAAAGTTCCTTACCTATGCAGCTGTCCAATAGGTTTTCCTATTGTATGATTTTACTTAATATCTGCAATTTTGGGTATCTCCTCACTTTCTGTCTCTGAAACAACTATCTCCTGGAGAAACAGTGGAGTGACCCTTATCAGGGAGCACACACACACTTACCATGCATTACATTTTTATCCTACTGAAAAAAAGGTTTGGCTTATACATTTACAGCATTAGGTTTATTTCCAAATTCTCCCCAGTGCTTAATTTTTTTGTATGTATTTTACACCAAAGTATGAAGGCCAGATATGACTTTCTTTGCTGTGGCATGTGATATTGGGAGGTGATGTTGAATTTTGTAGTTTATTTAACATGGGCGTTCACTGTAAATTCTTTTCTACTTCTGAACACCTCTCTCACACCTTCTGTCCTGTTAAAACCACCCAGTTCCTTAATAAGAAAAATGTAAAGCCAAGAAAACTTCCAATCTACTCTAGCTCCTGTTCTTTACATCCGGAGCAGAAACCACTTCACAAGATGGGGCTGGTTTCTACAGCTAATGATCTGCAAAAAACAGCTGCCAATTACAAGCCAGGGATATAAATCTCATCCCAGAAAGTTCATTCTGCTCCAGCTGCAGAAAAAAGCACTGAAGATTATAAAATTGTGTAGCCATTCATTGCATAATAGTGTGAGAGGTGTTTTTGTTTGATGTGCTGTAAAGAAAAATGTAGAACTCATGTATTTAAGTATGGGGCACGTAAGCTTCATTTGCTTTTGCCCCCTGCTAATTCTGATTCTGCTTTCATTAAAAAAAAGTGTTGGTGATGCCCACATTTGTGCTGGCATTATTTAATCCAGATGTGTAGCACACTAAAGGGTATATCAGAGTTACATAGCGGGGATTGAGAAATAATTATTACACATTTGCAGAAACAGACTTCTATTAAAAAATGCGAGCAGGCAGGTTCTTTATTGCAGAATGGACAGGCTATGTGTCTGACTGCAATTTTTCTAGAATGTACACTGAGTTGTGCATTTTCATCTAATGTGCATGAACGAGGGTTACATCATTCTGGCCTTGCCAGTCATGGTTGCCAAAGATTGTGAACCTAGGAGAAGACTTGGTGAAAATTTTTATTTTCTTCACTAGAAAATAAGCAAGGATAAGTGAAATGTGTCAAATGATTGCAAACAGGCAGGTACGTTTGATTTATTGTGCACACAGACACAGCCTGTCGCTTCTGCAATAATGAACCAGTCTGCTTGCAATTTTTAGGCTTAGTTCCACTTTAAGTAGGCATATACCCAAACATAACTTTTAGGTCAACTGTTTTGCTAGGATAGATAAATAAGGGTTATAAAACAGCTAAAACAATGTACTATTTCTAAAGAAAATGATGGCACAGATTCCTTCTGTGGTTGTCACATGTATAAATGTCGAGGAACATGGTCACAAGCTAAATATTCAATCTAAACTTCTACCTGGTAATGTAATAACACACCTCTCTTCTTAGGTAAGCAATGTTTATTCACACATTGGGCTTGATTTATTAGGCTCTCCAAGACTAGAGAAGATAGACTATCATGGGTGAACTTGGATGATCCAACAAACATGGAATGAATCTGGTGCAAGAATTAAAACATTTTGCAAATAATTGTAAATTATTTTTAGGAATTTCATTCCATGTTTGCTGAATCACCCAAGTTTACTAATGAATTAAGCCCAGTGTTTCCATAAAGGAGCAGTTCTGCTCTGTTTTTGAACAAGACAACTTTTTCTTAATCTTCATGACATGCAGGAATTTAAAGTTACAGACTATAGCTTGGAAAGGAGATAACATTATCTGACATTTTGTTTTTGCAGAAAATGTACTTAGACTAAAAAAGAAAACTAATATAAGGATTTGCAAGCTGTGATATATAACATTTTAGTTCTTGGGTGAAGATATCCCTTAATCGTTCCCTTCTGAACAGATCCTGTGTTATCATGTTCTTCGGACTTCTGAAAACAACCTGGAGAAGATTTTTCTCCAACAAAGATAAAGTATTTGAACAAGTAGCATTGCCAGCATCAGACACTAAAGGCATGATTTTTTTTTAATGACCAATTTTTCTGAGATTTATTTGTGTCTGGGAGATTTTCACTTGCAGCAAGTTCTATTTTGTGGAAACAAGAACTGTGACATGTGTGCAGTGTATACACCAAACAGGCTTAGACTCTATATAACCTATTGCCTTCATGCCACTGTCACAGGCACAATCTGGCCACACCCACAAATGGCACAATCCCTTTCCTCTGTGTTCCCCTGAATGCTCCACGTCTTGAGGGACCTTCCTGATTTTAGAATGGTTTCCATTACTCTTTAAATATCAGTTGCAGCAGAGGAGAACTGTTAACCTTCAAGTACAGTCCACTTTACAAAATAAAATTAAAGCTAACAGCTTTTAGCTGTAGCAGCAGGTGAGTGAAGGTCCATTTCTAATATAAAGTAATCCATCAGTGACTTAAATAGGCACAGGACTTGGAGTAATCCATAGGCTTTAAATCTAATTTATTACTATGTAAAAGGGTGGTTGAAACCACAGTGCTATATTGATGTGATTCTTAAGGTATATGCAAACTGAACCACTAAAATCTCATAAAAGCTTTAACATATTAATATAACTTCCAAAGTAATTTTCAATATTTTTAATTTCTTTTCAGGCACTCTATGTAATGGGGTAATGATGCTCTGTCCCTGTCTCCCAGATATGTTTCTGCATTGTTACATTGTACCAGAGGTTTCAGACAACATGTGTTTGTTACAACACACATTACACAGGTGTAGTCTGCTGTTGTCACCATCAAGAAACCAATGCACAGAACTTTTCTACAGCCAATGCTGGGCTGATTATAGAGGGGTAGTTTCTGAAGAGACTGAGGAAATTCAGCGACAGCAAGGGGTGACAAAGTTGAAAAAAGGTGAAAATAAGTAATTTATGAAACAACTGCTGACCTTTACTGTGCACACATTCATTCATAGGCCCTGATTCATCAATGAAATCCGCGCTCGCTGGACGCACGTACTTTCACGCTTCCAGCGAGCCGCTTTCCTGCAGTCCGGAGTCGAGTGCGCTCGTATACTCGCCCCCTCACTGCCAGCCGGATTCCTGCCTTGATAATAATGAGCAATAGGGGTCGCGAATCTGCCAATTAAGGCGATTAGATTTCAGCTGCGTGATTAAGGAGGATCTGTTAAGCTCAATTTTTTTTTTGCACTTGGACATGTCATTATCATTGATCAATATGATCCTTTAGATAGGTACACCAGTAAACGGATCTTCTAATAGTTAAAAAAAAGAAAATAAAGTTGAGTTGGGGAGGATTTAATGTTAAAAGTATTTTCTATATATATATTTGTGTATGTATATATATATAAATATATATTTATATATATATATATATATATACACACACATATACATAACAAGCAAACAAAAGAACGTGTGTGTGCTTGTGACTTTTGTGGGAAAATCTGGTCCGATGGCTTCGCGCGCGGTCAGTCGCAAGATAGGCGCGGGATTTACCAGCGAGCGACTTCTCCGATCAGGCATCGGAAGCTTTTATATAGGCGCCTATGTAGAGGAGTTGAACTCGGTTAACTCTTGCATAACAGAAAAGAAATTAATGATTTTAAAATATGCTTCTTTTTAGCGCACATACATGTTTTAAACATTTGAACAGCACAAACATTTTTTTAAGGGCTCAGGGTATTATGTGTCCCATTAGAAAGAATGATTTTTTAGGGAAACAGTGACTTTTAATGCAAGCTCGCCAGTGTAAAGCTGCCGGAGATGCACGGCTCCGGCCGCGAGCTCATTTAGTTGCTGAATTGCGCGATGGCTTACGATTTCGGATCGCGAATACGAATGCGCGAGCGAGCTTCCGATTTTGCTTGATGAATCAGGGCCATTGCCTTTAGTCTACCATCTCCTTCCATGCCTCATGTCTTTCTGTTCCTGAGGAAGCACGCATACAAATAGTGGCTACAAACCCAACTCCATGGGACTCCAAATGGCACTGTAGCCACCCTAAAACCAAAAAGAAAAGAGAAAGCAATCCCAGGGACTAAATCCCAAGGAATGAAAGGCTTCACAAACAAAGGTCACAGCCAAAAATGTAAGTGCTAAGGTCTGAAGCACTTTAGTTTTTTAACACTTTACAAAGAAGTTAAATTTAATAGCAAGAGAATGATAAATGTATTAATTATTTATGTTTTCATGTGCTGGCCTAGTTCCAATGTGTCTGAATTTTGCTTGCTACCATGAGAAATTGTAGATACAACAATGACTGTAAAATTTAGCCATGCCTATAAAATGTTTCAACATTTCTATGTACATGATATACTACCTGCTAAAAATATTGATGGACATTATAGGGGTTAATATGAAAGTTGACTCTTGTTGCCCTCTTTAGTTCACAGATTGGGTATGTCTTTTATTAAGGAAAAAACAAATCAATTAATCTAGAACACCTACAATTCATATTATACATAAGAACATATGAACTTCAACAAGAAATTACCATTGAAGAGAAAAGTGTGTATACCGTTGTCTCCAGCCCTGATTGTCATTCCAAGCGCAAAAGACATTCTTTACATTTGCATATCATAGCATTCAGTATGAAGCCTGATGGAACTTTATGCTGTGTGACCTTTGGGTAAAACAGATTTATGGATCTGTTGGTATCGTATGAATGGCCTATCGCTGAAATGTTGTACATTACAGAGATTGATAAAACTGAAAATGTAGCCACCTGCCCTTGAACTAATCCCAAATGGAAAATGCAGTGTATCATGATACATAGAAAAGTAAGTGTAATTCACTTGTGAGTCATGAACACATATTAATAAGAGCATTGCCGTTGTATTGTTGGGCCAGGACACTTTTAGATAAAATTATCAAGTAAGTAATCCTCAGAGTCATAAAATGTAGACTTCTAACTTAAAATTCTCAAGTGGGCAACAGAGGTGAATCACAGCAGAAAGTATGAGCAAAATACAAATGTCTCAAGAATGCACAGTCAAACATTTGGGGTGTTTTAAGATCAGAGTATTAGTATTAAACTTTTTTTAGAATCTACTTGATAACAATCCTTTCAAAACAGCAGTATAATATAATATATATATATATATATATATATATATATATATATATATATATTGTATTGTTAGACTACCTGTGCCTTCAGCACGTATTATGATAAGTAGTATTCCACATGTCCCCAGCACATCCGTTGATGAGCAATATTCCACATGTGCCTCCATCACATATTATGCTAAGCAGATCTCCATCTGTTCCTGAAGTACATCTTATGACAATCAGTATTCCACCTATACCTCCAGCACATATTATGATAATTAGTATTGTGCATGTCTCCAACACATCTTATGGTGAGTGGTATTTTACCTGTGTCTCCAGATCATCTTTTGTTAAGCAGTATGCCATGTGTCTCCAGCATATTTTCTGGAGATAAGTTTTTCACAATTGTAAGAAGTATTCCATCAGTTTTTCTAAACATGTATGTAAATATGACCAATATGAGTTTCTATACTCACTTATTATTTTATGTAAAGTGGCAAAATGTTAATGCTATACTTAGCATTGCCTACCCATCTCCGCAGTTATAATATGCCCTGGGAACCCCAAAACATCCTAACAGCTCATTTCCAAATAACTCCCAGCATTTGGCCTCGCCATCTTTTGACTCTTAACATCTGTGCTACTAATTTGGTATCCAGCTCTCCAGCCTTACTGAGGTGTAGGGGGTCAAAAGATTGTTTTTTTCTGTCCCAGAAAAGCTCCTGTGCTCTGGAAGCTAATTTGGGACATCATTTTATATATATTTATTATTTATATTTATATATATTTATATTTATTATATTATTTACAAAACATATTTGTGTATTTGCACAAATATTGTGATATCTTTCATGTTTTACAACATGCCATGATCTAGTGCAGGGGTGTCAAACTCTTGCCCGCAATGTCCTTATTTTTGGCCCCCAAAGGAATCCTAAATATGAATTGCAGATGGCCCGATACTGCACTGAAATAGCGCCGCTACTACAATTCCCAGCATGACTTGCGTCTATAGACTAGCGGCCTCTCTGCCTATGCGTGGCCTCACATTGGACTGTTTTAAAGACGTAAGTAATGCCGGGAATTGTAGTAACGACACCATTCGTGTCTATAGACCAGCGGCCCCTCTGCCTATGCGTGGCCCCACACTATTATATAGATGCAGGGAATTGTAGTAGCAGTGCTATTTCAGTGAAGAAGGAATCCCTGCCACTCATACCATTAAGCCCTGCTTTGGACGGTTTTCTTGGCGCAGGAAATTGTAGTAGTGATGCCATTTCAGTTTCAAGTTTGGCCCGCGACTTTGTCTAAGTTTTTAATTTTGGCCCACTGTGTATTTGAGTTTGGCACCCCTGATCTAGTTGTTGACTTCTGGCATGTGTATCTGCTTCTCTAGTTTACCATTTTGCACAATACAACTAAAAATTCATACTAGAGAAAAAATGTTTTGAGATTTCCACTTTTACAGCTTCTGCTTCACTAAGCTTTACTTGCGACTGGATTTAATTTTACTGTATAGGGAGTTGGAGGCCACTCTGCAAAAAACAAAGACAGGAATCTGCACAGATCTGGTTTCAGATTTTAGATTTTAACATACTTGGAAGCATGTCTCTTGCCTGGTAATTCCTAATACTAACAAGATAAAAGCGCATAAAGGAAATTAACACCCCACCTTACTAAAGCCCAAATCAGGTGTTTGTTTGTGCTAATCTACAGGAGTTCAGCCTCTCATGCTGCATTTATAGTAGACATTTTAATGAGCCTGCATTGGCACCAACTCATATATAGTGAACATTTTTCAGAGACTTTGGATGTTTTACCTCTTTCATATTTTTATTGCAACTTACAAAAAAAGGCCAATTAAAGTATCAGTGGAGTGCCCTGATGTCCCCTGTCTGTATGCAGCGTTCCAGACTCCAGAGCATGTATTCCTTGCGAGGAAGTAAATGATTAGAAAAGAAATAGAAGGATTCATTAGGAAACCTTGAGAAAAATATCATAGATATACGTAATTAAAATTAACTACTCATTATCTCCAAAACTAAAAATGTTTTCCTAAAACAAAATTAGTTAACCTAAACTAATTATAATGTTGTTAAAAAAAATGTAAAGCTTATACTCAATCCAAACCTTCGGTAAAAATCCAGACCTTTTTAATGCTTCTAATTTCTATGTGTACACCTATATGTAAACATGATTAATCTCACTGTACAGGGATCACATGTGACATGCAATTCCTCCATGGAAAAGGTCAACCAACATTGTTTTTATATAAGGATACTCAATATTGTATAGACCACCTAAATGGCTGGTGAGGTTTATGGAAATCTATTTCAGCATTAATGTATAACTACATCTTTCCTAGAATACTGAGATCATAGGGAAGATAGGTGAAGTCAACTTTTATATTGGGTATAATTATCTGCTTTTTAACCATTTATTTTCTTATTTCTAAATAACACAATATTATCAGTGAGTAATGTACACATCATGCTTTCTTATGTTATTTTGGAAGGTGTATTAGGACAGCTAAAGGATGTTACCCAAACGTAGACACAATCTGCATTGCAGGAAACACAGATGTTTATATGGTTGCCTAATTACAATGTTCAAAATGTTGGCACAGTCACAAGAAAAGCAGGTCTGTAAAATGAAACCAAACAGAAAAATGTCCAAAAAAACCCCACTAAATTCCAAAGTATCTTTGCAAAAATAGATCCAGATGACACTACAATGTAACTCAATTTAAGCACAGGAGTTACATAATCAATGACAACCTAATGAGCAAAGCAGAAAATGTGACCAAGAAATACACAGATCCTGCACTGCTAAAGGAGTCAATCTATGATGCTATAACCAGAAAGTATACTGAGCATACTTCCACATTTATGACAAATGCTCCTGGGACAAACAGTAGCTTTAGTTCCTGTTTTAAAGCCAGATAATATATAAGAAAACCTATTTGCAAAATGATAATAAATATCAGAGCTGTGGAGTTGGAACTGACTTCAACTCAACAGCCCTTATTTATATATTATAACTTAATTGCCCCGCCTTGCAATATTACATCAGTCTGGGTGAACTTATAATCAAAATACCCAAATGTCTACATTTAGTTCACTATAAGGTTTACCCACCTAGAATTTTTTTTGCATGTCTGTTCTAGAGGTACCTGTACTTTACTTTTTAAAATCAGTTTTGAGTAATATTTTCAATGTTTCAATGTTTTTATTGAATATTTGATCTTTGTTGGGTAATACTACACAGATTGCAATAAATAAGGTTTGTCTCCCAAGCATGCATTTTGGGTTTTAATAGGATAATTATTAATGAAGATCAGAATCTTTACTTTTGAATATTTATTCGGAAAACAACCTGTAGGCACATCAATGTAGGGCCAATAGATTAAGCTTAAAGTGTATTTAAACTACAAAGCATCTCTATAAAACAGGGAGAGATGTTTTATATTCAATGAAAAGAAACTGTGAAAAATTCTCACTCATACAAAGCAGAGGCATACAAGAAGTTATGTATTTTACAAGATCTTTGATAGGATCCCCAGATAAAACAAAATATAATAAATTGTATGTTTATGAATTTAAAAAGGAGAAAATAGGAGAAGTTTACTGTTAAGATTTACACGTTTACTTAGGAAAAAGTCTGTATTGATCGAAGACTCTTACTATAATGTCAATGTATTTACTGGAGTCTAACCTTTAGTGTATTGATAGATGATGACCAATGGCCATACAGCATTTTTGTTAATTAATTTACCTTCAAGGCCATATAGTAGCTTAACATTACACAAAGCAAAAGTCCCTAAAGCCATTGGCTGGAAATGTTTTCAGACTATAAGCAAAATGAACTACTGTACTATGACAGGGGGGACAGGGATGACAAGGACTTTATGATGTACATGATACAACTGGGGCAAACATATCACTGTACAGCTGCACCAAGGTCCCTGGACAGTCGTCAGCTAGCAGGGGCCCCTGCAGCAACTCACACCCTCCTTGCCTGCAAGCCCACCCTCATCTGACAGCTTGGTGCGTGGGCTGTTCACTGAGATAGTTGGCTAAAATCTGTCAGCTAAGGGTGGGCTTGTGGGAAGAAAAGTGCAACTGCTGCAGGGGTCCCTACAGACTGGGAATGCCCTTGGAAACTGCACATGTTGACCTGCTTCAGGCAGGAAGCGAGGAAGGGTATAAAGAAAAAAAAAAAGACAGGAAGAGAGAAAAA
>NC_092862.1:35489993-35519899 GCF_032062135.1 Pyxicephalus adspersus
GGGGGGGCCCTAGAGGAGAGAAAAAAGGGGGAGAGATCAAGGGAGGGGGGGGATATAAATAAAAATGGCAAAAAAAGAAGAGATGGATAAATAAAGATAGAGAAAGGGTGAGGAGTTGTCAGAGGGTCCACTCTTGTCCACCACTGGATACAACACCATCAAAGTGGAGGAGTTCAACATAGCTATGGGATGCAGATCTTTAGTAGGATAGGAGGGATAATTGTATGTCACTGTATCCAATCTAACTAACTGTACACTGCAGATCCAGCTTCTAAAAATAACATTTTTACATTCTTCTCACAGCTGCTATCTAGGGATTGTTACAAAAGCTGTGATAAAGAAGCATTAGGAGTATACATCAGCAATGGAAAGGCAAGGGCTACTTTATAGTAGATCACTCTTTAACTAGTCTAAAATGTTATAGGTCTGACCATTCTGTTCATACTTTCTGAGACACTAACCTGGTACTAAGAAAAAGATGGGGAACATCAGAGTCAGAAGTCCTTACTATAAACTAGTTTCAAGTCAGAAACTGAACGTACTAAAGGGTACATTTTTTTAAGAGTAGAGAATAGTTTGTATTTTTGCTGTCTCCTTGGTTAGAGTTCCTTCCCCTTCATTGCCTGATGACATAACATCACCAAAATTATAGGAAATCCATTCCTAGAACATGTGTTCAGATTGGATGATTCACTCTCACACTCTTGATCCTGCAATAAACTCCTCACATAGGTTCTATCCCTTCCCTGCAATATTTAACATTAAAAAACAGAAGGCTAAAGAAACACTTTAATAATTAACCAACTAGACATTTATGCAGAATTTAGGAGAAAAAGAAATGATGCATCATCAAAAAATAAGCTGTGTTCTCTCATGGGAAAAGCAGGCCAATTGCTGAGAATCATGAAGAATCCAGCTCAGCCTCGGATATATTGTAATAAATGAGACGTTTTTTATTATAAAGTCTGCATATGTAATAAATAGGTAATAAAACCCAGAAAATCTTTGAAAGGCATAAAGCAAGGCTTTGTTGAAGTGCACTCACCCGTTGCTATATAATACAGAACATATTGCATATAAGTACACAGTAATTTTCTGTAGAATTGGTCCATTTGATATATTACCTTTACAGTGTAAAATACATAACACCTGGACCATGCCAGTAAAACAGAACATCTTTATTTAAATGATTTGTCTGTATCGTTAACAAACTCGTTTGGATTTTATTTGGCCATACTAGCAGCCAGATGCTCATCTCTGCATGAATAGATAAGCATTTCTGTACCTGCTCCATTACTGTACCTTCTGACAATACATTTCTTTAGAGGACTAGCCACATGCTGAATCCGAATGGTGGATCTGTGTAGAAAACCTGTATACAATCTAAATTTATTCCAACATTGTAGCTACGTCCGCTTATTCTAATGATGGTATGATCCATCTTGGGTGATGTACTGGTATATTCAAAAACTTCAATTATGTTGTACTATGTTTTTATAACATTTGTACAATTCCTTAAGAAAATATAGAAGTATTTATATAAACAGCTGGCAAAATTATCCTCAGATTGTACAGGTTTGTAAGCATACCATATGGAAATGGCCAATGCGGTCCCCATAGCCAATGCAGACTTTCATGGCATAGAAGTGTGTAATAAAAAATGTGCTTAACTGTGCTCCCAACTGCGGCCAATAAACCATATGGGAGAGGTTCAGAACTGTTTTGTGTGCATGTTGCTGTGTTTTGCAGTATTTTGCAGTGTGGTTCCTGCATATGATATCTGGCTTCTGGCTGACCCTAAGAGACCAACCTTTTTAGTTGACTTGAATAGGGAAGCAATCCATGTGAGCTGTGGTTTTACACTGTTGTTTCAGTTGTATTGTGGTTGTTGCTAGGACTGGAGATTGCCCATAATCCCTTTCAGTGCAGTGAACTGCACCACAACTGTACACAACTACACAACAAAGTATTCGTAAAAATGCAGCAGTTGACTCAAAAAACTGCTCCAGGGCACATTGAGGGGCTCCCAGGAGTGGCTAACCACCTGGTTTTACACCACAAGTCTGAAGAAGGCCTTAAATTCTATTTCTTAATTATAATAAAGATGAAGGGTAGGCAGAATACAAATTTGTCTTTGGTGTACCAGAAGAGAATTGGCAACCACTTCTCCAACTTACAAATTCTGCGATGCTTACATAGCACCAGCCACTCCACAATCTATGAAGCATACCAACATCATATTCAAACAGGACACAATAAACCTTCCAAACTGGATTAGAAGGTTAAATTATGCTTGGGATATAATCCTACCAGGGTGAAGATATTACAAAGGGTAAAAGCTGGGGGTAGAAGTGCTACTGGGGGATATACAGTATTGGGCAAATTCTGGTTAATGATAAAACATCCAATCATGTGTACATCCCTAGCAGGTGATTAGGTATTTTTTAGTGGCCAAAGCACTGGCTTTTACCAGGTCATACAAATACTCCAATTGGAGACTTAGGCTGAATCCAATTTCTTACAGAACATTCATAACAGTTTGGAATTTACTTTGCTAGACACTAGTGACCCATTTTTTTTATACTGAAATGGTCTCCTAATGAGGAACTTACAGGGATAGGGACTCCAACAGAGTTAAAAAGCAGCAGGGCAGCACAGGAAAGGTATTGGTGGGTGGCGGTGGAGTCTTTTTACAAGAAAAGCTTGTAAGAACCTTGTACGCTGACACCAGTATCACCAAATCCATTCACATTCCAGTCTGTTTCCAGCTCAAGCATTGAATTATCACTTCTCCTTTTTATCTTTTACATTCCAGGCGAATACAGAAGAGATCCAAATATTCTAATGCTAGATTTCTAATCTAAGAATACCATGTATAATTCATAGGCAGAAAAAATAGTTTGGCATAGAAACTAATAAAGATGTCTCAGCATCCCAATGTAATTTAAAGAAGCAGGGAAGGGATTACATAGGGAAAAATAAATTCCAGAACTGGACAACACAGAGTGGTTGATGTGGGATGAAGAATGGCATGCTTTCCCACTCAAGGACAGAAAGTACATTATTCGCAATATTAGGTAAAAATAAATGAAAATGTCATGCTGTCTATAAAATGGTAAACTGAAGTACTGTAGATATAACAATTTTGTTTTAACTTTTGCCTATGCTTTAAAACACTTTCAGACAGATTTTTAACACAGAAATGACCTAAAAAAGTAACTACCGCCAATTTATATATTTAACTCTATATGACAGGGATTGTGGTAGGTCACATCGACCTCTTCATTTGTGGTCACTAACAGTGGTTAAAGTTGATAAAAATTGCATAGGGTTGATATTTCACTAAAACAACAGACACAATTTATCCATATAGTCCTGCAGACCACTCCAACAAGACCTTCCTAAATCTCTCCTTTTATAGCCCATTAAGGACAAGACACCTTATGTATGACCCCTAGGCCTTTTTATTAACAATATATTAAAGAATAAATATTAACATACTACTAATACCCAATGAAAACGTATTAACACCTGACAAAGTTGAATACCAACATTTCTTCCCAGGTTGCGGGTCCTCAATAGCATCCACAAACAACTTCAGATCTGCACTATCGTGATAATGCTGTTCCCAGCCACCATATCACCCAGCTCTGCAACCATATAAGAACTACTTACAGACTATCCTCAAATAAAATTTATTTCACACCATTCACCTTACTCAACACCAAAGATGAGTCCCCCACCCCACTGATATACACAACAGAAAAACACTGAGGACCTACACTGCCACTACCAATCCTAACCTGCTAAAAAAACAGTAACAGGAACCCCAAACCACAGACACCTGTCAAATTTAAGAGAAGGGCGGGTGGGATGTTTTCCCCTCACAGATAAATAATATTTCAAGATATGAAATTTGTGAATGTTTGCTTTATTTCTATGGAGAAGGAAAAATCAAATGCATCCCCCCTTATAAAATGTTGATGAGTTGTTTTGTGACCTACATAAAGTATCTTTAATTAAACTCCCCATGAGTTTTTACAATATATGCACAGTGAATCTTCTTCTCTATTCACCTCCATCCAGTACAACCTGTAACCCGCACATTGAATCTGGCCACCTCTACATTCTGAACAGACACTGAATGTACATAACCTATTATCTTGAAAGTGGCTTGAAATGCAACTAATGCACTGAGATCTACATCCAGTATCCAAACCTTTAAATAACATGCTGTCATTCTGAGAATGCATCGTTTCTTATAATCTATTGCTAAAGGCTCCACATCCACATGTGTAACACAGAAACAAAATATCGCACTTCCAAAGACTGCATTGCAGCTGTGAAAACAGCCAGTGGCAATCACTGGTGGAGAGCACTATACTACACTATGCTTCTTATATCAATCTAAATCTTTTATTTTTATAAATCTTTTTATCTTTCTTTACTTAGAACTTTGGCATATCCCAAATTCTGACCCTGCAAATGATCATATGCCGTGATATAAAAATACAACTGTCTCTAGACAGACAAACTGATTTCCAACACATACTCTAATCCTTACTAGAGATGTCTATGACTTTAGGTTATCAAACTGGCTGCAATGCTAACAAATAATAAACAGGCTGTGTAGCTATAACAAGAAGATGCTGTCTTCACCATTGGGATGTATGTTAGCACTGAGTGAACAAACGTTAAGAAAACAACTCATATAGGTTACTTAAGTCTGAACATAAAAATATTTCAGCAAAATCAGCAGATCCAGAATATATATAATATATAGACAGGTCAGGGGTTCATGTAATATTTGTTATATGCTAGCAAAAGAAGTGTTTCCATTTCCCTAAAATTTCTACCAAAATCTGGAGATTTCAGCAAAACTAGTTTGGTTAAATGTAATAAAGTCAATGGGGAAGGGAAGGCACTGTTGGGCTATAACCAGATTCTGACGATAACCAAAGCTCATTTTACCTATTCTCAATAGTCTAAATATTTTATTTTTTACTAAAAGATTAAACCAGACAGTGGAAAATTCAATGTAGCAGGCAAAACATCCACACTGCAGAGCACCACAATGCAATTTTCACGAAGTTAAGGTACTGGGCCGGATTTAATAAAGCTCTTGAAGGCTGGAGAGGATACAATTTCAGTGGTCAAGCTGGGTGATCCAGCAAACCTGTAATGGATCTGGTCCAGGACAGAAAAAATGTTTTAAAAAACAGCAAACGACTTTTAGGAAGATCAATCCAGATTTACTGGATGACCTAGCTTCACCACTGAAAGTGTATCCTCTCCAGTCTTAGAAAGCTTTAATAAATCAGGCCCACTGTATCAGCCCCTTCAAAATAAATTGGCTACCTTAAGGCAAATCACCCTACTGGTGAATCTTCCAGGTCCCTGTACTTTATCTCCAGTAAATGTCTCTCACCACCAGGCAATGTTTAGGGGAATGTCAGATTCACAAAAAAACACCAAGGTAATGCATTGTTAACACAAGTTCACACCCTACTGTGAAAGGAAAAAAATAATTCAACTATCCCAACAACATCTAAAAATAAAAAACAAGTCATAGCAGATTTTTTGAATGAACTAATTTTACCTAAGCAGCTCAATAAGTAAAACTGAGAGTTTATAACAAAATCTGTAATTTTTCTGCAGAAATCACACCGCTTATTTGGAACTCGGATATAGTCCATAAAAGTTTCTCTAGAGATCACCACATGCCTAAAGCAATGTTCTCACTTCTTGGAATAAACAATTGCACTTACTGGGACAGAGACCTCATTCAAATAGTTTTAGGTGTAGCTCTTGACGTGTACATTTATTTTATGCTTTTTTTGTCATTCCTTTATAATACCAATCTTACATTTACAAGCTAACAAACCACTGACCTTTGGCGACCAGGGTCTGGAATAATACTGAACAATCTGGTCATTTTTATATGATTTGGCTTTCAAACAAATACATTGATTCAACGCGAATGTCATAATGTATGAGCAGAGATATGTAGTTATGAAATGTTACCATCCATTTGTAATGGTCTATGACCTATTCCATAGTGAGAAGCAGGTTGTTGATGCCAAGTGCAATGTGTGTATAAGTTAGCTGTATTTGGACACAGTGTCCCAGCTTTGTATCCAGAAATGATTTTGTATAACTGATGTCATAGCACATTCCAGGGAAACAGATGGTGACAATGCAGTGAATGAGGGGAGATAGTTAAGAACCTGCTGAGTTGTAATATGTCCTGATAGGCAATGGACTTTCA
The DNA here is from genome assembly GCF_032062135.1 of Pyxicephalus adspersus. Lineage (NCBI taxonomy): Eukaryota > Metazoa > Chordata > Amphibia > Anura > Pyxicephalidae > Pyxicephalus > Pyxicephalus adspersus. The sequence continues at coordinate 35,496,262 of NC_092862.1, forward strand.
TTTGCTTAAAGGCACAAACATTCATTCTTCATCATGTTTACATAATTACAAATCACGGGAATGTTAGTTCCAATTGTGAGAGAAATATTACAAGAATATTTATGTTCACCAATTATATACAATATGTTTAGGTCTTGTAAAAAGTAAAAACATTTTGTGTTGTATTTAAATATTCAACATTTTTTACCCAAAAAATGGCTAGTATGTTTCACAAGAAATCATTCTGATAAATAATCTTTAAATTCTATAATCAAGTCCTGCGATAAAAGCGAAAGTGTCCCAAAAAAAGACCAGCTTCAGGGATCGGCAAACACAACTAGAATTTCTAGAGAAGAAGATTTTAAAATCATGGATTGAAATATACATTTCCATAATATATGCAATCACCCCATGTTTTACCAATTTACTATTTGAATTTATGTCCACTTCAAGTAAAGTATATACTCAAATATAAACATATATAACCCAAGGTACCATTTTTTTTCCTGAGAAAACCAGCTTTGACTTAAGTATAAACCTAGAGCACAAATTGTGTCTTTTACTGCTAACATTAAAAACAGTAATCAATATAAATATCAATAAAATAATGTGAATAAATACATCAATTGTGTGTTATTTTAAACACATTAATTAAAGTAATTTGTTCTTTTGAGTTGGTTAGAGTTGCTTGGAATTGGTTGGAGTCGCTTGCTTATGATTTGTGCATTATCATTAGCCACCAGTAGATGGTGCTGTGTCCTCGTGTAAAGTGTGCAACAAACTGTCTCTGACAGCAAGACATTTTTACACACTTTACATGATGACACAACGCCATCTACTGGTGTGACCCAAGTATAGGTATGCAGATCAGGGTTTCTCTTTGCACTAGCTGCATTTTCATCCAAGGAAAGCAGCTCAAAGTACAGAAATCGGTGCTGTTCTGCTAGTGGCACACATACCACATGCAGCCCAGGTGGTCTGTTTTGCATCCCTACATGGCAACAGCTGCATCCTATTTACAATGAAAGAAGGGTGCCAAGAACTAAAACTCACTGCACATTGTAGTACCTGGTATTAGAATGAAGCTGGCATTGTCAGACACAATGATCTCCAACTTGACATATAGCAGGCATATAGCAGTTTTAAAGCAGTAAGGACACAGAACAAAAGTAAATGTCCAGGTAAGATATTAATTTTGTTTGCCTTCTGCTCAGGAACTCTGCTCTCCTAAGTGAAAAATATTGTTCTCTCCTAAATGCAATTTAAGAGGTTCTGCAACATTTGCTGATGTGCATGTGACTGTTTTAGGTGACTGCCTTCCTGGGCAAAGCTATGTGCATCTATTGGCAGCAGCACCCCCAGGGTAGAGGGGATACAGCATCAGTATGCAGGTGATTATTAATGGAACTTTTGAGGCAGGGGTTACACCTATTATAAGCATGTTTTCCTATTTTAGTACATTATATATGACTGTTGCCTGATTATTTTTTTTATTGCAACCTACACTTGATTCATGTACAAAACTGTGGCCCTTAGGTGCTATTACAGGTCACAGCTACCCCTGTATTTCACCTATACCTGGTGACTTTTAATGCTAAAATCACTAAACCAATCTTGCACTGTCTTTAATCAAAGCTTTTACCTCCAGTAAAAACATTTACAACATACAAGTATTGCTGTAGCTCTGTCATCAGAAAAAACAAACAAGCCAACCTTATATTAGGTAATTAAACTAGAAAATTATATCTGGACTGGAGGCCTTTAAATGGTTGCTAATTTTTGCAGTTTGCTGAGAGATGATCATAGGTAAAGCTGTGTTTTTCCGTATGTGTCCCGATCAAAGCACATTCTTTTCTAAAGTCTCTCCTTATTCTCTTTGCTGTCAGTCTCTGTGCTGATTCTGACACAACATTACATTATAAATCCTGAGGGGTGAGAGGAGACTTGTCTGCAAAGTAAACAACTGGAATTTATTGCTGAAAAGTGAGTGGCGGTGAAGCCAACCAATAGTGTGTAAGGAGAACATCTAATACTTTTTTTTATTAGACTACACTTTGGAGTTTATTGGCATTTCTGATTTACAGATCTGCCGGATGTTTCCAACCAAATTTCTGTGCACACTGGGCCTTCTCATGGTGTTATGATGACCCTTACAATACTGTTGCATGGTCAATATTGCAAAAACGATATGAAGCAACTGAGAATATTCCAATGCTTCTGAAATGGACATCAGGTTTTACAGTGAAATGAGGACCTGAGAACAATCTTATGCTTGTTACAAGGACAGAGGAATTGTTAAGGTCTTGATATTCAAGAGAATCAGAACAACTCCGCCATGTTCACAATAAACGCTAAGCAAATCTAAAACATATTATTTCTCTCTAGTTCATGTCCCAACCAGTTTTTTTTTTACTATCCTTTGTTATAAGTTCTGAAATCCTCTGTCACTACCAGACAGAACAATAAATCACTGACCTTGGTTCTTTTGTATTGTGTCTGTGCAGGCACATAGTCGTACCATCTGTGTTAATATTCCCACAACCCTACTGTTCTATGATTTACTGAACTGCTTTGTAAATACAGTGAGTGGAAGATTAACAGAAAGAGAGTTCTTAGCTCAGGGACCTCCCTCTCACACTGAGACACCAGTACACAGGCATTCCTGGACGGGCGGCATTGCAAACAGACCATGTGTGCACAAGTGCAACCAAAACTAAATGACTGAGACGACAGAAAACAGATAGTTGGGAATAGAGAACCAGGACAACACAGATGGGGAGGAGAAGACAGGACCCTGGTAATCCATCAGACAGGAAATGAGGTGGGGTAAAGATATCTGCTGTAATTTCTAATGCTTGTTGTGTGACAGTATGCAGAAAATTGGACTAATTATTTTCAGCATATGATAGGAAAATTTACAATTGTTCTAAAATAAATAAGGTTGGAGTTCGGCTTTGTAATGTAATCACTAAAAAATGTATTAGTACACAAAATTAGTCAAAATATTTTAAACATAGGTAAACTTAATGGTCTTTACATAGAATGTGAAACCACACTGGTACCAGTTGGGCATTAATCTATTAGGTGAAGGAGTACAAGTATAAGTAATGACAACTCTCTGCTTTTCAAATCCAGTAAATTAGAAATTCAATGCAATTCCAAAAATGAAGGAAGCTACTGGTGGAAATTTGAATATAGATGTAGAAGGTATAGAAATATTAACATATAATTATCCTTGTTTACACAATATGATTGTACGTAGGACCACATCCGCAATATTCCATGGAAGATCTCATGTGTGCTCAGTGATAGGGCTCAGCAATGGTTCCCAAGATAACTCCAAGCAAACGTAATACTGGCATTTGCATCTTTTACGGGTCCCTGTGCCTCACCTAGGAACTCATATTTAAAACACCCCCCCCCCCCCATCAATGGGTTGTGAGGCAGCAAATGCAGTTTTCTGTTGTGAGTTAAATGTCTCACATGCAGTGATATTCTCACATTAACAAACAGGTATGCATTTAGGAAGAAACAATTTTAAAAAATACAGCAACAAACCATCATTAAGTATACTTGTATCATGCACAATGAATGGAGAAACTGCACTGAACTGACCAATAATTTTACCTGGCCACTCAATGGAATCTAATGCTTGTTGTACTGATAGGCTGAATGTTTGTCCCCTGTTTTTTCAAATAGAAAATGCAAGTATAGGCCAACATTAAAACATATTCCCCGTTCCTCAATTTAAGCTCTCTGTTGAAGGTTGGTGTTCAATCAGAACCAGACGACCAGGGAACTACTTGGCTTTAGATGGATGGTGATGTTGGCATCTGTTGGCAGATCTCTGTTCAATTTACAGCAGCAACAAGTAAATATGACATACCTTTTCTTTTAATAAATCGTTCATCTTTAGAGCAGATCAAGGTACACTGTGATCAAATATGAAATAACTATATCAACATCCTCAGGGTGAGGGGCACTGCCAACCCATTGAGTACGGAGCTGCTTTATATTCTGTGCACTGTTCCCTTACTGAGTACTGCCCTTTGTAAAAAGGGATACTGCATAGCATGTGAAAAGAAGCTTTGCAGAATAATGGAGGAAACGTTTACACATAATATCTGCAAGAGATTGCATTAAACTCAGATTAAAGTAAAACAAAAGGACATCATGACTTGAGCACACTTGAACTGTTTCCTAGACACCATTGGCTGTTTAATGATCTTTGATTGCTGTTTAAACAGTTAACAAGGGGATAAAAATACACCTAAACTCCAGCCAAATAGCTAAGCATTTATATATCTCCAATCTTCTCCAATCCTGATATTTACATAGTTCTGACACTTGTTGCAGTTAGCTCCCTCCTACAGACTGTGATTGGACAGTAAAGAGAATAAGACAGATGTGTTTAGCTCTCTGTTCTCTGTTAGCTTCTGCCTATTAGGCAGCCCCCATTGAATGGGCTGACAATGTACCCCAACACACAAGAAACAGCATCTGGAATTTATGGCCCTGATTTATTAAAGTTCTCGAAGACTGGAAAGGAATACACTTTCATCAGTGAAGCTGGGTAATTCAGCAAACCTGCAATGGATTTCCTAAAGTCATTAGCTATTTGTTAGCAAATGTTTTTAATCCTGGACCGGATCTATTCTAAGTTTTCTGGATCACCCAGCTTCACTGATGAAAGTGCATTCTCTCCAGCCTTGGAGAACTTTAATAAATCTGTGGTTTATATGTGAATATATTGCACAGCATGTGGTGTAACGCAGATGCTTTGCTTAGCGAATTGTGCATTCATTTTAAATGACATCGCAATCCAGTAACAGTTGCCTCACCACACTGTAAAGGTGTGAACCTGGCCTTAATGATTTGATAATGAGATTCAAGTCAAATTCATTTCTATATTTTATATCTGCTTGAAATGCAGGTTTATTGCATAACCATACTTGTGTACATTGGAGAACTGTTGATACTCAAACAACCCAAAGTGCATTTCTGCTTCTACTTCTGTTTCCTTTGTTGCTACTTAAAGTAAGTTAGGCCCTGTTATGGATGGAACATAGAATAAATCTTCCTTAACGATACTAAAAAGAGCGGATGCGATTTAGCAATAAGTACTTTCCAGCTAGAACTCAAATGACCTTAGTAAAAGGAATATAAATCTACAGTTTGCTTCTAAAATACCATGACCTTGCTTTATAGTTCAACGCAGTAAGTCAGAGTTACCGTACAAGGTATTAATCATTGAATTCCATGGTGGAACATGAAAAGGTTTGTGGGATTTATAAGTGCTAGTTGTAGAAGAATACAAGGTAAAGGAGGCAATATGGTCATTGAAACCTTCTACTCAGCTATAGGAAATGGGAAATTATTGATAAAGGTTACAGCAAAGTAATAGAGAAGAAAGTTGTCGCCTTTGACTGACACAGAGAAACAAAAAAAGAATAGCAATGCTTTTTGTAAATAAATGCAATGGGTGTCAAATATTGGTGCGGCTTTGCAACAAAAAGTTCTTACGTCTTTGTCCTTCTTGATTATGCCAGAATTTCCCTCCAGAAAAGGAGGCAAATTCTTTCAATATGTGCATTTCACCTTACTCAATGCAACCAGTATCATTCATCTTGTACTATGTGCTATGATTCCGAGCCCCCAAAATCAAAGCATTCCCACAGGGATGGGTACAAATTATTGCAGTCTTTTATGCCCTGTATTTATCAGTTATTTGTAACAGTACAGTAACAATAAACTCCTGTAATACAGCCTAAAATGACCATAAACCTGAATCTACCTTTCATTTATGCAGTTTATTAACTACAAAGTTTCAGAACCTACTCTTGTATTTAGTGGTTATACAATCTTTGGGGGAAAAGGGTCACAGATAAGTTGGAAAAGGTTGGTGGTTTTTACTATGATAATTTGGTTACTGAAGTTTTGACCACTAAGGATGTGTTCTAGCACTAAAATTGTTTAGATCACTATTAGGGTAAAAGTTTTGACCATGATGATCCATTTACAATCTCATAATTACAGATTTTGGGGGAAGGTTAGGTAAGAGCCCATTGATACCCAAAATACAGCAAAGCACATTTTTTGTTGATGTTGATTAGTTTAACCTTTAATTATTACCAATACTGAATTACCAATCAAAACCCCATTGAGTAGCTGTGCGTGGCTGTATCGGTGTACCTATCTACACTCTTGTGGATATAGATTCCTGCAGTTATACAGTTTGAGGTCCTACCAATACTCATCACCCATTTTGGGTGACCACATTTCTACCCCCTCACAAAGATATATGGTTTCCACTGTAATGTGGGGTTGCTGGGATGTAGTCTAATTAAACTAGGATGTAATGTAATTAGCTAAACCACTGGCTGAATTGAGGGGAAACTTGTACAATGGGCGTGTACACTAAAATGAAGTACAAGCACATTTGGTCCATAAACAGACATTGGCCCTGATTCATTAAAGCTCTCCATGGCTGGAGAGGATACACGTTTATTGGTGAAGCTCGGTGATCCAGCAAACCTGGAATGGATTTCTTCAGTTATTTGCTATTTTCTAGCAAGTGTTTTGAATCCTGGATCAGATCTATTCCAGGTTTGCTGGATCCCTCAGCTTCACTGATGAAAGTGTATCCTCTCCATCCTTGGAGAGCTTTAATAAATCAGGCCAATTGTGTTCGCCATAGTCCTGGTATACACTCTGTATTCACAAAGCAATTAGAGTTAGAATTATTAGTTTGCCTTGTTCAACTTTAGTATAGTCTAGTTGGGCTTTAAAGATTATGGGCCTGATTTATTAAAGCTCTCCAAGGCTGGAGAGGATACACTTTCAGCAGTGAACCTTGGTGACCCGTTAAACCTGCAATGAATCTGGTCAAGGATTGAAAACATTTGCAAACAAATAGCAAATAACTTTTAAGAAATAAATTCCAGATTTGTTATATCACCCAGGTTCACTGATGAAAGTGTATCTTCTGCAGCCGTGGAGAGCATTAATAAAGTAGACACTATGATTGGAGGTTAAATTAAGACGTAGGGATAAGTCAAAGGCTAAGGTAATGGGCTATGTTTAGGTTTGGTCAAAGGTTAGGAGGCTAGTAAACATAAGTGTTAAATTTGAGGTTTATTGGGGTGAAGGAATTAGAATAAAGGTTAGGTATTGGAGTTTAGACTAAGGATTTAGGTCAGTGTTTCTCAACCAGGGTTCCATGGAACTATAGGGTTCCTTAGGAGGTTGCTTGGGGTTCCTTTAACAATGATCAATTTGTGACTCTCAGGTCAGTTTAGGTGATACCAATGATCTTTGTGGTCATCTATAAAGGAGGTGTGAGCTGTGGATGTACTAATTATAACAGGGGTTTCCTGAAGACCTGAAAATTACTTTAAGGGCTCTTCCATGTTAAAAAAAGGCAGAGAAAGGTGAAGATTAAGGTTAAAGCTTAGGGTTGATGTTTAGGGGACATCTTTACCCTTATTCTGAGGTTCAGGAGTTGGGTTTGATGAAGAGTCAGGACTTAAGTTGAGGTTGGATTAATTTAGTAACTCCATATCAAACGTTCAGGGCTAAAAATATTTTTTGGTACAATCTTCTTTCATGGATGGTTTTGTTAAAACATTTTGCTAAATCTGAACCGTATTTGTGGTTCCTAAAAATTATGTAACGATTGTAGAAAGCTAATAAACACTGAATCTGAGGAAAAATTTAAGAAGTGCCAGCTTTTATCCCATAGAGACTATTTAAAATGTCAGGATCATGAGGTCTGGTATATCTCCGATATATATATATATATATATACATAATGCACCTGGATGAGGGTCCAGTACTTGCCATTGGACTGGGAAACTCTTGGGTTGCATCACACAATGTTTTTTATTTTGCAGGTAATTGTTAAAACCATGATAAAAATGTTGCCACTAAAGGCATGGAGTACAATTGCAGAACATGTAAAAAGAGAAATAAATATTCCATTGACTGTAGCAGCATAGATCTCCCCATTAATTTTGGATGCAGTTTCACAAGCAGTCACAGAGCCAATAATGTAGTAAAACAGTCCTTTCATGTTGCCAACCACAGATGGGTATAAAGCTTTAAAAATAGAAAACCTCTTTATTCACATAATCAGAAACCCTCTTCCCTGTACAGAACATGGGGCTATTCAAACACTAGTTATATTTTCTGCATAAAGGGCAAGCCATTTCAGGATAAAGGAGGCAGCCTGTAATGTTCCACATCAGCATTGTAATAGAATGCTCGCTGTGTGCAGGTACAAATCATCCTCTCAGGACCAGCACACCTGGAGTACAAGCTGCTTTATATAATATATATATATATATATATATATATATATATATATACAACTAGTACAAAATGCTTAATATATAAGAAATAAATAAAATAATGTTATACATTATATATATTCCCTTACTAAAAAGTACACATTATCATCATTTAAAGAAAACAAGCTAACATTATATGTTACATTAAATATTACAAAAATACTGGATCCCTGGCAGTCTCTGTCTCTGCATCTGGCTCCAAACCTCCAAACCTTGGCCAAGAACAAGTATGCTCATCAGTAATGTCAAATCTGCATTGTTGCTCTATGTTAGTGATTAGCAAAGTACAGAAGCCATTGGATCATCATGACAGCCAGGGAAATGGCATTTTTAGAGGGAGAGAGTGTGTTTCCTAATCATAGATTTCCTTTAACCCTTCGGTGACATCAGGCAAAAGAAGGAATGCAGCCAACACTTGGCACATATTCTTCTATTGGGTTTTTCGGCAAGAAGTAAGCCATTTGTTGAACAATATTTTACAATTTCACACTCATCAATAGTCCTAATATGGCCCACAAACTGAAATATTTCAGCTCACTGGCCCTTTAAGTCCGAAAGCATATGCTGTTGAAAACTGTTAATTATAACCAAAGCCATCCTTTAGTATTAGTCCGCTTTACGACACATAGAACAGATGTACATGGCATGGAAATGAACTTTGTCATGATACTTTAGTACTCCATGGAGAATATTACTGGTAACACATGTAATAGAACTTGGTAGCTGGGAAGTTGTACCATGCAATGATTCCCCTAGCTGGACCTGGAAACCATCACACTGACAGTAACTAAACATTTTACTCATCCTCACCTCCCCTTTTTAGTTACATGAACAATAAGACAATTGTAGAGCGATTTCAGGATCATTCCAGCGCAGCCTGGGAACAATGTAGCCAGGAACAGCAGCAGGAAAATGACATCTCTCTTTGTCAGGTTTATGCAAACTAGTTGGTTGACAGAGAAAATAATACAATACTATCAGCAAAGTGACAGCTCCTTCCCAGCAACTGCATGTCTCAGCAGAGACAAAGGAAGATGTATATTTGGAGGTGTTAAACCACAATGGGAGACACATCTTGTATCATAGCCCCAATACAAAGCAGCCTGCATATTCCATTCTGGCACAAGCAATATAGACAGAGCAGCCCAGAGTGATAAAGAATATTGATTTTTCTCAGTCTACTTGTATGGAATATCATTCTAGGGAAAGTCATGGAGCAGCATGTACATAGCACCCAGACACTGACTGGCAGTAATTGCCCCTGGTCACATGATCCCTTACTGCCACCACTCCAGTGCCCACATCAAGCCATGGCATAGGAACACAACCTTTATTTGTAGAAAATACAAATGGATGCAATCTAGGAAACATTAATAGCCATTTGATTAGACAAAGCAACAGACAAGTGGGATAACACAAGCAAGTTGAAGGATGATCTTATGGAGGGGGGTTTATAGAAAAGTATCTGAATAGGTTTTACTCACCATCTGTAAAGTGCAGATAAAGATCAATGTGCAGCGCCCAGTACAGCAGCCCATGGTGTGGTCACCCTACTCCTGGAGTGCTGTGCAGAGTCAGGCTGTCGGGCAGTGCAGCAGCTGGACAGCTCCTTAGGCGTAGCTGCACTTTCTTGGAGGCTGCTAGGATTTTATTTCAGCACCTGCACCAGCAGATCGCCAGCACCATAGATCCCAAATAGTAGGAGAGCTGCCAAATCCCAAAGGGTGTGCAGCGATCCCAAAGCGCCAGCCAAAATCCCAAACCCGGAGCAAGATCCAGCGCAGAATCCAACGCTCAGCCCTCTCCTTCCTTTCTTCTCTTTGCCTCTGACTTTCCATTGGTAGGAGGAGGATGAAGGCTCTCTGCTGCCACCTGCTGTATGCAGAACGCATGGCCGCCCAGGAATACTATACAAGAAATACATTGCTTGGCCAAAGAAATACTCCTTAATATTTGGATGGACCAACTTTAGCTTTTATTATGGTACACATTTTCTGTGCTATCGTTTCCATTTGATTATGCAGTTACATATTTATTTACATCCAAGGCCATTTTTTTTTTGCGTTAATGATGGAGAGTCGGACTACTGTATAAGGTCCTCTCCAGCTCATCCTAAGGGTTCTCAATGGGGTAAAGGTCTGGACTCTGTGGTGGCCAATCCATGAGTTAAAATAATATCCTATCTATTATGGACGCTGCAGCCAGACTCATCCATCCTTCCCACCGCTCGTCTTCTGCTGCCTCTCTTTGTAGTTCTCCTCATTGGCTTCCATTTCACCTTAGAATCAAATTCAAGCTCCTGTGCTTTGCCTTCAAATCCCTCCACAGTTCTTGTCCTACTTACCTTTCTGACCTGATAGAAAAATACTTCCCTAGCCGCTCTCTCTGCTCCTCCAATGACCTATTAATGACTTCCACACTCATAACCTCATCACACACACAGATACAAGACTTCTCTAGTGCTGTCCCAACTCTCTGGAATGGTCTTCCTCGTCCTATTCGGCTTGCTCCTACGTTCTGCACATTTTTTCAAACTTGCCTACCCATCTTCTTCTGTCTTTTGAAACCATCACTACTTCCCACCACTACATATGTCCCATCCTATTGTGTGATACTTCCCCCACTTCCTAGATTGTAAGCTCTTTGGGGCAGAGTCCTCTCCTTCTCCTCCTGTGTTACTGTCTGTATTTGTCGGTCATTTGCAACCCCTATTTAATGTGGAGCGCTGCGCAATATGTTGGCACTATATAAATCCTGTTTATTAAAAATAATAATAATATTAATAATATTGTTCCCTTATTACTGAATGCAGCTAAAGCTTGCATACCAGCATGCTGGAAACAGGTTACTCCTTCAACCTTTGGCCAATGTTTAAGGAGAGTGACAGATATTTATCACATGGAAGAAATGATGGCATCTGGAGAGAGCGAGATAGAAATTTAAGCAAACCTGGTTTTATTGGGTCCAGTTCTGTACCACCGCACATTACAGTTCATTGTTGTCATCACAAACATCACCTGATAATGTTACGCACCCTCGCCCTCCCTTCTCCCTTCACACTTTCTCACACTTTATCTTTTCTAGCTCTTTCCTTCCTCAACACTAAAAAATAAAAGATAATTGGAATATTCTGGTTCTGCGGATTATTCTATGTCAGGATATTCTTGGAAACTATGAAAATGTATGTTTTTGTTTGATTTGATTTCTTTATGATTGTTCTCACAGGTCTATATGGGTTCTGCTGGTTTTGTCTTAATAAAAGTTATTTATAAAAAAAATAATAATATCCTATGCTCCCTTAACAACTCTTTCCCAATCTGAGTTTGTATAATCCTGGAATTGGTGTTTTGGAGTGGTTTCCTTTTCCCACTCCTTCAAATAATATTAGTGTATTTATAGTCACCCCTATAGTGCTAACCAAGTGGAAGAATCAAAGAAAGAAAAGACAAAGGGTCTTCTAGGCTATTTTCCAAATATATATTTTCCAAACAAAAAGTTAGATATGAATATTAATTTACATTGACATGGTATTTTATATATCCAACCCAATGACCCCATATCCAATACCCATGACCCCATGACTACATAATGGGAGTTCCACTTAATCTTGGCATTGTCATCTTGGATGATCCCGGTGCCATCAGGGACAAACAATCCATTGATGGAAAAACCTGGTCATTCGGTATATTCAGGGAGTCAGCTAACCTCATTTGTTGGGCATATAATGTTGGGCACCTAGACCATACCAACTGAGGGAACCCTGGATCATATCACAGCTTTTATACAAATATGTTACCTGCCGTTATGGCATCAAACTAATCCAAAGATTTACAAAGCATTCAACCTGATACTTCTTTGTTTCAAGTCCAGGATGTGGCTAGACAGTGAAAGGATAAGTAGCAGACTGATGTGCTATTCACTCTGCACTCTCATTCCATCAACATGTTACTTTCCTCACTCTATCTGAGCTCTGCTAAACTTCAAAAGGCTTCATGTATATATGCTGCATTCATAAAAAACAACACACAAGAAATCGATTAACACCAACCTAATTTATTTGCATCTTCTGAAGTTGTGCTTCAAATGTTACACTCCCATTTGCACTCTGTGACATAACTTTTCTGCAATTTGCACATAGCAGCAGCTCATCATACAATCCTGACATGCCTGCCTTTGTAAAAATAGTGATTACATCATCCCTGTGCTGGACTGCACACAAAGCTGGGTACAGGATAGGAAAGAGGGCCATAGTGTCTGGTCTGCAATAGAGGAAGTTCCTACACCAAGGCACAGATCTGGAAGTAATACAAAAACATGCCAATAATTAAAGTGAACCCGTGGCCTTGCATAGGAAAGTGGAACTAAAGTCTCACTTTAAAAAAATTGGTCATTAAGGAGGTGATGATCAGGGTGATGCCCCCAAAATTGTTTTTACCTGGCTGATTGCCGCTCAGCTGTCCAAGTTTATTGTCAGGGATACCCAACAATCTCGGCTTCCCTTGCATGTGCTGGAAATTAATGAACTCCCCTGCACAGGAGTTACATGGTCCCAGTCCAGCCAATCAGGATGGCTGAATATTGTGTCTACGTGAAAGGGAGGAAATGGCGTGAAAAAGGTGCCCAGAGCTGAACGGAACAGGTGAATATCGCGGGTTTAGTTCTGCTTTAAAGTACCTACAAATCTATAGAAGCAGTAAAACCAGTACAGTATCTGTAAATGTTGGAATGAAATGTATTGTTAATTTCTTTTTAATAAAATCTTAGCTATTCTTCATTGAAAATGTAAACACACAGCAGGTATTTCTAAGCTATTAGAAACCAACTGAAAACCCAACTTGAGGGTCTTTGATAAGAAATAGCTTCCCAATAAAAGCCTCTAGCAATATTAGACATGACTTGTTATAAAGCTCTTTTACTTTTTGTTAAAATATTTTTTAATTAATATTAATATTATTTTTTATAATAATAATAATACTAATGCCCATATCCTGGGCACCGTTTAGCGTTATTTTAAAAATTCAAAACATAACATCAAACACAAGACAGTAACCAATCAATACAGAACAGGGTAAGGGTAAGCCTGGGCTGGAGTACAGCAGCCAGTAGTGGGAAACAATCAGGCTTTGCTGCATACACAGAGGGAATATGCTGACAGGAGGAGAGAACAGAGTCCAAATATTGGAGGTGTGTATTGTTCAGTGATTTTTAAGTTGTGCCTTTGCTGAATTGGAAGTCAAGGGTCTGGCTGTGATAGCTGGTAGAGATGCCGTTATGAAAAATGTGTCTGCAGAATTACAAATTAAGTAAGGCAATAAGAATTCAAGTATTATAATCGTATATTCTTAACTACCTGTCTGGAGATAACATTAAAGAGCTGATATTTAGCATCCTTTGAAACTGTATCATGGAAAAAAATAGAATATGCTGTACAGCATTTTTTCAGATTGTAAATGACCCCCAATGGGAGCAGTAAAATTCAGCCGTACACATATTCCATGTATATCAACCAGCTGTGCCTGGGAGCAAATAATATTCTGTTTATTACTTGCTGCAATCAGTTCCAGGTTGAGAGCATATATTATAATTAGTAGAATCAATGTGCTGGAGTCATGATAAATATATGAAATAATTACAGATTCTTCTTACTACTGCATTCACCCCGAGCAGAAAATCTCTACATGAGCACATACATAAATATTTATGTGCAATGTATATCACTGACTGGATATTACTAGATGAAAGTAAAGCAGTCTTTCAAAATCCACAGAAATGGACAGATCCAGTCATCATATGTGTTTGTCAACTTCACACATGGCCTGATTTATTAAAGCTCTCCAAGACTGGCGAGGATAAACTTTCAGCGAAGCCGAGTGATCAAGCAAACCAGGAACGGATCTGGTCCAGGATTGAAAACATTTGCTAACCTCCCTGGCGGTCTAATTATGTCAGTATTTTTATGCCAAAACCGGTACATTGTTTTGTATGGAAGTTTATTTTACATTGTAGGCCTATAATTCTTAGGCATAACTCACAGAAATATTACCAATATTTCAATAACAAGGGTGCATAAAAATATATAATATACATAAAACATACATAACATAAAAGTACAGTAGCATGTATATTATATATAAATAAATAAATAATAATTACTTTGTATTGGATTCAATACAGTTATATTGTATTGAAACCATACAAAATTGTTTGAATTTCCTGCCACGCCTCCTGCCCGCACCGACATCACCGGGAAACCCCCAGGGAACGCCACTGCATTCACCGGGGGAAGATCAAAAGAAGAGGACGCGCCTGAGGATGGGATCCGACAGGATCGGGAGGACGCCGATGGGACCAGGTGTTTTTTTTAAATGTTTTTAGCTACTCCGAGTGTGGCTCAGGGTTACCGCTTTCAGCATAATTTTTTTTAACCCCGAGAGCCTTGGAGAGCATTATTAAATCAAGCCCATTGTCAAGGGATCAGAGATTGATTAGCTCTTCTTTTCCACCATGTTCAGATCATCTCCAGAGAACATACCAATTGTCTCATGTAAAGGCCAGAGATACATAGTAGCTGACACTTTCTCAAATGGCCAAACCCCCATAGAATACTTTTTTTCCTGGCGCTGGAGCTACAGCAATATGTCCAACAGTAAAGTGTTTCAGTTTAATTAATTATATGTGTGCAGTGAAGCCATTAGTTTGTTTCTCACCATGACACTCTGTAACACATGTAACCTCTCCTGGCTGCAGCTCTATTGGGAATGAATGGGGGCTGCAGTGAGAGGACATTGGTTCTTTAAGCGACAGAGCAGCTGGCAAGGTGTCAGCCATGGGAAGCCATGCATGATCGCTCAATCCCGAATCAGGTTTGAACCCGTTCTAAAGATTTATTAAACCATCCTTCGAAGCTTGCAGAACTTCCTCTTGTTATTGCGCTTCCAGTAGCAATACTACTATATTTATTTCCTGCTACACAACGTCGTATACCTCTAGTAGAACCCTAGTAGAACATTCTCCATTGCTTCACTATGGCCCATTCCTCTCCAAACTCACCTTCCAAAGGGTTTTATTAAACAAAATATTGGGGCATCTTGCAATAAAGTTGCAATAAAATCCTGGGACAATAGGCTTGTGTTTGGGGCAAATGGGCCAAGTAGAATAAATCTATGAAGCACTAGGCTGAAATTCAAGCACATGTCCATTATCATTAGCTGTCAAATACCTCTGAAAACTTCCTTATCTTTAGTCTGTCAATACACATTTACCTTTTGATGTAAATAGAAGGAGGAAGTGGAGGAACGTAGATGGCGGTACCCGATGGCAGTATTTGGTGGTCATATTAGGTAAAGAGTGGATGTGGCAACTTGGAAATACTGTGTTGCCTGCTTTAGGGCAATGGCATTTGCTTTGAAAAAGTTGACGGGTTCGCTTTAAAGCCGCCGTATAAATGTGGCAATAATAAAAATGACTCCTATTTACAAAGTAATTGGTAACCTCTCTTTAAAGAGCATGTTTCATTTCTTCTATTAATTCCAGAGATATATTTCTCAACATTATACAAAAACCTTTTGCTGGTTTGTAAATTGCTGATAAGACTTAATAGAGAATGATTTACTTCTATATCAGTACGAGAACAAAACACTCCATGCCCTTTACTGCAAAATCATTGCAACTGCAAGAAGTCCCGAAGCACACAATGTAATGGAAAGTATGTTTTGTGGAAAGTTATCTGTCCCATACTGATAAAGAATAAAAACCCAGGTGCTATGTATGGAAATGAATGATCATATACTGCAAGTTTACTGTAAAAGGCCATATAGGCATTGCATACTATAGATGTGGTTGCCTCCATGGAGTGCATTTACATACGCCTGACCTTAGAGTCTCTAGTGTCAGTTCACATGGGGATATTTCTAATAATTGGAAGCACCTGAGACTCTGCACACTCTAATTGAAAATTATTCAAAAATAAAATCAAACATTTTAAACTAGCATTGTAATACATAGAAGGCACCTCAAGTTACTAACATGTATTCTCAGCTTAGCTATTAAGGGTCCCAAATCCCAGAAACATTCTTGTGTGCAAATGTTGACCAGACTTTACACCTAAAGCCGCGTCCTTCCTCTTTGCTAAACTGTATGAACTTAGAAGACCATGCGGTGCCTTGGAATTCAATTTTTAGAGCATTCAGTGGGCTTGGGTCATTTGGGTCATTTAGTCAATTGTAACAGTTTACTCAACATATAAAAAAGTTAACTTTCATATAGGGGTATGAACACGTGGAGGTTAAGGGGTGCAGAAGACGGCACCATATTCACCATTAGAAGGGCATGACACCCTGCAATTGAATACCTGTGTGTACAATACAATGCTTATAACACTCTGCCCCAGCAACCAGGGATAAGCCATGCTGCCAGTGGGGTAAATGATTAAAGCTGGGCTAACCCAGGGACCAAAGTTTATAAAAAAATATACAATATATACTTACCTTTCCATTACCAGGGACATCATGAATTGTTTTAGGTTTTGTTACTTATTTTTGCTCCTATAGATATATCATCTAAAGCACTGGTATAAGTTGTTCTTCCTCTTCTGTTTTGGATGCAGTGTCCTACATCTGGAAGCTACTCAAGCTGGGAGCAGTCAAAGGGAACAATCCCTGCTGTGTACATTATTGGTTGGTAATGTACAGAGAGGAGCTGATGGTTGTCAGGAACTGAAACAATCTCTATTGTGTAACTCACTGTAAATCATCCCCTATGTGCTCTTTTTTTAATCTATCTATGTAACCACATAGTGTGGGGAAACAAAGACTTCATCTTCAAGTTCACATTTACCGTAAAACTGTGGCCATTTCAAACTGGCCACACGATGCCTCAAAAAATGTATACCTGTACATTGTTTTTGATATATTTTTAAGTTAACAGGGAACAATAAGATAATTGAAATAAGACATGAGCAAAATTATAAAAACAATAGTATATGGTGCATAACAACAGGACAAAGTTTGTTGAGAATAAAGTATAAACTGGTGAGGGTTCTATTGGGGTAAAAAGATGGTAGATGAGGCAGTCGGTTGGACATGTACTGGTGGATCATTAAGAAGTATCCTGTATGTGTACCACAATATTAACTGAAAAGATTGAAAAATGTTCTGTTTCTTAAGAATGGGAAATATATCCATAAATGATTCCCAAACTTCAGAACCTCTAAACCCTGGGTTCCTTATCCAGAGAGGCTTCTATCCATTCCATCTGAAACACAAACAGAAGCTTCCCAAGGACTATTAATATATATCCATTTGTGCAGGATTGCTTTTTTCTTGTACATTGTTTTAAGTAAAAACCACATATCAAAATAACTTGTAAAATCTAAGATACAGACGGCAACTTATATGCAAAAAAATCTACTTCGACCGCATTCCCCCCGTTTCCCTATAGGTTTTCTTTGTTGGGTCAAGTTAAACTATTGTTTTAAAAAAAAGAGTATACAACTTAATCTGCTTAAATCTATGGATATACTGATTGTTCTGACATCCAGCTCCCACGGAAGGTAACCTGTATTTATGCATTTTGCTATGGTCTGATTAGTTTGAATTTTCCAGGTTAGTGACAACTTTACTTTAAAATCAAATTTTTATGTGTTCCCCAGAGAAGACTAAACACAGCTATAAATGCAGTTGAACAAACTGTGTACCTACAACAAAAATTGTTGTGAACTCTGCCACTGTGGCTGGAAACAAACCTCTAGCGGAAAATGAGTTATGTGGCATTCCTGCGACTTCTTCTGACCTCAAAATGATTAACAGGTCATATACTTTAAAAAGATATTTTTTATTACCGGCTCTGAAAAAAAGCCAATGGAAAGCACCTAGCTACAGATAGATTTATAGGGCCATATAAAAAGGCAAGTGAATGTACTGAAAATACTTTATAACCCTATTGGCATATTTTACTGATGTATGAGCATTTCTAGAATTCACTTAAAGTCCTAAACTCGCAAGCACTATCACAAATTATACATCAGATGGTTCTCAGAGTATTTCTCTGCTAATGCTACCTCAACTCTTAGCTTCATCATAACATTAAAATGACTGATGCAAAGTTGATTTTACACTATAACCTGAAACTGTTAAAAGTGGCTCATGAAACATTCAAATTCCAAGGTCCAAATGTAGATACTGATTAACTTCATATGAATCACTTGGCCTGTATTATACATTTAACATAAATCTGCAAGTCATTTCAGGCTTCAAGTAAATAAGTTAACTGCTAATGCTATTCAATAAATACCAAAGAAAACTATTGTGATACAATGACAAATGAGCTCCCATTGTCCCGATCTGGGCATTTCAAGGAGGTACTTAGGAATTGTTAATAAAAAAAAAAGTTCAGATATACCACAGCATAGTATTTGTATTTTATACTGGTATATATGAGTAGTTATAGGATCTTTTATGTGGAGGAAAATGAAAAGGCTTCATTAAATCTTTACCCTGGCACCTCTTGCAATGCCCATACCATTTTGGCTGTGTATACACTTACAAATTTTGTCGCTGGAAACTATATTTCATGATCATTTCCGGTGACAAAAGAGTGACAGATGAATGAAGCGAGTGGCACCCAGCTGTGCTCTTCTCTATTAACTTGTATAGCGGTCTTTCTCCGTCAGTCATTCATGCATCCGTCAGGACAAATCCATGAATGACGTTGGGTGACCGTACACATGTCGGATTCTCGCCCAGGATAAGCATGACCATTTATATCAGGCGACACTCAACTCACATATGTTCACAGCCTTTGGCTAACCCCCTTGATGAAAAATTCCAGTTTTTTACCTTTCCCTGTCTGTGTCACAAGATACACATTGCCTTTTCATCACATAGCTATAAACTATCTGGATTTAGTGCATGCATTAAAACACTGGGTCTGATTTATTAAAGGCTGGAGAGAATACACTTTCATCAGTAAAGCTGGGTGATACAGCAAACCTGGAATGGATTTCCCCAAAGTAATTTGTTAGCCATTTTCATTCATTTCCAGATCCACTCCAGGTTTTCTGGATCACCCAGCTTCACTGAAGAAAGTGTATCCTCCCCAGCCTTGGAGAGCTTTAAAAAATTAAGCCCACTGTCTTTTGAACTTCCTCCTTCTATCCATCAGATAGTGGGCCTTCCTGCTGTTAGGTAATTTATATCAGAACTCAATTTACTTTTATCTAATTCTTCACTAATATAAATATCTAAATTAGTACTTATCTAACACCAAATATTTCTACTATATGCTAGTAAGGGAAGTATTTCAAGTTTTTCAACATTGTATCACATTCTGTAAGATAAAAAATATTGCGGCTCTATCGGAGGAGAAAAGTGAAAGTCCAGTGCTCCCTCCAGCCTCAATAAACTCTACTTGGAGCTTTTGCAGTCTGCATTTAATAAAATAAAACAAAAAAACAATGACCTCTAAAACCAATGACTGTGTACGTTTGTTTTGTCCACAAATTCCAGGGTGGTAAATTTTAGTGTGTTGGGAGTGGAGTACACAGGCTTAGATCTTATGGCTTCTACACACTTTGACCTGTAAACTGTAAAGTATGTTCTGAGTATTGATGCAAATATTTCAAAAAAGATCCATTAATACACAGAACCATTTGGTGTTCTGTGCACCATGTCAAGCAATGATTATTCATCTAATGACCAAAGCAAACATGGTCACAGATCCTGCAGGACTAGGGGACCTGTACCTTCTTCAGCTCCATTTACCTTGTACTCCTCTCCAGCCAGCAGCAGCTCTGCCCAGGAATCCCAGGAACTTCCTGATCTGAACCATTTGATTCCTTGAAAACTGTTCCTTTACCCCAGAGGTGGATGGGAAAACACCACCTGAGCTGCTTCAGCTCTAGCACTCCCTCTGGTGGTGGGTTGTGTTACCTGTTTGCCGCCTGCACTGACCTTGGCCTGTCTGACACTCTTTCTCAATCTGGTACTACGCTTTGGCTCTATGCAAGCAGTAGTCACCAGCCCCTACGCATACGGGGGCCACTACCTGAGCACCACCTCCCAAAGTCTATCACCCCTGTTTAAGCCGGAGGTTGGTGCCTTAGAATCTGCACCCATGCGGAGATCCAGCATCAAAGTTTCGATCAGGTGGATAACCTGGAGAAATCGGTGATATTTCCCCTAGACAAAGAAAATGTATTGGTTTACAATTTGTGCAGATCTGTTTTATTCTTCAATAAATGTACTACCTCCTTTATAGAGCACTAAACGTTTGCAGTAATTAGTAGATACACAGCCTGAATAGGAAAACTTTATTGCAATTGAAATCTCTCATCTTTATATCTCTGCACATTTGTAGATCCTTGCATGTTATGATTTGTGATTAGAAATTCTTTCATTCTTTTCCTGCTTCTTAGAGCCACAGTCACGGGCTCTGTGCTGGCAGAGCTGATTAACAACCACACCTCTCACAACAAAAACGTCAGACCGCTACTGTTACTGAGTGCCGATTATTGAAAGCACTAGGTCAAAATCCAGTTATATTTAATGACCCAGTAAAATTACTTTACCAGAAAAGTAAAGGCAAGATTATAAAAATGGAAGTTGGTGCACAATGTCTATCTGACTGCATCTATTCCTGTGACTTCAAAAAGACTTTAAAATTTAACACGTGGAAAATTACATTAACCAGTATGTGGGGGAGAGGGGCAATAAAAATGTATCAGCCTATGCTGGCTCTTATTGCGAATACAGAAACCACTAGATCATCATAATAGCCAGGCAGATATCACTTTTAGTAGATGAGGTCAACTATGATACCCTCTTTTCTTTTAAGGCATTTATTTTTTTAGTTAATTGGAATGTTACACTTCCAAAATGAAACAAAAAATGTATAAATAATAGTATTATAAGTTTTAAAATATTAAAGAATAAATGTAAAAGATAAATGAGTTTTGTATTGCTACAATCAGGATTTGACCCAAATATTTTTCTGTGAAATGCAGATCTTCATACAATATGCATAATGTTCAGTTTTTATTTGGTGGAAAATATTTAGCGCCAGCTATAAGCATGAAAATATAAACTGAAAAAGGTTTAGGCATCTAAGCTCCTCTCCGTTGCAGATAAGTATGGCCACATGGAATATATGAATGTGAAATGTGCTATATTGAAATACATTTGGTTATTGATGAGCACAGATCTCAGGTCAGGGATTTTAATGCTAACTTATTTATATTGTGGACTTACTATAATGGAAATACTTAAAAAAAGTCTGGAAATAGAGAAGTAATTGTTTATCATAATACAGGCAACTGGTTTCATAATAATCAACTTTCTGGAACAGTAGAGTTCTTTTGTTAACTGCACAATTCTTTTGTTAACCAAGGATGATGTAGAGACAAATGATTGTCACCATCATGTGTTCTACCCAGATCAGTTATCATATGTGTGGCAGTGCCAACTGTCAGAAGGGAATTGGATCACCCCTGCAAAGCCTAAAACTCCCCATGGACACCTAAAGGAGGTCAGCCGTGCAGATAAAATTCAAACTGTCCTTCAGTCTTCACGCTCTGCTCCAGCCAGACATTCCTTCCCTCATGCAATATCCCTCTAATGCTAATTGAAAAGCCCAGATAACCTAAATAGGATATGTCTGGATATGGTCCACAATGTTCTCTCTTTTTTTTACTGCAGGGCAAGATTGACCTTTTTTGAGATCCAGCACCATTGCACCTTGGTGACATGGAACACTTCCTATTGGCTGTCAAGTTGTGTCTTCTCTCAAGATCCAGAAGACTGGATGTGATTATGTGGGATCAGTTGGTTCTTTCACTTACTGTAGTGCTGAATCTCCGTTCCCAAAACTGACGCCAGTGGGGAACATAGACTGTAGAAGTCAGTAACACAGGGATTTTTGCTTCGATGAAAGTTCAATAGGAGAAAGGGAGATATTAGTTTTACACCTGCAATGCAGGCAAACAGCTACATAAAATAACTTAAATATTTAAAAAAAGTTCTACATGCCAAAATATTTATCTGTCTATTCATTTCTAAGACTTAAACAACTCTGCCACACAACTTAGCCGATCTAGTGACCAACTTAACCACAGAGATCTTCAACAGCTTTGAACAAAATTTTCTTTCCATCAGCCATATCTGGGCATTAGAACCCCGAAGACTTATCCCTGTCCTGGCATTCCCACCCTCTTCCTATTTCTCTTCCTCATTCTTTGGCCATCTTAATTGGCCAGGATGATGCATGTGCGCGGTAGTTCACTATGTCCTGGCAGGAGAAGCCCACATGTGCTGTTATCTTAGAAACCAACGCTGAGCTGCACATGAGCAGTGCAGCAAATGTTTGGCAGATGGACAGGTAAGAATATTTACTGCAGAAGGGATATCACCTGCCGATTTCTGCAATAAACCCCTGCATGATGCTAAAGGTTTTAAGTAGAACTTTAGTTCCACTTTAATTGTAAAAAAAAGTCAAACAAAAGAAAGTAGTTAAAGTTGTGATAGTTAAAATGTATGGTTTCTTTAAATGATATAATCAGCTCTATTTTATTATTAAACTCTACATATGAAGGAAATACTACCTATAACTGTAACTTTTTTTTCAATGATGCTTACTACTATTTGCAAATCGCACTTTACAATACAAATCTATTACCTTTCAAGCACATGTTGACATTTACTAATACTGAAGACTTGAGTAGTCTGCAGCTGAAGTCTACAGTTTCACATTCACATTATTGATGCTTAAGTGAAATTTTAGGTGATGTGAAAGTAAACAAGAAGTGTAAATACAGCCTGGCATAATATACAATAAAAAAGTAAACTATGAAAAAAACTGATTCTCCCATATCAGACAATATATTTGGTGATGGTAGCAGCCATTATGCATATTTAGGTATATCCTGTTCAGAGGAAGCAGTAATAAAACAGAATGTCTCCTTTCCACACCATTGATTCAACTGTCACCCAGGAGCTTTCTCCATTGTCATCAAAAATGTATCTTTTTCCTTCATACATCAAAGAAAAATCCTGCAATGAGGAGATATGAATGTGGAACAATTCCTGTTGGTAAAAGTAATAAGTTTAAAGTTAAAGTTGTGACTGTATTTTCACTTTAATCCCCTGCAGAGCAACACACATCAGGAAGAAGTAAGAGAGTAAAGCTACATACACACTTCCAATTATTATCGCTGGAAAACGAACGACGAACGTTCATGCACGATATATATGAACGATCGTATAGCACCGATCCTGCACATAGAGGTAACGACACGATCGTTCGTAGATATTGTACACACA
>NC_092862.1:35523307-35718139 GCF_032062135.1 Pyxicephalus adspersus
AGTGATGATTTTAATATAGGGAGAAAAGTTCGGGGTTATCGAAAATAGTAACTTTTTTTAGCCCGTACCAAGGTCGGGCTTATCGGTCAGGTGGTTAAACCTCCGAACCTGAATAAATTTTCTTCTTCTTCTGTAGCAACTACTTTACTTTATCTCAGGAATAAAAGGTATACAAACCCCGATCTTTAGAATTACTTGTGGAATAGTTTCCTGCTAAAGCGTTGTGTATAATGTTGGCGCTATATAAATCCTGTTTATTAATACTATTAAAAATAATAATAATAACAATAAAGCAAAACCCTGGGTTCCTGCACCTAATGAGTGGGCTCACTACCTTGCAAACAAAAAAATACATTTTTACTTCCTGTTGAACCAAGGAACATGACAGGTGGAAAGGCTCTGTAAAAAGGGGGTAATGTCTAACTAAACTCTCTGTGGGTCAAACACTGGGCCTCCTTTTTGGTGTGGAAGCACTGGCACTGACCAATCGGGGGAGGTTTCTACTTGTAGACCACTTATAGCATGGAACACAGGGTTCACAGGTTTCAGTCTTAGCTGGTATGCTATCTGCAAGTAGTTTGCATGTCCTTCCCATATTTGTGTCTGTTTTTGCTGTATATTAAACTGCAGAACCTATATAAAATGTCATTGTATCATAAAATAAAATAACACAATCTTGTTTAATTGCAAAAACAGCTCTGCTGGATTCACAGTCTTTCTGGGCTGACTAGCACTCTGTGCTCTTGTTCCCTGAATAAATGCATTTTGTTTGTATTTGTATAAATCACAGCACATCTACGTATAATAAAGAGTGTCATTTTCATTGTGTCCATTTTTTGGCGACAGCTGAGAGCTAAAAATAACAGCTGTAGACACGAAAAATAAGGATCATTTACTTAGGGGGACAATCATCCAAGTAACCTACAGTTATTAAATAAATTACGTGTTAAAATGTAATCATTTCAAATAAATCAGAATTTGTATGTTAGCCAGGAATAAAGAGACAGATCAGCCCTTTCTGCAATTTCTCATGACTATAATGTACTTACAGCAAAAGGAAGGTGAGCAAGTGACAAGGAGAGTAGAAGAGAGCAAATAAGAGAATTAGAAAGGATTTTCTGAATGGATCTCAGAGACAAAAAAAAGATCAATTTTGGGTAGTACAATAACCATATTTCTTGTCACATATAGTTAGTGTAATGACTGCACAGTTATTTGGTAAATATTTTTCAATTTTTATCTTATGTTTTGAATGTATCTATGGATTTATGTTGGCTTGCTGCAAGTTTCCTTAAGAAAACGTGGTTCGGCTATAATTAATTTGGCAGTTTAAATTAATTTTTGTTGTAAAATTTTTGGTAATTGGAGACTGTAGGAAGCCTTTACACATTACTCTTCAAATTAATGTGTGTAATACTTGACAGACTCGAGTCCAAAATCTGGTCGTACTAGTTAACATCACAACAATGCCTTCACTACTTGCGCATTTTCTAGTTCTAGCACTGTAAATTGAGCTTCACTCTTAGATATAGATAAAGCACGGGAGAACTGTTTACCACTTAGCTTAATTGGGTTTACATAATAAGGCTGAGGTCTCAGGAATATTGGCATATCTTATATATTTGATCCTTAAAATGCTACATATTGAAACCAGGATGCAGGCATAAGTATTCATATAAACCCACAGACCAATTATGCCAATATTATTGGGGTATCATTTTTCTCTGTGTGTATTTCAGTGTTGTATATTATTTTTTTTAGAACCCAGGGCTTAGTAAGCCTTCAATAAAAAGAAATATAAAGAACTGCAAAGACTAACATTCAAGAAGGATGGAACTGGATAGCAAATGGTAAGACATAGGCATATTACAAAATTTTGTAATATAAAATCATCTTGACAAAGTCAAATCCACTTAGGGACTAGCTCCCAACACTGATAGGTATGTAAACCATATTTTGGTACATTGAGCACTAAAAACTCAGATGTGGACAGCCTCAGAGTTGTAAATGGCAAAAATATACCTTAAAAGAAGATCATGTCAATGCCATCAGAAAATGCACACTATACACACCTTTCCAATAAGAAGATCCATCTAACTTCTGCTTAATGCCCTGTGACATGCAGACATCTCCTACTAAGGCTTGGTACACACATCCAATGCTTTTAGCCCGAAAATCGTCTCAGAGCGGATGTCGGACGAGAATCTGGCCTGTGTACAGCGCCCGTCGCCCATTGTCCGAACGACCGTCCTGGCGGATCCACAGACAATGGACGACGAAGGATCCCAATTCAAGGGAAGGAGGAGAGTGCGCAGCAGGGTGCCGCTCTGTCTTTCTCCTCCTCCCCTCTCCATAGGGCAGAACGGTGCTGTATGTACAGCACTCGTTCATGCATTGTGCATTCCTTTAATTGCACGTGTGTATGTAGCTTAAAGCAGTGGTCGCCAACCTTTTTGACCTCATCACTAAATTGGATCACTAAATTTACAGACTCTGTACTGCGCATGCATGTGTCACTCAAAAGGGAAGAAACTACCCCTATATTGACCTTATGATCCCAGGACCCGCCCACTCTCCAGAGTCCAGAGACACTCCATATGGGGGACATGGTCCACATCTGTGGCTGGTGCGTCCCCCCCAGTGGGGTCCTTATCCGCCTGCTAGGGGGGCGCACCGGCAAGAGCCGCGAACCACCAAAATTTTCTTGTGGACCACCAGTTGGCGACTGGTCTAAGGTACCAGTCTCGAGATTTACCAGTGCACCACACAATGGGTGATATTCTTAGAATGGTTGTGGCCCCCGCACATGCTGGGGCTGGCAACTGCTGACTGGGTAGAGCCGAGGCAAAGTAACCAGAACTAAAAGGAGAAGCATAGTCAGACAGGCCAAGGTCAGCACAGGTGGCAACCAGGAATGGTCTGAACACAGCCAGGGTCAGTAAAGGGATTAAGGATGAAGATGCAGAGTTAAAGGTGTAGTCACAAAAAACCCAGAAACAGAATACGAAAATGCAAGTAGGACTTGCAACCCACCACCAGAGGACCAAATAAACTTGTTGGTGGGTGTTGAGCTTTCACCATATTCATCAAGTATGCACAGCATACCTGCCAATTATGGCCCATACTTACCTTGCGTTGTCAGCCTGCAGTAATAACAGGTCCAGAATCATGTCAGGAATGGATGCCACCATCTTCACCACCACAGAAGTCTGCCGATCCTGATATTTGGTAGTACTACCTTCTGGTGTTTTTTGTTTAGATTCGCTTTAAGCTACATACACCTATCAGATGAGTGTTGCTTAGATGAAAATCTCTGTACTCTGACATCATTTATGAATCTGCTGGTGGTGCGCTCGCTTGTCTTCCTCCATCCCATCTCCATAGAACAGAATAGCGATGTGTGTACAGTGCCTATTCGTTTTTCTGTCACTAGAAATGATCATGAAAGAAAGTTTTCAGTGACAGTCATCTGGCATCTATGTGGCATCTATACAGGGTTTTATTGCCCCCTCACTCCCCCCCCCCAACCTTACCATGACCCATACCCCCACTGTCTACTACCTTTCTCATTTTTCATGGTTTATTCTAATAGCTGGAGTGTAAAACGTCCTACTGTACTATGTACAAACAATATGTCTAAATTTATGTTTATTAATGTCAAAATGTAAAAAAATATTATATTGAAATAAAGGAATTCACTGATACTTTGTACATACTGTTTGTAAAATGAAGATTCCAACTGATTCCCCTTGTGTGTTCTCAAAAAAACTTTCAGTTACAAGAACTCACTTTCAGCTCACAAGGACCTACTAAACTTATACAATCACGCTTTCCAAAACCACAGGCATCAATCATAGAAATGTTTCTACCCATTTGGTGACAAATGTGGTAAACTCCTAGCCAGAGGAATACATCTCTGTTCTAATCTTACCTACATACTTTCTCTTTGAACTTTGTCAGATTCATTTTTATTTCTCCCGCAGGAAATTACAAACACATTCAAGGAATACTACAAAAATCTATATAACATCCCAAATCTCATCTTTGACATCTACTTTTCTTGATTACATTACTGAAGCAACCTATACTGCCTCCAGGTGAACCCATTACTCAAACCATTGATCCCAGGTTTCAAAAAAACAACTAATTCAGGTCTTTAAACTATCTCCATCAAGTAAAATCCCAGCTCCCAATGGATTCAATCAAACATTTTCTAAATCGTTGTCCCTATGTTCCTAAAGGAAACCTATTCTATTACTTATAAACTTGGATCAAGTGGGCTTCCCAGGAATCCCATGAGTCTCTTATCAATGAGCACCAAGGGGAATTTTGCCAAGGTTAGCTGGTCAGTTTTATATGAGCACTCTAGCGAAAAGGTCCTCTCTCTTCTAGGAAAGATTGACCCTTTATTCCAAAACAATACCAAGAAAAGTATGAATAGGCTGGCCCTGTCAGAAAAAAATCCAGATCCAGTAGCACTAGATAAGGATGCCCCAAACCCCATATTGTTAAAAATATAGTAATGAAACACTTTGCTGTAGCCCTTTGCAATACCCTAATAAATAATGTTTACCCATATACTGACTAACAACATCATTTCCCACTATTTGCAAATGTTTTTCTACTGTACATCACCTCTTTTCACATATCCATACCATCCATCATTCAAGAGTTTATATAGTTTGGTAACTTTCAGTAGTTTTAAAGTATAAATAAAAATCTTAAAAGCAATCTCTGGCTCAGATAACACAACTGCATACCTCAATATGGACATCCTGCATCTCCCGTTATGTCACAAAGCCTTCATTCTTACCAGAATAATGGACTGGTTCTGCAGTGAGAATGATACATTTTGGGTCACTACTGAAAAAGTCCTTATACCTATTAATTTAAAACAATCAATCCTGTGGAGCAATTAGCTTATCTTAATGACCCCCCCCCCCCCCAACACTTATCTTATCCCCTTATACCATTTCATGACAATGGACACCCTCTCATTCAAAGGCAAAATTCCAACCCAACCTGGACTTTTGGCAAACACTAATTTTTCAAGATCATTACAGAATATTCATCATTGGGGATACCCATTATGAAATTTCTTGTACCAAAAATTTTGTTGTGGTTTAACTGCTAACGGATCCCTTCTTTTCTTGACTCTTTCCCAGACACTTCATAACCAGAACCAGGCCTCATTAGAGGTCTAAGTGATCACCCAACACATGTATTCTGTAATATCTATAATATATACCTCTCTAAACTTCCCAATGAGGACTAACTATAAGTCCTCTCCTTAACAAAAAAGAGAAATCATTGCTCTCCACCCATATTCCAGCCAAGTGTTTCTCAACTTTTTATAATAGGGGAACCCTTGGAATACCTTTCAAATTTTCAGAGAACCCCTTCTATAATTACTATACACACAGCTCACAATACATTTGCATGACAGTAACTGGTAAGAATTGCTCCCACATTGCTGGCCATTGAGAAGAATGTCATCCTTACAGATAGCCAAAATGATGATTTGTGAGTAACTGGCTTGAAATGCACAAAATGCTCATTGTTAAGGAACCTCTAGTAACATCTGGAAGAACCCTGGTTGAGAAACACTGATCTAGACAGATAGGTGCTAGGAATCCCTTACCCATAGGGATATACAGTTAGGTCCATAAATATTTGGACAGAGACAACTTTTTTCTAATTTTAGTTCTGTACATTACCACAATTAATTTTAAATAAAACAACTCGCTGCAGTTGAACTGCAAACTTTCAGTTTTAATTCAGTGGGTTGAACAAAAAGATTGCAAAAAAATATGAAGAACTAAAGCCTTTTTTTTACACAATCACTTAATTTCAGGGCTCAAAAGTAATTGGACAAATTAAAAAGCTGAAAATAAAATGTTCATTTCTAATACTTGGTTGAAAACCCTTTGCTGGCAATGACAGCCTGTAGTCTTGAACTCACGGACATCACCTGATGCTGGGTTTCCTCCTTTTTAATGCTCTGCCAGGCCTTTACACGCAATGCAATACATTGGACTTATATGTGGAAAAGCAGTAGATTGTTATCAAGAACATTTATTTTACAGTATATATAATAGTATGAGAATAATATGTATTAAAAAAATAAAAAAAATAAAAAAATAAAAAATGTTTTTTTAAATATATAGATTTTTTTAATTTATTCAATGTATTATTTTTACATGATTTTGCATTTCAAACTTTATTATACTCATACTATTATAATATACTGTAAAATAGATTTTCATTAAAAACAATGTACCGCTTTTAGACATATAAAACCGGAAAGAAATGAACCGCTAGGGAGGGTAATCCCCCCATAAAACTAACATAACAGATGCACCACAACTTTTTCTGGTTGTGTGTTGTGTAAATAATAAAAAAAAGTTAATACCGTTACATTAATGCTTAATTTAAAAAAATGTTTTGTATCAGAAACATATTTCTGTTGTCTTTATGAGAACAAATTGCAGGATAAAATTTGTTGTTAATCATAATTATTTTTAACTCTAAAGGCTCTATTTACAAAACAGGGAATCTGACATTCCCTCAAACTTTCCCTTCTGGAAATCAGTTACTTCCATTGAAACACATGGACCTGGAAGATTCCCAGGAGAGAATGTTGGAGGGAAAGTCTGATTCCCTGTTTCATAAATGGAACCCCAAAACGTGTAGTTCAAATTTAAGTTAAGCCAAATAGTTTTACTTAATTTATAATAGCTTGGTAGTATGTATAAAATTGTAATTTGTGTTTCTTAGTGTCGGGTTTAAAGCATGGGGAGGGTTATATGGTGGGGTCATCTTTGCATCATTGCCTTGTGTGTAAGAGGATAATAATCCATTTATGTTTATGACACATATTCAGATTTATACTATTGTTTTATTTTCTTTCACAGTACAGCAAAAAACAAATGGGCATGTGACTGTACACGGTAACACTTTAGGGAACTTTCTGAATGCACTATACCCACACAAATCACTGAATAAGGGGAAGAGATTAAAAAATCCATGAAAACTAAAATAAATAATATAAAAAAAGCATTTAATGATTTAATAAAGTAATGTTAGTGTGACATCTAGTGTTTACATACAGGAATATACCACCAACATATAAAACAGGATTTCCTAATGATTTCTACATATTCACACTTTTTATACACTCTCTTTTATTCCGCTCTCTGTACAGTGTAGTGCCCTTTACTTTGTAATGGGGTAATGATTCTTTCTCAAAAATGGTGCATGGTAAAAGTTCTTACTTGCTGCTTTTGTCCTCAAAGGGAAAGGGCTCAAACTCCACCAAGTAGATGTGCCAAGTAAAATGGTTTAGGAGTATAGCTAATCCTCTGATCAGCCTACCTGTGTGTTTTTGGGGGGGGGGATAAGAGAAAACCTAAATAAACTCATGATATGCAAAAAAAAAAAATAATAATAATATAACAATATATTTTTCTATTATGCAATATGTTGTCCTTCACAGTCTGCATCAGTGATGGCAGGTCAGATTTCAGTGGAGCACTTCTCTTTTTTACTGCTCATGGAGCACTAAAAACATTCCCACTATTGGCACAGTTTTATGCCCTCAGGGAACAGGTGATGGGTGTAGCTGGCCAGCGAAAAACCTGTCCTAGGTTATTAGTGCAGCATATTCTGTATACACCTAAACCTGCCAACAGCCCCACTATACAGCTCATATGCTCATATGTTTAAGCTAGACACAGAGTTATCACTGTATTTTATGATTGTGAATGTTTATAACAGTTATATATGCATTTTGTTAATATAGGCAGAAAAAGAAAATATACCTTTAAGAGTCATTTATCTAGCTAAGAGAGATAAGCCAATCACAATGAGTCTTACACTATGCAGAGGCCTCAACCAATCACAACCAGCCTTACACTGTGTTCTATGGGGAAATTCCCTAGCAAACCATGCTGTATTCAGCGTGCTAACAGAGAGAGAGAGAACAGAGAGAGAGAGAGAGAGAACAGCAAGAGTTCCAACCAGAGAGTTCCATAAGAGTAGACAAAAGGCCAAAAAGGTATTTAATGCAGTTATATAGATTACTGTAGTTTAATAGTGATTGGGACTGTCTGCTGAACCTGTCATGTGTTTGCTTGCAGTTCCACCATTATCAACATTATCAACATTATTAGCAGCATTATTACCAGCATCATAAACATCATAAACAACAGCATTATTATCTTCAGCATCAGTATCATTACCATCACCAGTATCAGTATCAGTATTATTATCATTATCATCAAAACTTCAACCATCATTTTGTGATACTTTATTCAACACATGTTTGTACATAGACTTACTGCTGCAGAATCAACATTGTTATATGAAGAAAGTTGAAGTTAATAAAGAAGTTATCTAAAGTATTCGGTGTGCTCTTTAAACCTACTGCTTTTATGGAACGGTATTAGAGGAATTATAGAGTAAAGACAGTCTGAGAAACAAAAGAGAAAAAGAGAAACAGAAATCATAATTCTTTTAATGCCACAGCGCACAAGGCACCTCATGGTGCTGCGCCTGCCACAATGGGAGTGGGGACAAGTGTTCTCTATGATGGCATTGTGCATATTTGGACTGAACGTAGGAAATAAAATCAGAGGGACCTGCCCATGCAACTTAGTCCAAAGATGCCAAGTAAGCCCTACACTGAGTTCCCGTATGGGGGGAGGTAGATGGGATATGACCCCCCTAACACCACCACTGCCACCCCCATCTTCTATTACTGGAGAGCATAATGCTGCCTAGTGTCAGGCCAGGGTACATCCAGGGGGTCCCCCTTAAACCACTCCCCAATGCTGAAGGGCAATATGAGCTGTATGCTTGCCACTGGATTGTTATGGTGTTTATAGTCTGCATGACTGGGCTCTCGGGTTGGTTCATTAGGGAAGCTACATAAAAAACAAACACAAAAAATTAACCATAGAAACTGTATCAAAAATACAGGATCAACACTTTCCATAAGGTAAGAATCTCCAGCTTCAAAGAAAAGAAGCAATAAAAAAAAACATGTTCCTATAAACAATGCATTTGCAAAGCTGCAAATGGGCAAATGTTGGGGGAATTTCTAAAAATAATACATTTATTGGAGTCATGACTATAATAATTGTACAGGAATCACTTTTTTGGGAAGAACAGATGCTGGAAAAATCTTGTTTAATGAAATATTTACATGGGAAGTCTTGTATAATGCATTTTTTTAACTAGTGAATTTTGTCTTCAAACATGCAAGCCCAGTGTGAAAAAAAGAGGGAACGTGAAAAAAAAATTGCTAAAAAAATGGGCAAATGGAAAAAGAATGTTGGATGAATTTCATGTTGAATCATTATTAAACTCACCCTTTGTGTTACAGAAAACTGTTCCTATCCTGAAAAGTCTAACTTGTGTAGTTTGCCTCCTGGGGTAATTGCTCACAGCTCCTCCCTCCACATTATTATTATTACACAGTATATATATATAGTGCCATCATATTACTGAGCACTGTACAAAGTCCATAGTCGTGTCACTAACTGTCCCTCAAAGGAGCTCACAATCTAATGTCCCTACCATAGTCATCTGTCATTAATGTAGTCTAAGGTCAATTTTAGGGGGAAGCCAACTAACCTAACTGCACATTTTTGGGATGTGGGAGGAAACCGGAGTACCCGGAGGAAACCCACGCAGACACAAGGAGAACCTGCAAACTCCACGCAGATAGTGTCCTGGCTGGGATTCCAACCTAGGACCTAGCGCTGCAAAGGCCGGAGTGCTAACCCCTGAGCCACTGTGCTGCCCATATTATGCCAGCTCACATTATGGCAGCTCACTTTTTTACAAAGGAAAGCAGTGTGGATGACCTACTAGATTTCAGAGGAAAAGGCAATCTGGGGGCTTATGTTACTGTGAAGGGAAACAATATGGGAGATTTATTTTAGTACAGGGGAATGTACCGTAGTATGAGGACAGTCTATGCTTTAGTGAAAAGCAATGTGGGGGAGCTCACTACAGGGGAAAGTAATAGAGGGAATTCTCCTTTTTTTATTTTGCTTGTAAAGAATAATATATTTATATATTTTATTATTTTTAGGCTTCATAGGATGACATGTATTATTTCTTAAAGCTTGGTTGTCTGATGAAGCAATTAAACTGCGAAACATGTCACAAGTTGCTTTACATTGCCTTTTACAATTGAGTATGCTTATTAGGGTTGGCATTATTTTGTGAGCAGTAGCTCATATTGTTGAGCCCCATGTCTCTGTTCTAGAAGTTGTTTGTATATAATGGATATTGGAGTCCAGTCTGTTAGGGAGAATAAACTCTGTATTAGTGTATCCCTAGACTCTTTGTCTGTTAATCATTTATTGTTTATTTGTTTAATAAAGTTTTTTTTTTATTTATTAATGAGATTGTTTCCAAAATGATTAACTATCCACAAAATTACTCTAGTGAGGGGTTGAAGCCTTAGTTTTTTACTGTTAATATGGATATTGGGAGTGCGTGGACAATTTTATCTTTATTAGATATAGGACAGCTTTATACTCCCCCACATTTTTCTTTCTGTATAATGGTGGGATACAACTGTCCTAAAGGAGGAAGCAATGGAGGGACATGTACTAAATGAGAAAGAAATGGGGTGGGGGGATATTGTACTACCGTAAGCAGTGTGGGAAAATAACTTCACAACAGAAAAAGTAATGTGGGGGGCTCACATTACCACACGGGAAAGCAGTGTTGGAAACCTACTGAACTGTAGGGAAATGTGCCATGGGGGACTTTAAAATATGTAAAATGTTCCAGTTTAGTTGTAGTTATTATTATATAGTGTCCTTTCTATTCCTCTGTAATTTTATACTTCCACTTCACTTTTTCCTTTAAATAAACCCCCAATTTATCTTTTATTTCTCTGAGCAAAACAAAAATTATGATTATGTAGGGACTTTGTAATTCCATAGGTTTCGGATTTGGAAGATGCGGTTCATACTCACTATAGCAACAGTGTCATTTTCACAACCCTTCCCTCCTTGGCCAATCACAGAACTCCTTGTACTCTTTGAATAACCAATGGAAGAGGAGGCGTAAAAGACACATTGGTGAGGCAGAGAATGAGAACTAGAGTTCTCCTATATGGGGTCCGCTGGAGGTATAATGGGAGCTGTACTTCTTATTGAGTAAGAATAAAACTATTGATTATGAAGAAATCCGGATTTACAACTCAGTTGTTTCTACAAATAAACAAATGCTAAGCCTGAAGTTAAGGCTAAAGTCAAGGCTAAGCTCAGACTAGCAGTATTTGATGGTAGGCGCTCTGGAGAGGTAACAGGCTGGTATTACTGGGCTTTTTCAGGCGATTGCAAATCAGAGCCATTACAAGGTTGCCAAACGCCCCTTTTAGTCCAATATTACCCATTTTTCATAGAACAGCTCAAAAAATGCTAGTTTGATTTTACAGTATCACCTTCTTTCATTTAAAAGCAGAATATGTTTACCTCTCGAGAACCTGGTTTTGCAGAGGAGAGTCCCTTTAGCATCTTAGATCTGGAAGTATCAGATACTCGTGTCTTCTGTCTTTAGATGACTCTTAACTCCCTATGTCAATAAAAGACTGGATGTGACACAAGGGAACAGAGGGTGAAACCAGCCAATGGTAGAAGACAGACATGTAACTTCTCTTGGAAGTGTGCAGTGCTGGAGACTTTGCAAGGCTGCATTGTTGGCATGGAGGGATGGTAGAAACAGACAATCGGAGAGGTGAGTATACTCAAGGTGGTCAAGTTTTTTTTTCTTAAATATTTTATGATAAAAACCCCTTCTAATTTTGAAATTTTTGAAATTTACAAGAGGCGAGCAATGGTTCCAGGAAGATGTCATCTCTGTGGTCACCTAATGGCTGAAAAGTAATGATGGAAATGCAGAAAAAGCCTAAGGGCCATTACTGACGTGACGCAACATTTTAGCGCAGACTCAGCCTCACTTACATTCAACTGAACAGTAGTGGATTGGAATCATTTCCATATGCACGCTGCTATAGTTGCAGTAAATTGCAATACTTCCTGGAAGTGACAAAACTTTTCTGCCCAAGCTGAAGCTTTTGCTGAGAAAGAGAAAGAACTGCACTGTTTTCACCACTGTAAGGGAAATATATGCAAACGCATTAACCTGCGCATTTGATGCTTCTGAGTGCACAGAAGCAGTTTGCCATGCGCCTGGTAGTGGCTGTGCGGGTTTCCACTCCATTTGTAAAAGAGGCCTAGGAAAGATGGAGGTGGAAACAGATTGAGCGACAGGGGACACGTCTGATCTCTTAGTGCTAGAGGAGGAAAGCAGCCATACACTGGAAAAGCAGCCTATACATTGTGGAAAGCACGTTGGAACTGGAACTCTGGATTATAAGAAGTTAGGTTGTAAAAAGATGGCACCGTTAAGATGAGACAATGTTTCTGGATATCAATGAATATGTCAGCTTTAAACATGTGACATAGTGACCCCACACGTGACACCATTAGGATGTGAAGATGTTTCTGGATATAAATGAGAACGTCAGCATTCTCTTGAAAGCTGAATGCCTCCAAGCAGATAAAATCTATATACAATGCCATACTGAATTCCCACACCTTTTCTAATCAAACTAAACTCCACTCTGCTTATCTGTACTGGTACGATATTTACATTCCATCACCATAGTGCATTGCATTGTGTGTTACATATTTGTGCATTAGGGAAAAAAGCAGTGTCGGTTAGTGCACCACCATTCATTGTTAAAGCGGACAATAACTCAAAGGGCCTGGTTCATTAAAGCTCCCCAAGGCTGGAGAAGATAAACTTTCATCAGTGAAGATGGGTGATCCAGCAATCCTGGAATGGATTTCTTCACAGTCATTTGCTATTTCCTAGCAAAAGTTTTAAATCCTGGACCAGATCCGTTCCAGGTTTGTTGGATCACTCAGCTTTACTGTTGAAAGTGTATTCTCTCCAGCCTCGGGGAGCTTTAATAAATCAGACCCAAAGTGTATACCTTACATAAAAGGGTGCACAACCCTTTTATATAAAGTGAAAATACGCAACGTACCAGCTTATTGTAACAAGAAAGGTAGAGCTTGTGCATTTTTTAAACCACCAAGACATTGGAGTGTAAAGGAGCTTCAACTAAAAGATTTATGCAACTGTTCCTATATTATTTATAAAGTAATTTGCACTGACTGATATTAGATTTGGAGTACACTTAGTGCCCAGGACATGGATAATACAGACTCCGTCAGGTAACACTATTTCTGTCCATTGAGGTTTGCAATCACCATGGGCTTGGTGATACACACACACACACACACACACACACACAATATTTACAGACATAACATATATATTTACTATACCAATATATCAATTTACATAATATTTCTATTTATTGAATACAACGTCATCTTTTATTTTGTGCAAAGAATAGTGAGTACATTGTGTGCACTAAAGTTTATTTCATTGTTATTTACCAAAATAATATGTTTGATGGGCAGAATGTAGTTTTGTACAAAATTGTGTCAAATGATAAATGCCTGCAGCCACAAAGAGTAAAGAAGCAGCTCTGTGTATGGATGATTACATTCATTCTGCGCCCCATGGAAATTGTAGTCCTTGAAGCAAGGCATTCTGGGTAGATTTCTCACCCTACAAATCGGTGCTTTTTATACCCTAATTTAACACTGCATAATTGGCTCACCCTGATAATAACCCTCATCACTGAGCTCCCCATATACCCCAGCCGGGAAATCATCGATCAGGGCGTATACATGGCGCGCACATTATATAACACAAATCCCCATATTCCAGGTCACTCGCCTATCAGCGCGCAGCAAGCCATGAAATCTCGCGACACTTTCCCTGCTTCCATGTTGCCACGTTCAAAGAATCCCGAACGTAGCGGGGATATTGAGGCGAAATCCGAGAGTTGACAGAGACCACGCCCACTATTGTGCTTGTCTGGGATCAGAGGCAAGTGACTGCCAGACGCGTGGGGGCGTGGTCTCGTTGTTAAGCCGGCCCTAAGTCTCTTTGTATTGGTTGCTGTCATCTGTCAATAGTGAAATGGGGCGTGGTTAGGAAGAGCAGCGAAGGGGAGGGGGGTGGTCACGTAACCAAGCGTGCCTCGGTCCTTCCAGTGATTTGGGGTTAAGCAGCCGGAGCTGGGAGAGTTGTCACCGCATCACTGACACCAGGCCGCCATTCACCTCATACAGCAGACATGACTCGAACAAACGCCAAGAGACAAGGAGGCAAGAGAGGTCAGTATGAGCCCTGCTTGTGTTGTCACCTCTCTGCAGCTCTCTATGTACATGCTGGTGATGAACTACAAGGTGCAGCATGCTATGGGACTTGAAATTCCACCATAGAGTGTGTGAATGAATGGACGAATAGATGGGGTCATTGCACATTCACTGGTGACCTGTCAATAGGCAGAGGTCCCATGCATTCCTATGCAGGATCTGCTGAGTGTGCATTGTAATGTCAGGCTGCATTTGGTTCAGGGTTGTCCCATTATTATTATTATTATTATTATTATTAATAAACAGGATTCATATAGCGCCAACATATTATGCAGCGCTGTACATTAAATAGGGGTTGCACACAGGAGGAGGTGAGGACCCTGCCCTGAAGAGCTTACAATCTGGGGGGGGGGGGGGGGTTTACAAGATCCATGGTACCTCTGCCTACTTGTTATACAGAGTCCAGTATATGTACAGAACATTTCTGTGACCATGCCATGACCTGTAGGGTGAAGGCAGATTGCTTAGATGCTGTGTGCTGTATATTCCTGTATGTGCAGAAATCAGGGGCTCCAATCACAGCCTGTACAATATACCTGTGTATTATTTTTATTTTCTTCTTTTCAGGCATACATTAGCTTGATTTTATATTTTTTAGGCTGATAAGGGCTTGCTGATGCAGCAAAATATGTAAGTGGCCAGAGATGACCCCCTTTTATAAATCTCTGCTACATCATTGGCCTGAACTGATCAGGAAAGTCACATACAAGTCAGCTCTCCACCTGTGTTACAACCAGCAAGTGCTATGGAGTAGCCAAGCAATTTATTCTTCCTTCACCTACAAGCATGCATGCTGTGATAGGACTCTGGACTTTATAAAGTGCTGTGTAATATGTGGGTGCTTTATAAATACAAATAAATATTAGACGGGAGTGGTAGTGCATGTATAGGTGTTGCAGAGGTAGGCTATGTACACACGTGCGATAGTTGTCGTTGGAATGGATACTTTCCAATGAGTAAGGACTGCACGATGCATGAACGAGATCTGTACATACAGAGCCATTCTGTTTTATGGAGAGGGGAGGGAGAGACGACGGAGCGGCACCCTGCTGCGCTCTCTCCCCCTCACTTTCATTACGATCATTCGTCGTCCATGGATCCGCCAGGACGGTCATTCGTCCGATATCGGCCATGACCTATTGCACGTGTGTACATGGTCTTACCCTTTGCATCCCCATGGTAATATACATGTCCCAATATACTGCAATACAATATACTTGTCCCTTATATATGATAAGACATTTGCAGCTTTAAACATCTGGGCTGTTTCTCTGTAAAATATGTGACAGCAAGGACAGAATGTTTGTAGTGGATCAGTTCTACTTTCTAGTAATTGCCAATATTCTTGCCTGGGGCCGCTGGGCACTGCACAATGGATCCAGTTTTCAGGAGGCTGAGAATGAATGAGTCTGTCCTCAGGTATAGAGGAAATCCTTCCCATGTGGTTCTCTGTTCACGTGTCAGTATGGAGGGGGCTGAGAGGGAGAGACCAGGGGAGGAGTGATGGGAGAAGCAGATGTTTGAAATGTGCAGCTCCTTGCTGGGATGTAGATCTGGTGGCACTAAGCTGTGATCCAGATGTGGCCGCAGCCAGCAGTGTGTAGTTTTGTAGTGATATTGTATTGATTGGGAGAGATGCAGATTCATACTTGGATCATCTTCCAGACATTCCTCCTGGTTATTCTTCAACTAGGAAAGGTGAATGCAGTTTATTGCACATTTATTTACCTTTTCCTGGCAAACACAAGTCAACTTTCCACCACTTATCTGTCTGTGTTCTTGCAAGCGCACTTTATAATGTTTACTCTTCTTCCAGTTTTTTTTTATATTCTTTCTGCATATCTCTGTTGGAATTTGTTCTCTTCTGCCATATTCTGCACAAACCAGTCTGGGTGCTGCTGAACATGAAAGTGCTCCCATACAGAGTCACCTATGTTAAAACACTTGCTCCTTGATATCCAGAACAAGCCGTCTTCCAGCACCGGAGTAGTACAAAGAACCGGAACCTCAGGGATTCAGTTTTTATATTATTATTATTACACAGTATTTATGTAGCGCCAACATATTATGTAGTGCTTTATATGTATGTGTACAGTAATACTTTCTCTTGAGTTTCCCTGCTTAGCTTCCATTGCCCCAAGTCTGATATGTTCTGCAACAAGAAGAGCCCCACTCCTCCCTAGAATTTACAGTCCAACACAAATAAAAAATACTATTGTTAAGGCAAGGGAAATTTGGCACAACTGATAATGTGGGTGTTAAAACTTTGCTTTTGGCATCTCCAAGGGATACAAATATTCCCTGGGTGATTCATTCTACTAGGACCTGCTGTGCTTATTCGGAACATGTTGCCACCTGTAACAATAAAATAAATCCTTTATATTTTGAAATAATTAAAAACTAAAATTCTGAATTAGGAGCACCACAAGGTCCAACTGTTTTCTTTGTGCATTTTCTGTATCACTCCCTTTTGGATTTTAGGCTGTCTGCAGGAGTAAAGTACATCTGGAGTTCCCTGTAAATAGTTAAAGCAATCTCCTGTTACTGTGGTACCATGGATGGCAGGAAAAGCTCCCAATATTTCTGGGTAGTGTCAGAGGTTGGTTCCAAGTCGGCTTATTCCTATTGGTCCGTCACTGTGATGGGTTTCCTCACTGGCCAATAGGCATGT
The DNA here is from genome assembly GCF_032062135.1 of Pyxicephalus adspersus. NCBI lineage: Eukaryota > Metazoa > Chordata > Amphibia > Anura > Pyxicephalidae > Pyxicephalus > Pyxicephalus adspersus. Next base: position 35,540,306 of record NC_092862.1, read on the forward strand.
TCCATAGGTGGAAGAGTTGGTCAAGCTTCAGATCAAGCTGCTTAGGATTTGCCTGTGATAGTTTTAGAGGCTGGTGCAGGTAGGTGCACTTAAAGTGGACCTAAACTTTTATATCTTTATTTTACATTTTTGGCTTCCCTAGGTTACGTACTCACATGCAATCACATGCAATGATTCTTGTCCATTAATCCGCTCAGGGCTGATATCGGACAAGAATCGGGCATGTGTACAGCGCCTCGTCGTCCATTGTCCCAATGACCGTCCTGGTGAATTCATGAACTATAGACGGTGAATGATTGTAATTCAAGTGAAGGGGAGAGAGCCCAGCACCATTGTTCTCCGCCTTCCCTCTCCATAGAGCAGAACGGTTCGTTCATGCATTGTGCAGTCGTTTGTCGTTGGGAAGGATCTTGAAAGAACCTGCTGCTATTGTAGGTATGGGTATGCATTTTCACTGGCTGCTGGTTTTTGGGGTCCTTGCAACCTCCAGCCAGTAGGAAAGCCTTACCTGTATTTACAAGAAAAAGCAGTGGGATTTGGGCATCTGTAATGTCATTCTCACTTTTTTTAAGCCAAGGGGTGTGGGTTGTGTGGGCAGAAGTTCAATACACATTGCCTTTACTTGCCCATAGCAAACATGGGAGCCTAGAGATAGCAAGAAGGTAAATACACATGGCCTGGCAAGGAAAAAGAAAAGTATAGATTTATACTTGGTATAGTATTGCTATGTTTTTATGTTATTATATTTTTATTCAAGACATTTACTAAAGACATTAATGCTGGAATGGTACCCTCCCCCTCTAAATTGCATTGCTACAAAAAGCAGTGTACTTTTTTACTGTTGTAGAGCATTGTTTCTCAACCAGAGTTCCGTGGTATCCTGGGGTTCCTTAAGCAAGGATCTCAATGACACCAATGATATTTTTGGCTGTCTGTAAGGGTGAAATTTTTTCTCAATGGTCTGCAATATAAGATGCAATTGGGCAGCATGGTGGCTCAGAGGTTAGCACTCTGGTCTTTGCAGCGCTAGGTCCCAAATTTAGATCTGGGCTAGGACATCATCTGCAGGTTCTCCCTGTGTTTGCGTGGGTTTCCTCCAGGTACTCTGCTTTCCTCCCACATTCCAAAAACATGCAGTTAGGTAATTGGCTTCCCCCAAATTGACCTTAGAACTGTAGTAATGACATATGACTTTGGGTCTGTGGTAGGTTCCCTGAAGTTCTCAAGTTTTTTTCAGGGTTCCCCCATGTTGAAAAAAAAAAAGATGAAAAAACACTGTTGTAGTGGGTTATTATTACACTACCTTCTGGACTCTGCAAAATGGATATAATTATTATCTATTTTACATATATAATATAATATTGTTCTCTGACTTTGTAAACAAATCAGTGATAATGTCAGCTTTTCTTCTTTCTTTTTTCTTTCTGTTATTTGCATAGAGAATTTTTCCAGGCAGACTAGACGTGAATCTGAGCAATCATTGCAGTGTAGAAGAGGTTTGAAGTTGTTGAGCTGAAAAGTGAGATCACTAAAGTGGCAGTAATAGAGTTGTGTGGTTCAGTGCATCACAAAACAACACAATGTACAAGAGCTGATTTAGCTGAAGCTTGGCTGGAAAGAGGACATTCCATCAGTAAAGAACATTTCAGTGCTTCATTAACCCTTTCATGCTGCACATGACCTATTTCTCTGAGAAAATAAGTTTTGTGTTATTTATGGAATGTTCTGCTAGATGCCCCCACATGTATGGGTTTTGTAAAATTCATAGGGATGTGCTCATGATGACTAGATTCTCGGGAAACATTATACATTTCTATATCAGTGTACACTTGTGGATTAAACCTGCGTGTAAAGCCATTGCTACTATCGCACCTAGAAATTGTGAGCACGCAAGATTTTTATTGCAATATTAATTATTCTGCAAAACCATACTTACCTGCCTGTTTGCAACCCTTTTCTTGAGATACACTGATCTGCAAGGATATGCTGGGTACCCTGGCATCTCCAAGGGGCTGCCAGGAATGAATGAACCGTGGAGGAGCTTCATCATTCTGGCATGGCCAAAGATCTGACACCCAAAACAAAAAATGAAGATGGAGCAACAATAGGTGAGTGAATTTAGCAAAATTAGAAAAGGTCGTGTGTATACATTTCAGCTTGAAACTATTTGTAATCCCAAAATGTAATTAATTGTAAACTGCAACATTTAATAATAATACCAAGTAATCCTTCCATGAAGGTCCTCATTCAGGACCTTACTGTGATGATAGGAGCAGTTGTTTGACATAGTTTTGTAACACGCTAATGTAATTTAATTAGGTATTTTATTTACCCAAAGCTCTGTATAATAAATTAAATAAGTTGTCCGGGGTTGGTCTATAAAACTGATATCTCAGATGTTTAGAACCCCTTCCGCTCACACTTCTTTTTGAAAAGCTTTTTTCACTTTTCATTATAAGCTGTGGTTATGTGATTCTCCAGCCCTGTGTCCTCTCACTTCCTCAGTTTACCTGCGGGATCTTATTATTTGGTGTCCATATCACTACCTGCGTGTTGTGCACCTCTTTTGGCTGTCGCAGTGTCTGCAGACTGCAGAAGAGAAATGTGCAGCAGTAATGTTGGCAGGAAAGGACAGGAGGGACTGCTTATTGTATCAGGATGTTGGATCAGGGGTCCTGGAGACCTGCAAGAGGCGCTGTCAAGAAATCTGGACGAACAATTTAGATGATTATATTTTACTCCATGAAGTAAGGAAGACTTGAAAACATTGAGGATGGATTATTGGGAATTTTTTTGCCAAATATGGGCGTCAACCTTGCGGGAAATAACTTTATTTATTGCAAAATGATTTAACCACATTGCATATGGCTACCCTCCAGCTTCTTCTGTCTTCTTACTTTCTGCTGGTAAATTCTTCTTTTTTTTTTTTTTTTTTTTTTTTTTGACTGCCTTTGTTGTCTGTGACTGTTGTTCTTAAAGAGGAACTAAACTCAGAACTGCCCAAAATATATCCACTTACCTTCAATCCCGCAGGGCACTCCGATCCATCCGGGGGTGTCTTGCATCTAGTCCCGCGTCGAGCCGGTGCTCCAGGCGTCGCCATCTTCTCCTCTTCTTCCGGGTAGTTCATCATACGTCACCTGACTCGGGCGCGAGATCGGGTGATGAAGGATGAAAAATAAATTTGCCAATCTCATGCCTAAGATCAGCAAATTTTTCTATTTGTGCGAAAAGGCACCTAAAAGCCTCCCTGGATATGTGACGTAAGTATGCCAGGAGGCTTTGCATTCCCATTCATTCTCAATCGCCTAGGCGATCAAGAATTAGGGGGCGCTGCTGCTCCTAAAAAAAATAAAAAATTTGTCACCTTACATAAGGGGTTGTTTACCCTTTTATGTAAAGTGATATTTCTGAGTTTAGGTACGCTTTAAGATGCAAACAAAAGTTTTGTCTTGTTGGAACTGCTTTGATCGAGATTTATAGGCTTTTTGTGACTTTTCAAATTTTTTCCTTTATTTACTTAACAGTTGTATTCCTTTCAGTAAAAATGAACAGAAGTGATTCACATTTCTATCACATAATGATGGGCATTGGGTAATATAAAGTTAGCAGCTGATGTTTGGCTTGTGGTGAATCTGGAATATCAGCAATGCCATCACTTCTCAGACAGACATATTTACCATTACACAGTTGGTCTGAGTGGTATTAGCTAGCTTTGGGTGTAATCCAGTATTTTTGTTTTTTAGTTTACTTTCGTTTCTTCAAAATAAATTTTGTATTTAGAGAAGAATATAGAGGATATCTATCCTGATCTCTTGCTAGGAATGCTAGTCTTCTGAGATGGGATTCTGCTATTTCCCGGTAGCCAGGTACGCCTGGATCATACAAGGAGCTGCGCCTGCACAGCTAAGTGTACATTCTATTGTCACCAGGCAGGTAAGTTTGTTTTATTGCAGAAGGTACATAAATTATTTCCTGCTGCAAAATGCCTGCCTGCTTAGAGTATTTTATAAGTTTAGTTCCACCTTAGGTCACTGACCTGGAACAAGCACACAGATCAGCAAGTCAGAAGTCCTAATCTGCTTACTTGTTACAGTGCAGTGCCTCAAAAATACTAAATCCAGGTAATTAGTGTCACATACAGAATAGAAGATTTAGAGGTGTCAGTCATTGTAGTCTCCCAAGTTTTTTTTCTCTTTGTGTGTGTCTACAGTTTATTTATCTGTTTTTTAGGAGTTTATAGACAGGCACAATAAACACTGGGGGCTCCAATGTAAATAAGAACTAACACTTTCTTTTCACATTCTGAGGTCTTACAGAGTTGAATAAAAACTCAAGTATCACTATTCTGAAACAAGGTGTGTTATGCAATATGCTGCTGATTGTTTTCTTTAAAGAGAATATTTGTCACACACCACACTCTTTGGAGGACAAGTCCCCCTGACTTTCCAGAACCTTGCATAAGCCTTCTCCAGGGACATATGGTGCCCTTGTTTAACTACTGTGCATTTTCAGTAGATAAAATATCTCCATTGCAACATAATCATTGGATATAAAATTCTGTGTACATCTTCCAAAAATTCTGATCCCCCCATAATGGTCATTTAGGTAGCAAACCTTATGTAACAGCAACAGATCCACTGATTGCAATTCATGATTTCTGCAAAATACTTAAAAGCCTATCTAAACTCAAACTCTTAAAACAAGTGTGTTATTTTTTGCCTATTTTTCCATTAACTCATGACCTTAAGGTTTCTCTATGGACATGTTCTGTACTAGAATGACAATCAGCTGTCACATTTCCTGTAATTCTCTTGTTTAAACTGTAAACAGATGGTGTCACAGCATCAGAGTTGTGACATTCAGCTCATAATCATACTAGAGAGCTCACACATTTAGTGGAAGTATATACAAACATGTACTGTATTTTTGTAACAAAGGTAATGCAATTATCTCTTACCTGCAGTGTTCCAGTAACCTGAGCATTCCTTTGTTTCTGCATTTTGTAGATACTCCCTCTAGTGGACAACTTGTAAATCAGAAACCAAACTGAAACTAAATCTTTATAAAGTTTAAAGAATCATAAGTGCTGATAGAAGTACAGAGGCTGCTGTTGCTATTTCCGAAAATTCTAGTTGCCTCTTATGCTGACCCAGAATACTGAAAATGTTGAATCACCTAGAATTATTGTGCAGATTAGGAATTCTGACCTGACTTGATTTGGGTATATTTTAGAGCACACTGATAACCAAAAGCAGCCGAGCAGTAATCGTTTTTGATGAAACTTAAAGTTTTGTTTTTTTGAAAGGCATAATGTTTTTACTCATAATAGGAAGCGGCTAATTGCTCCCATTTTTAAACTAATACTTTCAATCTAAATGGCGTAAAAAATATTTTCTGAGGGAGGAGAGACCTGATGCCTCCAGCCATACGAGCTATGGTTCCCATTGCTGTCATGTGTATGATTTGGTGTAAAGTTAAGTTGTATGAGTCAGCCTGCCTTAAGGTGTGTCTGATGAACCCAGCAGATAATGTCATTTCATAATGAATGTTTTCATTTTAATTTACAAAGAGCTGATTTTTTTTTATCTCAAGTATTGCTTTGATAAGGCTAGGTATTAAGTTTTTATATATGTTTGTAAATATAAAGGTTTATTTGCCATGGTGGAGATCATTTTAGGGTGAAGGAGGGCTTTTGATTTGCTGCCTTTTCTAAGAATTCTGATTCTTTTAGTAGCCACTGTCGGTGGGCTTTTGTTCATGAATTCACATACAAGCCTTTTGACCTGCTTGAAATGGGTCACAAGGAGGCCAACCAGTAATGAATTCTGAATAACCTAAAAAGCCCCTCTGTTGTACACAAACCCAAAGCCTCTGAACAGGCTCTATAAAAATGTTGGGTGCAGGATAAATCCAATACCTGTGTTCCCTTGTACCCCCCTGATCCAGGAAGCCATGGAAATGACCTGCTAGCCAACTAATTGATGTATGTAACGATACCATAAGTATTTTAATACCTGACCAATTTCAGTGTATACTGATCTGTTGACTTGGTACAGTGTTTTTCCCCCTATACTTTGCAAGTATTACAAATTCCTACCGAACCCCAACTTTTAGGACCTGTGTGAATTTAGACTTAGTAGACACTTACCACAGAGAAATCAATGTTATCAATATTTTATAAAAGGGTCATATATAATATTAATAATGACCTGTTGGTTTTTATTTTTAGGTTATGAAATATTTACTCTAATACTTTTTTTTTGTTGACCTTTTCCACATATTCAGAACTTTTTGCCAAGCCGGAAGACTGTGGGGAACAAATACCCTGGTAACTGTGTGCATTTGGTGCTGTGTTTCCTGCATGAAATGTTATTATAGTTAAAAATTCTCCAATGTAACTATTTTATAGTTTTAACAGTGCATGGATTGAGAAATATGGCAATGGTTAACCAGAAGTTTAAGTACCCAGCATGACATTACAAGTTTTTGTAATATATAGGCTGCCCTGAAACCTCCTATTAACACATCAGCTGTGCCATATGCATTACAAAGTGTTTTCTCATATTAGCACTGGAAAAATCTGTGCATATCTTATGAATATATAAGAATATATATGTTAGAGTCCTCTAGAAAAAGTAAATACCATTACACAACAGCTTTAAGAAGAACTGGATTCAAAATAATCATTTAATAATAGCACCATGCTTAACAAAAATTGTTGTTTTATTACACCGTAATGTATTCCTTCAGATGGAATATCCCAGTATCTGTTGTGACCGCCCATGAATGCCTTCATTTCCAGGGCCACATTTTTTTGGAATATGACATGAAGCAGGCAACTCCTTTGCTTTCTAGTTTTATATCCCATGCACATTGCTTATGTATGGATTGCCGATGAAATGATCCTAGAATATAATCGCTTCTTACGCTGCCCTTCCTGCAAGTACTGCATTAAGTACTGCAAGTCTTTGCTGCATTTGGAGGCAATGTGTGGTGACAGCGGCAGATCTTTTAATTTAAATTCTGTTTTAAGGATTTTATACTAGCTAAATATTGGATTTTTAGGAACTGCTATGGTAGTCCAAATTTGGTATTTTCTCAGTTATCTGTGAATACAGCATTGTGTACTTGTAATGCCCATCAATATTTCAGGAAACGTTTTTGTTAGACATTGGTTTAGAAGAGTTCTCCAAAGAAGTGTCACATCTTCCTATCAAGTTCTGACCTGCAAAATGCAATATTTTATAACAAAGCACCTTCTAACAAAGCACCATATGTTTAATATACACGTCTCCAGACGAGAGACATGGTCTGTGGTTCTTGCCGGTGCGCCACCCCCTAGCAAGGTCCTTTTCCTGACCCCGCTGGTGGGTGCGCTGGGCAGAGACGCAGCCCACCTATCAGAGGGCCGGGGTTTGGGGACCCCAGTTGTTACAGAGTATGGATACTGATATCTGGCTAAGATAAAAGTATTTAGGCATAGTATATTGTTGACACAAATATAGGTCTTTTGATGTCAGCTTGCTTTCTGCATGAATATGGTACACTTTCCCCTGTGTATTTTTTCTGAATAATCCAGTTCACTCAATACTGGGTTTATTGGCTTTCACTTACTTAGCTTTCTACTTGTCTTTAGGTATGCGTGCAATGTCAATGTCTTTAGTAATGCTCCATACAAGCAGGTAACACTGGCCATAAATATTACTTGTAGGCTGTACACAGTGTGACCTGCAGTGAAGTTGAAAATATTGGACTGCAGCTCATTGCTAGCTGTGTTAAGGAAGCATAGAAATAGTTCTATCATTAAAATATACTATACAGCTAAGCTACTAAGAGAAAGCTTATCAGATATAAAACACACATTAAAGTTTATGTAAAACCAAATCTTGTAATTTTGGATAGAGAAGGAACTGGGTAGATCCCATGTTAAGTTTTTATTTCTGTCTGTGTCCCCACTTGGAGTGTTTATTCTCTGTAATTTTTGTCTTGCTGACCATTTTTCTACTACAAAAAGTAATGACAACTGAAATAAGACTTCCCAACTTTAAGTAAGGGGGAATCCACCAATCGGCACACCTGTTCTGGTACTCGTGTAATGGTATGTTGCCCTGACTTGAAAAGACCTCACCGTACTTCCTGCTGTGTCTATGAGACTGGAAGTGAAAAGAAAAATATTTACCAAGTGTCTCTTTCACCCCACTAGCGTTCTAATTCTTGACGTATTTCCATGCAAAAAGTGTTACATTTTTTTTTGCATAGAAATTCATTTTACATTGTAGGCTATAATTCTTAGGCATAATTCACCGAAATATGTTCCAGATTTAATAATAAACTTTAAATAAAAAAACTGGAAAAAAAAAATCTGTTTAAAAAAAAAATAGTGAAAAAAACATGAAATATAACTGTTCAGTAGCATGTATATTTTATATATAATATTATATATATATATATATATATATATATATATAATATGCAGATTTCTTTGTATTGGACTCAATACAGCTTTTTGTATTAAATCCAATACAAAATTATTTGAATTTCCCGCCGATCCTCCTGCCTGCACCAACATCACCGGGAAACCCCAGAGATCTTCTCTGCAGTTTGCGGCTGAAGATCGAAGAGGAAGGACGTGTCCCCAGGACCCGCGGGGACCAGCAGGATGATGGGGGACGCCAACGGAGCAAGGAAGTTGTTTTTTTTTTTTTTAAATGACTCCGTGTGTGACTCGGGGTGGATTTTACCTGCAAAGCACAATCCCAGTCAGGATTACCGCTAGGGGGGTTAAAAAAAAAAAAAAAAAAAAAAAAAAAAGGTTTAGCTTTACATACACTTTACCGATCATGATCTGTAGAATGTCATTTCCGATTTCCTGCATTAAAATGCCACTCAACTGGCAGTTATGTTTGTCCGTACTTGATTGACCTTTACCCAGTCCAATAAAGCAGTAAGGTTTTCTGAATTTTATTGCTGTATGCTTGTTGTGACTTGGTATTGTCACCATAGAGCATTGAATTCTTACACTATCTGGCAGTTATTAAACACCAACAAATGGTAGCTTTGCCATGTACAAAATCCTATGTGTACACTTCTATAACATTCATACAACACTATATAGTAAACCTAGCACGCTTTCTTTGCTTGCAGCTTTGTTCTTTGCTGCAGTCACAGGCACATACAAGTATAAATGAAAGCAAATTACACAACATAATCATTCACATAGAATGTGCAATACTCTATACATTCACCCATGTCATGCCAGCTGTTAATAGAATTGATAAGAAAAAGCTGTGTTTAGCCTGGACATTCTGCATTCAGAGAAAAGCAATGCAAAGCAGATCAAACACAGCCTATGCCATGGGCACTGCTCAATAAAAGCAAATGTGATTTTCATGACTAGAGTTTGAGGTGCATTTTAAGCCCGCATAAAAGCAGGCAGACAGCACCCATGAACACTTATAATTGGAGGGATTGAAGTAACCTGCATGGAGCACCTGTCACTGTGAGCTTGCTGATTCATTGAACATGGCATTCCTATGCATCTCCTCTCAGCAGGGAGAGGAAGCTAATAACAACCTGTAAAGTAAAGCAGCTGGTAAATCTATAACATTTTTTCTTGTCCAGTTCACAGTCAGTATAGATTTTCATTTTATGTAGTGTTGAGGTTTGCACTGTAATAACCTGCCAGGATGCACATTTGGAACTTGTCACTTTGCCCATTTGTTATGAACAATAGTATGATCATGATGGCAGAAAGAACACAACGTGAATGGACCTGTATCCAGATATGTTGGCATGTGCTCGTAGTTACACTGCTGTCCTGAAAATAAGACCTACCCCGAAAATAAGTCCTAGCATGATTTTTCTGTGTTTTTGAGGATGCTCAAAATATAAGCCCTACCCAGAAAATAAGCCCTACCCGAAAACAAGCTTATATATATATATATATATATATATATATAGACAAGAGGTGCTAATTTATTATTAATGGAATTGAGGGTTTGGAGAGTTATGATGATGTTCCAGAAGATGATGGACTGTATTTGAATAAGTGTTGATTTTTTTTGTTCTAGAATAAATGCTGATTGTTGTTTATGAAAAAATAAGACATCCCCTGAAATTAAGCCCTAGTGCATTTTTTTGGAGACACGTTTTTGGGGAAGCAGGGTACCAGTCAGTAAAATGTTAGTGCTAATTTATTAGAGGTGCTAATTTATTAATGGAATTGAGGGTTTGGAGAGTTATGATGATGTTCCAGAAGATGATGGACTGTATTTGAATAAGTGTTGATTTTTTTTGTTCTAGAATAAATGCTGATTGTTGTTTATGAAAAAATAAGACATCCCCTGAAATTAAGCCCTAGTGCATTTTTTTGGAGACACCTTTTTGGGGAAGCAGGGTACCAGTCAGTAAAATGTTAGTTCTGTGCAGGATATATTGCAGTGAAAGTATGTCTATATTGAAGGGAGACACAAAGTTTTCTCAGTTTTCACTGTGCTTTAGTAAGTATACCAAAAAGAAATGGGCACGGCTAACACATGCCAGATAGGTAAATGGAAGAACAAAGACTCTTCACTTGCCTTGCAAGGGATAAATGGCTTGGTGATTGTGGTGAAAGGTCAATTTATTAAGCACATGCAAGGAAAAAAAAAATCATGATTTTTGGAGTCAGCAGAACTTCTTTTTATTTACTGAGCTAAGCAAATTTTATTTTGCCAAGGAATTTGCCACTTTGCTATGTGAACGGCCTATACTCCTTTAGTACGTAAACCTTATTTTTCATCTGGAGTTGATGACACTAAAAAGTATTTAAATATCCATGAGGTCAAGGTTCTTGGTCTGTGTTTATTCTGTTCCAGCTTTGGACTGTGAAACAGATGCACAGTGTAAATCATTGGCACAAACAGAAAGCAGTGCTGAAGTTACAAGTGTTCTGTGCCCTCCCCACACCACATGCTGCTTATTTAACCTAATCCGCAACTCCGGGGTCTGACCGTTCTCTACAGCTTCACACTGTACAAGCCTTCCACTGGAGGATAGGAAACCTTGTTAGGACTTTTTCCTAAGCACAGAGTTGTAGGGCGTTAAATAAAATTGTATCCAAACCCCAAAACAAAATATAAATTGTAGTTTACCAATCCTTAGGTTAGGTGGCTAAATGAGTTTTCTTTTCACTTAAGTGCATCTATAGCAAACATATATTTCAATTTTCTTTATCTCCTAAAGTTACCCCACCAAAAATTCACTAGTGTGTTTATTTGCACAAATCCCACCACCATGCAGTGTAAATCTGCTTATATTAGATCAAGGAGGCAGGTTATACAGAATTATGTGGCATTGATTCTGTTCAGACATCTTCGTGCTATACTTTGTGTCTTGATCACTATCCCACTATTGTTTCAGGGCTAGTAAGGAACGAGAATCTGACGTGTGTTCTGCAGCTGTCTGACATCATTCATGGATCCTTCCTGGCGGATCCATGAACAATCGTAATGCAAGTGAAGGGGAAGAGAACCCAGCGGGGTGACGCTCGCTCATCCCACCCCCCTCCACAGAGCAGAACAGTGCTATATGTACAGCAACCATTCATGCATCTTTCAGTCTTTTGTTGTTGGAAAGGATTGTGAAAAATCCTTTCCAACAACTAAAATCTAATGTGAGCACACTGCCTTATAGAAGATTTCACGGCAGCAATAATGAAAGTGTCGTCGCTCAATGAGCATATAACCTTGGTTTAATGGGTAAACCTATCGACAAATCCAAATGTAACAATTGTTGTAAATACTTCTGACTCCTCTTAATACCAGCAGATGTCATTGTCGCTGTTAGAATGCTAAATATGTTGTAAATGCAACAACCTGTCCTATAGCAGCACTCCTATTATTATGGGTGTGCTCGCTGGGAAAATAGATAGTGAACCCTTTGCTAAAGGAGGTAAGTGACCACACACAGCTGACAGACAACTCTAAGACGCTCCTGTAGGCGGTTGTCCGTCAAATCCTGGATGACACTGTCTTGCCATGAGTCAACCTTTTGGATAGTTCCATCCAATCTTGGGGCTCTATATTGGTCACTTTAGGGATCTTTGGTAGCCACATTCTACCTGCTAGTCTTTTTGTGTAGATAAGTTTTTTGCTAGTCGTTTTTGTAGATAAGTATTTCTTGCTTTCTTGTTTGCTTTTATAGTTAAAAAAAAGCTTTGGAAAAACGTTTTTCATGTCTGCATGTTTCTGACATTTTACCCAGTTCCAAATTAATAGAATAGTTCACAATTCATTTAGTTCTTTAATATAAATGGTAGCAGGATTTCCGCACAGTTTTCATTGTATGTTCTCTTAACCTCACCCATTGATGAAATATTGTTTAGACTAGCAGAGGAAAATGCCAACAGAGCTTTTATTTCTGGGCAGGTTCTGCAGCTGCTGTTCAAGCGAAGCACTAAAGTAAATGGATTGATTGGATATATGTGGTCAGCTTTACAGCAGTCTGCTCTAATTCATTCTTCAAATAGTCCTGGATTATACGGTTCTGAGTTGATTATACATGCTTTTCATCATCTGCTATGTGGCTTGTAAAAAACACTGGCACACATTGCATGGAACTGTCTGCATAGTGTACAAAGTTGTTTCACTTCGGATGGGAAGGAGTTAAAAATGTGTAGCCTACTTGTTATGTAGTTTAGGATTTCCATAAGAGTGCCTGCAAGAGTTTGGCTCCAGAAGGCAGGACTCCTATTAATAGACTTCCAGCAGCCTTGTGGGGCAGGTCTAGTTTCGGAATCTAGCTGACTTGACTGTGCACAGCCATTTCACCCCTGCTGGATGGGGGATACTGGTTCCCTTCTTAGGCTTTGCTTTCAGGAGCTAAAGACTTTCCTTGGGTGATCGCTTCACGGATATCAATGGGCACATTGTCCTAAAGGCATGGCTGAAGATACAGGTACGGCATTTCATGTAGATAATAAATGTGCAGGCCAGTTGCTTTTATAGTATGCGGGGAAAAATTACAAACGAAGACTTTAGAAAAACAATACATGAATAAATGCATAAAGAGTAATGTAGCAACTGTTCCTTCAAGGGAACTTTGCTGCTATTTCCATATATATAATTTAAAGTGTGTGTGTGTGTGTGTGTGTGTGTGTGTGTTCGCGTGTGTGTGTGTGTGTGTGTGTGCGCGCAATATATATATATAATATTTTGGGGGTTTGTGTTTAGCATGACTTTGCACATTGATAAGTCCTCTGGCTTCTATCTACATAAACCTTAGAGCAGTGTTGGATGAATCCCATGAACTGTCTTGTTTATTCACCGTCAAAGTTACAGCTAAGGATTCTTGTTTTGGAGCCTATACATGTTTTTTCCTTTATATTTTAAACAATTGTTTAAGCTTGGCAACCAGACGTTCTTGTGAGGTTCGGAATAATTTTTCCTCTGCTACCGCAGTGTCTTCAGTGATCACTGTGAGTAATGTAGGGACATTACAAGTGTTATCGGGACAGCAGATAAATCAAGGATAATACTTGCTTTCTCACCCTCTGCACTATTATCTGCCCTTTTGGAGGTCGATTGATATATGTAGATTACTGGACTTATATTAGTTTTTAAATGTGTTTTTGAAATAAAGCTTGTGGGTGTCAACAGGTCATTTCCAGGAAGTATATTTAAAATGGCAAGTGTTAGATTATAGTTTTTTTTTTTTTTTGTTTTTTTTTATTTAGCTAATCACCAATACAGCTACATAGAGCATCTACAACTGTTATAGAGACAAAATGAACCATGTACAGAGTATGCTAAAAACAATTATTTGTTGTGTCAGAAGTTTTATGAATAGCAAAAAGAATATTGTAGTATTTTTATTTTATTTACACCCCTATAATGACCATAGCCAGATATCTGTACTTGCTTGTACATGCTTGTTGGCATGCTGCTCTGCTTAGGTGGGAGTGAACGGAGAAATAAATTTAGAATGCTGTCTGCTGGTGTCACTTTTGCTGGCAGATTGACTTTGCTTCTATCAAAATAGCATCGGTGAAAGCAGAAAGTTATATAAACAGTCAGCAGAATCCTCTGTACTGAAACAGCTTGTGAATAAATCTGGGTAGGAAGAAGTTGATGATAGGAAGGATAAGTCTACATGTAAAGGACATCCAGTTGGGGAACACCTGTGAGGGATTTACAGTGGCATTTGGATGTTTTTAAGATCCTGTCTGAGGGTCTGTCTAAATTGGCAGGAGGAATCTGCGGGCATATACAAAATTTTAAGTAAAGCTGTCTATTTAAAAATGAGCATATCATTAAACAAGTGCATAGAGTGTCGAAATTGGTTGTAGATTTTTGAAACATCTGCCAGGCTTCTCCCAATCTTCCTTCCACCCATCTGTTTAAAGTGGTTGGGACAAGGCCATGGTATTTGTATGTGTTTGCACTTCTGTGTCTTTATAAATGTTATTAGATGCTGATTATTTATATTTTTTTTGTAATGTACTTACTGTTCTTTTTGGAAGCAGTAGATCCCCTAGCAGTAGATCTTATGAAAAGAAAGTCTCTTGATCTTGCTCTGTAAAGAGAAGGTATAGGAAGGATTAGTGGGATGGTTCTAGTTGATATTGGGGTGTAATGTCATAATCCTGAGAAGAACTTGCTCTTTGGTATCCCATTTCTAGCAGACTTTGAGCTGTGGCAGGATTGCAGCCATAGTTATATTCATTTAGGTATGTTGTATTCCATGTCCTTGATTTATGGGAAAGGATACAGTGCTGTTGGCTTCCTTTGTCAATGGTGATCAAAAGACTTGCATTGTTTTCGGGATACACATTGTCTGCATTCTTTTATGAGGAGAGCACAATTGTGGGTTTTTTTTCTCTCTGGAGCTTTCATTTTAGAAATGGGATAAAAAATTGTGTTCATAGATTTTTTTAAGCAAGCAAGGAAAAAATGTTTTAATGCAAATTGCCTTGGTGATAATAGATTCTGGGGAACAATTAGGATACTTTAGTTGTAAAGAGAAAAGCGGAGATTTACAACCTTTGTCACGGTCCTGTTTTTGTGTTACCCTCTTACTTTTCTGGGTCCCCATTGTTGCACAACGTGATGGATAATCCGGAATATTCTATTTCTCAGCAAGGAAAAACTGCCAATAAATATACTTGTTCAGGTGACATCTGTCTACTATAGGATTTTTTAAATCACTTTTGGGAAAAGTCTGTTGTGTCTCTGGAACTGGAAGTAAGGTGAAACATCTGCAATAGGACCCAATAAGCAAGAAAATAATGTTTTTTACAAAAAACGTTTAGCTTGAGATAGATTTAAAAACTGATGACATAATTTCACAATCTGTTACAGTTGTAATCTCTGAAGGGTTTATAGATGACGTGGCATAAGCGTTGTCTGTGTCAGCCGGTATTTATTAAAAAATGATTGTTGATGGACACGTTCTGACCTTTTCAGCTATTTCCTGGCTTAACCTTCAAAAGGTTCTGGGGCTTAGGGTGACTGTTTGGAATGGAATTTTGCCAGATGCCAACTCTTCTTCCCTTGAAGATTTAATGTTCGATTCAACGTAACAAATATATATTGTGTAGAATATAAATTTTGTGCTGTTCTTTGTTTTGATGCCTCAACATTTGGTTTTATATAATTGTGTCTTATAGACTGACACTTTATAAGGACAGCAGTACTTCAAAAACATATTTTCTTTGTTAGGAGTACTATGCAATGTCACAAATCAAAATTTTACCCCTTTCTTTTCTTACCTGTGATAAAAAAGCTGTCACCACAGGCCCAGATTAATGTAACATTAACCTGGTTACATTATTTTGCCTACATCTTGACTCCAGAAAAGGAATAGAATGGGTACCCCCCCCCCCAACATGCTTTTGAGTTTACAAATGTTTTGCTTTATCTACATAACCTCAATTTTATTTATTTATTTTGTATTAATAAGCCTTTATTTAAGATCTTTCATTCCTTTCAGAAGCAAAGCACGGTGGAAATAATGGGAAGAAAGAAGGCCTGTCTGGTAGTTCATTCTTTACCTGGTTTATGGTGATTGCCCTCCTGGGAGTATGGACATCAGTAGCTGTGGTGTGGTTTGACCTGGTGGACTATGAAGATGTGCTAGGTAAGAGCATTCATATATCCTTCATTCCTGATATGTAATAATAGTATAATCAATCAGCATAGTTTAACATGGAAGTATTTTTATTTTAGTATTTCCACATCTTTTCTGTGCTATCACTTAAGCAAACCCGCATAGAAACTCTGGAGATAATGCAGACTATCTGAATAGCTAGTTGCCCTTCTGTGAACTTTTAGAGGGATGGTAAACAATTTTAAAAGCCTAGGATAGCGGTTACCAACAAACCGATGGTCTATGAGAAAATTTTGGGGGTCCGCCGCTCTGGCTGGTGCACCCCCAAATAGGGTCAGGAGAGGGACCATGTCCCCCGTGCAGTGCCTAGGCTCAGAAGGTGGGCAGGCTGTGTCCCTGGACACAACTCTCCCATTTCAGGCTCAGATCTGCAATGGGAGTGTGGGCAGGGTTATGTCATGATGACGTCACCCTGGGGAAGGTTTCTCCCCCTTTGAGTGACGCCCGGCTCCCCGCACATGCGCATTCAGGAGCCGGTGATTTTAGTGGTCTGTGGAACCGAAAAGGTGGGCGACCACTGGCCTGGGAGATCTCACCTCTAAGGATACAGCTGAAACGTTTTTTGATTTGGTCAGTCTGGCAGCTGAGTTTTTTCAAGCAAAGTAATGCATACAGCAATATTAGCATTTCTTAAATTTATGAAATATAACAAATTGTATACCCACAATAATTTTTGAGAATGGCCTTTTGATTTCTTTGTCTCCTCCTCCCCACGTATTCTGTATTTTTACTAGAGGCAGCAATCTTTCTTTGATACCTTCTTTTAGATCTAGAGTGTACTGTAGATATGAATGAACTTTTCTAAAGACTAAGCCTATTAAAGCTAATCTAGTTATGATACTTGTGTTGAATGTTCTTTAAATACCTCATTTAAATGTACAAATTTACAATGTCCCCCCCAAAAACACAAGGTTTATATGTTAACTTTTTTTTTCGTAATTTTGGTTGGTTTTTCATCAATTTCTGTTTCCAAAGCCATGATATCAATTGAACTAGCGTTTCTTGGAAATAATTGCACATCCAGATCGTTCTGAAATTTTGTTAAGTAACTTACATGTTCTTTTTTTCTTTCTCCTTGACATCCTTTTTCTGTGCATATCACCCAAAGACTTTAAAGCATCTGCTATTAAAAGGTCCTTAAATGCCAAATCTCTCCTTAATTGACAACCCAATAAGCCATTTTACATTTTCATGGTCAAATTCACCAATTCAACTTACATTTGTGGCTTACAACTGTGACCAAGAAAGGAACAAATGTTCCACATATGTCCTCTGCATTTATGATCTGGCACTCTTATACTGGCCCAGAACTAAGATAATCTTTTATCTGATGGAAACACCATCTAAAGTCTGTGCCATGTACATTATATAGAGACAAACTCATTTACCTGAATCCAAGATACAAGGACATGTATAAATGGAACTTTCCACTAATGGGTTGACCCCTAGGTGATTGAAGAGAGTTTGGTTCTTGCTACTTTAAATATTCTGTATCTTGATTCCCCTTGGAGTAGGCCTTCTCAACCTTTTAACCCATGAGGAACCCAGATTTTGGGTAACCACTGATATAATCAATGGGGAAAATGTTATTTGCCTTGGTTGCCAGTGGGAAGAATGCCCCCCCCCCATACATTAGTTGTCAAAATGCCACATTTACTACATATTTAAAGCTCATTGGTTTCATACATTTTGCCCTGGAACTATGCAGGTACCATCTTATGAGAGGCCAATCGGCCACAACTGGCCACTTCTGGATGAACCTCTTGGGTTCCACAGAACCTTGGTGGAAACTGTCTGCCTGAGACTCACACCATGCCATATCTTCTCCCTTGGGGCTCAACACAAAAACAACAAAAAAAAAATATATATATTTCGCCTCTTTTGAGTTTGAACCCAGATCATGTCTGTCCCTCTGTAGGCTCTACTTTTTCAAAGTTTGCCTTTCTATGATTTTTGTCTGATCCCCCTAACAGCTCTTTTGATGACTTTCCCTTTTAATGACTGCTTTTTTTTTAATAATCCTTGCTTGGTTTATTAGACAATTAAGATTCCTGCAGGGATACTTGCCATTTTTTTTTTTTTGCCCTCACAAAAGAGCTATAGTTCCAAGCTGATCTATTTCTCAATTGCAGTTTTGTGGGTGGTCTGTCCTTTGTATTCTGCCCAGCCAAGGGGTCAGTCATCTCTTACATTTCTTTCCTGCAGGGTCCCCAAATCTTACTCTTTTTGGTTTTCGGTGGGCAAAATAAATATTAGAATTTTGAAATAAGGTCAAGGCATATTTTTATGCAAGAAGGAAGGTTTAGACTCCCTGCCAAGCTTTATTTGTGGTCTTGTGTTCCCATGGGGAAGATGAACTCCACTTTTTTTGTTATAACCACTGCCGTCAAGAAATGAAGTGATAGAAAATATTCCAATGGGGTCACCTTTTTCAGGGAACAACTGTCAGAGGGGGGTTTCATTTAACTTCCTCTGGGACAGAAAGAGAAGGTAAATTTCTGCAAAGAAACAGACAACAAAAAAAATAAATAACCTGGCAAGCTTTTACCATTTCCCATAATATAAAAAACTAAAAGTTGACTGAATGTGCTTGCACACTTTATACCACCAGCTTTTCTTTTCATCCCTAAATTTATCCAATGGGAGGGTCAATCATATGTGACCATGTGACATCCAAAGTAGGAGGAGCAATAAATTCCAGGTTACATTTCTCTACAGACTACAGCATCCCGGCACTGCAGAGGAAATCATGTGCCTAAATGAGAAGGGGAGGAACTTGTAGTCATAGAAAGTGGGTGATGAGCAATTGTGGGAACTCAATCTGTTAAAAGGGAAATAACAGGTAATTAGAGGTCCTTGCTGTGGGGATAATTGCACAACTTCAGCCAAACACATGTATACAATTTTTTTTATAATCCATTTAACAATAATTTTCAAAATGATTACTTTAGAAAATTGGATGTTGGTTGTGATTGGGCTTTAATTTTTTTTGTGACTAATATGCATTTACAGTCAGAGTAGAAATGATAGTGTCTAAATGTTTCTATATTTTTATCACACATGCAGCCAAAGCAAAGGATTTCCGTTATAACTTGTCAGAGGTTCTTCAAGGTAAAAACTCTAAAATACTCTCTTCTACCATCCTCTGGTGTTTCCCCTATTTCCAGTGAATGTTTATACTTTGCATATTCTGCCCTCATGATATACGTTGTTTCTCATATTTCATCTAACAAACCTGGGATATCAGTATTAACCCTATTTCTTTGTTCTAATATGGCAAACATTTCTAAAACTCACAAATTTTTGGTGTTTGCAATGGCTTTGGCACATTTGGAATGGTTTCTTTGATGTTTTCTATTCTTAATTTTTTAGCCACCTTGCTATTTCTTAGTTAGTGTTTTAAAATTATGCAATAAAATATTGATTTATGACAAATTCAGCCATTGCCTGTAGGTGGTGAGAATTTATTTTATTTTGGTGTTTTGAAAATGGACAACAAAAGTCTGATTTCGGCTAGATTATTAAGTTAATTATTTTAAGGGAATCTAAACTGACCCAGCAGCTCAATTTACATAGAGATGCAACCTTTTTCTTACGTTAAAAGTTAGCTGATAGGACAGATCTCGTAATTAAACAATTAAATATATCTTGCTTTTTGGACAGTGCCCAGATAGAAAAGAATTCTATTACTATGTTTAGCCACAATTATTATAAATTAGTATTTTTATAGCGCTAACATATTATGTGGTGCTGTGCAAGGTCCAGAATCTTATCACTAAATGCCCCTTACTTAGTCTGATGTCCTTAATACAGTTTAAGGTCAATTTGGGGAAGCCAAAAATAACCTTACTGCATGCTTTTGGAATGTAGGAGTAAACCCATGCCACTTCCCCACATATGTGCACAGTTCTTAGTAAATTTATCACTAATGGGGGTTTCAAAGTAGTAGCCTAACAAGCAATACTTATTATTAAAAAATAATAAACTCTGCCAACATAATACACAGCCCTGTACATTAAATAGGGGTTGCAAATTACAGCCAAATGCAAATAATGACACAGGAGGAGGAGGAGGAGGCCCTGCCCAAAAGAGCTTACAATCCAAGGTTTACAGACTACTTGGTGTTTGAAGCATGTGTGAAACTACAGTTTCATGTTCACAATATTTTAAAATATTTTAGAAATGCAGAAAAGGTACACTGCCTTAATGTTTTTTAATCTCTTTAAAATAATCCTCAGTATACTAATACTTATTCCTACGTAGGGACAATTGTTAAGATCTATTGTTATTCTTCAAACCCCCAGATTTGCTAGATATCAGATTATATTGTGAAAAAAGTTTTATTTAGAACCACCACCTGTATGTTAGTTTTATATTACTTGATGTATTATTTTTTTAAAAGAAAAGAAAAAACAAAAAACATTCACTTATCTTATATCTAGTATTCAAATTATTATTCTTACACTGTAACTGAAATAATAAATTACCATGGGCCAATAACTGTACATGTAGAATGTAAATGATCTCTTTGGTACTGGGAAAGAATTTGCTGATCAGAACAAGACCTGAATTAGTGCAGGTAACTAACAATAAAATTATGTTTTTGTTCTAAGTTTATTTTATCGTTTTTCTCCTCTAGGCAAACTTGAAGCTTATGATACTGATGGCGATGGAGATTTTGACATTGAAGACGCCAAGGTTTTACTGGGCAAGTAGAATTTTTGATTTTCATTTTCTTTTGTGCAGATTGATTTGCAAAGACATAATCCTGCAAATAGATAACTGTCTAGATCAAGAGTATGTTTGCTCATGTCATCCAACTAAATATCTTGTCTTTTTTTAAAGCAATTTGAACAAGAAAGGTCTTTCTGACCATTACTGAAAAAAATAGTTTTACTGCAGTGAATGTTTTTATTGCAAAATGAATTTGCCCCAAAATGCATGTTAAATCTATGTTTTTTAAAGTGCATGATTATATCTGTTGTGGCCATACACTAGAAATGTCTTTTCTCAAAGTAGCATTTTTGTGTTTTGACTATTAAAGATCTGTTACAAAAGTGAGTGGCTTGTATTTTGTTTCAGTATCATTAAAGTAATTGTGCATGATGTGCTTTTTCTGAATGTGGACATTCATTCATGCATGATCATCTCATCATTTTATTTGGGTAACTTCATCACCCGTCTGTAGTTCCTACATAGTTACATAGTAGGATAAACTTTGTGTTTATAGAAGGCGTGGGAAAATCTTACTTCTCTTACCATTAAAGGTCTTTATTTTGCATAGTAGACACCACCTATCAGAATAGAAGTATTGGATACCGTAGTTCACTTGATTTGGAGCAAGTTTCGGGGCTGATATCCTTATTCCTGCTTTAAAACTAATGTGCCAATGAGTTAAAACAAGCAGATGACTACTGGGTTCCCTGACACTTGAGTGAAGGAGGAAGTATCATGGTGACAACCCTGTGCATCTTGTGCAAAAAAAAATAAAACTTCTACAATTATTAATATTAATACACAGTATTTTGTAGCGCTGACATATTATGCAGCGCTTTACAAAGTTCATAGTTCTGTCACTAACTGTCCCTCAAAGGGGCTTACAATCTAATGTCTGTACCATAACCATATGTCTTTTAGGCTGGGTCTAGACGGGCCTTTTTAAAAACACATGTAAACTTTTCTATTGCATTTATATGTGTTTTTAAACACTTTTATTAGCATTTTAAAGCTTGCTTTTTAATTGCTGGAAAACGCCTATGCCGCAGTTTTTTAGGCTTTTCTTGCTTTTTACAGCCTTTTTAACACGATTACGTTTTTAGTGCTTAAAAACACTGAAAATGTCCTATTGAAGGCCCCAGCGTTTTAATTTTTTAAACGTTGCAAGCAATGTTTAAGATAAACCTCATTAACGTGCCTCAAGGAAACATCCTAGTGTAGATTAGTCTATTGGAATGCATCAGTATTTCAAACAAAGTCTTTAAAAGCCTCCGTTTAAACGCTGGGGAAAACATCCGTGTAGACTAAGCCTTATATAGTCTAAGGTCCATTTTGGGGGGGCCAAAAATAGAGGCGGCATTTAACCTAACTTCATGTTTTTGGGATGTGAGCGGAAACCCACACAACCACATTTTTAAACAAGAAGCCCTTATTCTGCTTTTCATGCTTTCTGCTGGATACATGATTGTATCCCATGGAGCCATTACTTTGCTATTCCAACCCAGTTTCACCAACATGAAGGTACCCAGCTGCCAAAAACGCATCCATAGTGGCCAAATAGGAGCTGAAAGAATTGTAGGGATGTGTTTTGGGTTCAGGGCTTTCATAGACTTACCATGAGCTTTACGTGTTGAGTAATAAACTCAATTTTATTTTAATGGCACTGAAGTTTTAAAGACCAATAATTTCCTGGCCTAACCCATGACCTTCTACTGTGGGTCAGTGGGGTTACATTACCCAATAGGGGACATTTATCTTCCAGCACCATAACTATATAAAGATGGGGGACAGCAGCAACTGACTAGGGGACTATTAATTAAAAGCAATTGTCAAAGTTATGTTTTTTTAATTAAACGCCTATTCACAATATTTGTATGTTGATTTGCGCTACTGTTTACATAGGGGGCGGATATCTAAAAAAATGCTTCAATGCTTGTTGTTTACCCAAGGCAAATATTCCTGCTATTGAAGTCTGAACTTCTAGAAGTGAAATAGGCGACTGTTGCTAAATTGTTAGCACACTCATGGGGTAACTGCATGGAGTATATGTGTTCCTTCACATATTTTTAATTATTTCACAAGCTTTGACCGATATAATGGTGATGATGTTTTTTTTGCCTTCTTGTAAGGAATGGCATAATATGTAGGCATTGTATAAATACATATTTTGTGATCAGCAATTGCAATCTACATAATTTTTTTAAGCTGTGTGTTAGATATTCAGTGCCCAAAAGTAATGGTTTAGCTCGTCTTGGGCAAAAATCTGATGCTCTGTTATCCATCAAACGTCAGTACAAAGTTTTAGGACTTTTTGAATTATTTCTAAGCAAGTCCTTAAATGATAATGGTAAAAGACGTTATATGTTTTAATTTTCTTTTTATGGGGACAACTGGAAATGACAAAACTTGTCTGTACGGATGTCTCTGTTTAGCAGTATAGTTTTCTGGCATGGTTTATACTAAATTACAAGTCAAACAACCATTGCCTTTTGCAGGTATTAGGAAGGATCTGCCCTGTGCTCTGCTATTTACTTAAACAATGTCAGGCGCCCATTTGTCATCTTCACCACATTTTTAGTTTCCATTGTGCAAATGTGTAAAGAAATACTGTTTGCTGTGGGTGTTTAACCTGTAAACATACAGTACTGGCATATGACTGAAACAAGAAAAGCTAGCACAGCTATTATAGAGAAAGTCATCTCTAATACTGCTTGATTTGCTAAAGCTAAAAAATTGAACATAGAAATTCTCACACATGGAACCACTATGTTAATGAAATCCATAGCTCCACTTAACTCATTGTAATTTTCTCATATTCCTACATACTCCCTGTAAAAGTAGGGAGTTTTTTTTTTTTTTTTTTTTTTCCCTTTATTCTATAGACAAACATTTATTATTATCGGCAGTGATCTTTCTGCAGTATCCCCTTTAGTAAGCAAATGACTCCAATGGATATGTAAATGTTGTACTTCACCCATAGTTGTCTGTGGGGATTTCCTGATTACTCAGTAAGCTAGAAAGCAAGTTTTAGAGAATAAAAGGTGAAAGATTTAGTTATCGTGTCATAAGCACAAAACTGAGATAGTATAACTTTTTTTTCTTAGTTTTTTTTTGCCCAGCACACACACTCTACACCAGAGCTTCAATCTTCTTGAAAACACTGTGCATCTTGGTGGATAGTAGAAGTAGTGGAAAGTAGACTTCACCTGGACTGTAATTCTCTGTGTTTTGGTGCATGTGGTAAATAAGGTCCTAAGGCATCGCATATGGATGGATGGACTGTCCACTTTATGGGACCAATGTTCAGCATGTTGCTTTTCTATTTGTATGGATGTTTTAAAAAGTACCTCCTGTGCTTGCTTCCTTTTTCATAGGTTGTTCATTGCCATCTAGGTTCGACTCATCCTCATTTTATTGTTCTTTCATTCTCATTATTATACATAACTGGTTGAAGTATGTCACCATGTCCCGCTCCGCATGCCTATGTGTCTACCTAACTACTCCTCTTTTCTTTTCTCTTTTGTCTCTCCTTTTTTTTTTTTCTTCCTCTACATATAGGCCTGAACAAAGAGGGCAGTAGTGTGAATGTTGAATCTTTAGAGGAAGTCCTTAATATTTTAGCAGAGGAAAGCTCTGACTGGTTTTACGGCTTTCTCTCTTTTCTTTATGATGTAATAACGCCTTTTGAAATGGTAGAAGAAGAGGAGGGCGATTCTGCCGACGATGCTGATGGTGCCTCACAGAACGAAGGGGTTCAGGGAAAAAAGACCTGTGTCATTGTGGATTTGCAGAACCAATAGCGTCTGTGTTCAGAGACCGGCCTAAACTTTCTGTGGTTTTCTTCTTCCTTATAAGCCACAGTCGGTGGGATCTCCTTGTTCACAGTGGACAGTCTGGAGTGATGGAGCCATATGCTAGATACATAGCCGAAACCTTTTTGGCATAAAGACCAAGTACAACATAAAACAACTGTACAAATTGGTCTAAATCCACATGAAGAATTCTGCAATTAAGACCTTTTGTGTTTTCAATTAGTAATATTTATAACTTTTTTTTTTTTTTTTTGAGGGTAGGTTTGAGGCAATTCAACTTAGTACCTATTTTCTACCATGGCTCAGGAGCCTGCTTCAAATAATATAAAATAATTTAATAGCCCACCTGACCGTGCAGCACCATCTGTTCCTGCACATATAAATTGATTCAAATTGCAAAAGCCAATGTTTCAGAAACCGGAACAATTCTAGGAATTGCTCAAAAATTTAGTGGATGGCTTTTTTTATGTTTGCCAGCTTCTGTAACATATCCAGCCTTGGCCTAGAGGCTCCTTTTCATATCATGCAAAGATATAAAAATTAGAGATTCAAATCTTTTGGACACTTTGTTCAATTTTTATCTTCCTTTGGTGTATTCTCATTATTGAGCTGTGTTTTTTTTTTTTTTTAAATAACAAGATTCATATTTAGCCATACTAACAGGAGTCCGACACCTAACATACCGCACACAAGAGGGGAGAACTCAGCGTCAGTGGTCTGCTCAATTATTTTGGACGGAAATTCTTTTGGTAGGATTAGTTGATTAGGAATTTAAGCAGTAACTCCTTATATGCAGAATGTTCGTTTATGACATTTGATTAATGCTCTGGTATAATGCTACAATATAATCGTGTGACAACACACAACAACCTATCTGCCATGTATGCCCTACTGTTATGGAACAGCCAAGCCTATATCCTGTTTTGGTTCCATCCTGATAATGTTGGAAGATTTTATTATATGTTGCTTGCTTTAAGTTTCCATTTTTACAAGTTTTCTCCTCCTAATGCTGCAGTGTCAGTGCTTAGATACATTGGTCGAATATATATATTTTTTCCCGTAGTTCACTCTACTGCTGTCATAATAGAAAGTGGTGCTTCCTTAACTAACATTGGTATGGTCTTGATTTTGCATATGCTTGGCTGTAGCATACTTATGGCATGGATCTCCAGTCATAACTTGCTTGGCTATAAAATTAGGTATGTCTGACAACTTGACAAATGTTATGATTTCTCTAAACAATATTAAGTGTATTAGGTCTTATTAGTTTTGTTTATTTATTATGTAATTAAACCCTAAAACAGCTTTTTTTTTTATTTTATTTTTTTTTTAATTGAAATAAAACAAATATTCTTAGTATAAGGTGCGATTTGTTTTGCTTTATGGTGCATATGCATCAGCTATATCCTCTCAGGCAGGTATACGGTGAAGGTAGTAGAAAAAAAGATTGTTCCTGTCATTTTTACCTTACTGCTTGGGAAATGCTTTTTTTTTTTTTTTTTCATCATCAACTCCGGGCTTAATTTTAACATGCGCTTTGTACAGTGTTCTTCCCAGCCCCTTTTAGCCGGAACTTTTCAGTAACCACCCAACTGAAGAGTTGGGTCACAATACAGCAGCTCCCACCCACCTACAGCTTCTTCCCAACCAGCTTAAAAAATATTCTGGGTTTAACACTGGCTTTGTCCATGATTGGCAAATCATACATTTACCTTAATGGTGGTAATCTCCTTTCTTCCCAGTAATACTGCAGCAGAATACTTATAGGCTCAATATTCTCTTTTTTTTTTTTTTTTTCCCTGGCAGAAAGCTATTTGTTGTTTAATGGACATTTTTCCCCAATGAGGCAAGTCTTGAGCACAATAAGCTTTAACCAAGAGCCACATACAACTATTTATCCATAGTTTGGTCACTATTCTTATGTATGTGTTTGTATAACTGTACAAAAATCACCTAATGCCAAAAATTCAAAGGACATTGGGGTTTCCAATGTCAGAAAAGTCATTGTGGGAAAGAAAAAGAAGTCTGTTCATATATAGTACTATACACAAGTACAGCCCAGCTTGCTGATATCCCTGTGCCATCTGCTGCTAGACTGCAAGAGACCTAATGGTTAGGTAGTGTGATTTTTGAAAGAATGTTCTCAACTGTTTAATTGTATGCCTTTTTGACTGAATTTAATATAATGTTGTTTTTTGTAATTTGTATGTTGACTGATTTGTTCAATAAATCCCTTTTTATGCCAGCTAAAATGGTGTTTACTGAGAATATCCTACTGTTTTTTAGTGAACTTTGACATTATATTTGTTTCTTGCTTTGCCTTTATATTTATTCATCTTTTATATTTATTCATCACCCTTTCACTAGGCTTTCCTGGATACTGCTGGGTGGATAACTAATCCCAGAATTCATAAACCATATCCCAACATAGAATATGTTTCTACTTGCTCCCTGAGAACTGACTGGTAGCACTTACTACGTGTAGCATGTGAGCTCCCAAAGACCAAAGATCATTCATTAGACTAAGCCAGTCAATAATTGTCATTGGAAAGGATCGTTCATGATCCTTTCTAACGACAAAAGCATTAAAAAGCACTGATTATACAGCGCCATTCTACTCCATGGAGAAGGGAGGGTGGAGAAGGACGGAGCTGCACCCTGCTGTACTTTCTCCCCTTCACTTGAATTACAATCTGGTCATCGTTCGTGGATCTGCCAGGACTGATATGCCAGATTCTTGTCCAATACCAGCCCTAAGGCATTTATTGGACGAGAATCATCTGACGTGTGTACGTAACCTAAAGATTGTGGTGTCTCCAGAGTATTGCTGGACAGGCCACTATGGACACCTTCATTATGCATTGTCATATATTATGTGGTTATAAGGGCAAGGCTGGTAGCATGGGGCGTGTGTTTGAAAGTTTATGTATAATAGGAATAGTATTTTATTTTTGTAGTAGCTTCTAATGCTTTGCAGGCTTTCATTTACGTTTTTTTCTATACAGTGATTTCAGTTACAGCTTGAACCTTTTTTGTAGTTTTATTATGTGGCCTTTTCCTGTAAGTTTATTTAGTTGGTAACCATTTGTTTGTTTCATAAATATCAGGATTTCCATCGTCGGTGGCGGAGAAAGCTGCCAAAGCCCCAGGTACTTTGTTTGTATTCAGGGTGGTGATTGGCAGGAATGTGGAATTGCTTTGATTAACAAATACTAGAAAATGTTGTCATGTGAAATATGTATTGTTAAGCGTGAATAAAGCGCTTTGTTACCTGAATTACCTTTGTTTGTAGACTTCACTATATACTGAAAGTGAACAATTACTGAGAACCTCATGGCGGATAGAAAATATCCTGCAGTTTTCTTCTGGCTACTTTACACTAAATATAACTTTTAAATAAACTAACCAAGATTTTATAGTCATGGGGAATTTGGTGGGGGCTGCTTCTTTAGTAAATTAGGTAAATTAAGCCTTTTTTTTTGTGCCTTTCATCATTCTTTGTAGTTTGGTAACTTCTCCATCCCAGATGTATAATACAGGTTATGGTTAAGTTGAGAAAAAACTTTTGTCATTGTTTATCTTAACCCTAAAACAAAAAATGTAATGTATTACAGCTCACCAGTTCTTAGATATGGTGGCTGAATTAGCTTTTATTTTTCCGGCCTCATATGTTTTCTGCAAGTACATAAAATCACATAAAAGCAAGATAATCTTTGCTGTCTTGTTAAGTATTTATATCAGCCCTAATGTAGTGGAGATGAAACACTTATGTTTTAAGCCCAGACATCCTGCCACCCAGACAGGAAGTGTGTTGTGGACAAATAAAAACAAAGGGTTAAAGCCTGAAAATAGAAAACTTATCCAGACACCGTTTTCAAGGTGTGTTTTTTGATTTGGGGTACTCTTGGAGTCCTAGGTCAACTCATAAAAAAAAAAAAAAAAATACTATGCCCCCATGGGAAAGTGAAGTGTGTCTGTGTGTGTCTTTACCAGGGAAAGCATGATACTTGAGGACATTATTTTTAATGCTTTCCTTCTGGAAACTTAGATGCATCAAGAACCGCACTGAAGACTAAAACCAAAGAAGAAGGTATCTTGCATCCCGTGTGTTTTTAATTTATACATGCATGTGCATTAATGTGTGCTGTGTGCATAAAAAAGTACTTTTAAAGTCAATCTAGATTTTTAAATGTGACCCCCCCCCATATCACTTCCTTGCTGAAAAGCCAATGAAAACATTGATTTAATGCCCCCTATAGAAACAGAAAAAACTGGTAGTATCCCTTCCCCCTCCTTTTACGCCTTTGACATGTAGGCAAGGGTGACATTGTTATTCCATCGGCAAAATCCTAATCTGAGATATATGTGCTACCTGCTTGTATTTTACCACTTGTTTATTAAATAAACCTAACTGCGCTTGTTAGGTTTACAGTATATCTATTAGAGGGAATAGTCTACAAAGCTGTATGGGAAGTATTCTCAAGAACATAGAATTTCAAGCACAAAAAAAATGTGCACATCACATACTTAATGTTGGATTCTTGTTTAATCAATTTACTGTGTGCTGTGACTTAAATTTGGAAGTAAAATATTTTTTTTTTAATGTACAGGTGGCAATAATATTAATGGCAATATTAAAAGCATGGCTTCCCAAAACGTATTACATGGTAAATTATGAATATGTTTATAGTGATCTTTACCTGTATGTAGAAGTTTGGTTATTTAAAAAAAATCTTCAGAAAGAAGCTGTTGGGTTCATTGTAAATGAGGTGAAATTATGGGTAAATGTTTCATAGCCCTCCATGAAGTTTCAGCAATATTTATTTGGAAGGCATTTGAGGTCATCACTTTTATAAAAGTCCCTGATAAATAGAGCAGTGTGTATGTTGCATGGTTTTTATCCTGGAATAAAAGTAACTAATGAATTGGTTTGCAGAATACTAGGGTACTGTAATATGTCTTTGTTATTTGGCTTTGAGATTAAATTTATTCTATACTTTATGGTTTTGCAGTTTGCTGGTTCAAAAATTCTTTGGAATAGTAACGTGTGAAATGCTATTGACTGCATGTGTTTCCTGCATGGTATGGGACCATGATGTACCTAAACCCATGTGGAGAAAAGTCCAGAATACTAGTAAAAGCAGCAAATGGAAAAATAAAAGATTTCTTTGATCCTTGAAGTTCTTGCTTAACCACTTGTATATTTTCCAAATAGTGCTTCAAGTATCAGGGAAAATTGATGGAATTAGGGTATGCAATACCCAAATTGTATTAGAAATGGACAGGTAAATGAATTTCTGTGAAGCCACGGGATTAGTCCTGTGCATACATTTACAGTGAACATCCATTTAGTCCAGGTTAGAATGAATGCCTGGTTTTTCCAATGTTCTCCAGCTCATGTTTAATGGTTTCACCTCACCTCTAATGGATTCTTAGTAGCAATTAGCAGAAAATGTATTTATACCTTTTGATGATGATTCCTTACCTAAAAGGCAAAGCTTTCTTTGACAGAGGCTGGGCAAGCTTTCTTTGACAGAGGCTTGGCAAGTGCAGAATTTGCCCACTGGTACCATATGGCACAAATGAATATGAGGATTGAACTCAACTCAAAAGAAACCTATTTTGGTTTATTTTTTTTTAAACGAGAGTTCTCCAGGGTATCTGGGCAGCAGACTGCCATGTGTCTTGCCAGTCGACCATGTCCTTAAAGGTTTCCTTTCCATCTATGTAGTCTGATAAGTTGACTCCACATGGGTTCAAGAGTGTTACATTTTTTTTTAAATTTTTTTTTAGTTTGTTCTAAACTCTTCAGTCATTGCTGCTGTTTTCCTTTTTAATGTGTTAAACAAGTAAAAGATGATATAAAAGAACAGCTAAAAAAGGTGAAAGAAAAATATCTGGCACCGTTAAAAGACAAGGATCAGAAGCGCAAAGAAGGAGAGAAACCCAAAAGGGATTCTGGCAAAGGGAAGAAAGACCAAGAAAAGACTGAATCCAGGAGGAAGAAGGATGACCATCCCAGGGAGATTACAAAGAGAACAACAAGTGGAAGAATATCAAGCGAAGACAGAGACAAAAAGACTGATAAAAAGGCAGACAAAGAATTAATTGGTACCCCTCAGCAGTAATTATTTACTAACTAATGCAGTCTAGCAGTATGTGCCTAGAAGGTATTGGTGTGACAGATATAAATGTGCCTGTCACCTGTACACATCAGAGACAGATGTTTTAGGTGCTTTATCAATATGTAATGAATGACTATTGTCAGGTGCAAAGAATATGACAAAGGTCTTTTCTCTGAACATCTTGCTAAAGCAAGTTATGCAAATTTTTTTGATTGATTTCAGGGGGAAAAAATTAAAATATTTAAAAAATATATTTAATTAAATTATTTTAATTTTCAATCAAAATTTGGGCAAATGGCAATAGGGAAAAATAACACTGCAATTTACCCCCCCCCAGGGTCATTGGTTAGCCATTGTATTGAAATGAAAGCACTTCAATTTCAGGTTTTTGAACAAGGTGATGATACATTGAATACTTGTACACAATCACATCAATCCTAGTATTGAATATGAAAATAACATCAAAATCACAGAATGTATGCCTAGCATAAGGGCCTAAAATTGTTAGATCTGTCACGGAGGGGTATGATATTTGCTCTCACCTCTTGTGTATTACATTTCACCACAACCCTCTGCTCCTTTGCAGTTTGCCTGAGGGCTTAACATGGCAATCTGTGGTGCAATGTGTGTTTAACCTAACTGAATAGAAGGCAGTAATGGGCACATTAAAGGTCTGATGCATGTTATGTCTTCTCAATTAAACTCATTCATGGCCCAGTTGTTATAAGCAATGCTGAAATCTATTGCATCACTTTACCCAAACCTCTCAATTATGTATAGATAGCAGGCACATTGTAATTACTACAGCAACAGGTTTTCCAACTGCATAAGTAGGGCTTTAGGTGCTTTATCTGTAATTGGGTAGTAATGTTCATTTTTTATGTGCATAGGTGACAGTTTTGCAGCAAAAGATCATGTGAGTTCTGTCCGCCATGATTTTTTTTTTTACACCATGCTAAAAGGCAAACTGGTAAAATAAACTGTTATTTAATCTTTTTGTATAGTGTTTGTTTTTTTTTTAAAGCACTGTATGTTTCTCAGTACAATACAGTGAGCCTGATCTACCTTAAGGCTATATACCAAATGTTCAATAATTGTTGTTGGAAAGGCTCTTTCATGACCCTTTTAAACGACAAAAGACAAAAAATGCATGACGAGTGCTGTACATACAGCACCATTCTGCTCTATCGACGGGGGAAAACAGCAGAGCGGCACCCCACTGTGCTCTCTCCCCTTTACTTTCATTAGGCTTGTTTGATGTGTACGTAGCCTTAGAATGCTTATAACAACATTGCATTTTTCCATTCAAGTACCCTATGAAGCCACATAGATTTATTTTAAAGACAAAAAAAAAAAAAAATTTAAGGATGACTTGTTAATTCTAAATGCTAAA
The DNA here is from genome assembly GCF_032062135.1 of Pyxicephalus adspersus. Lineage (NCBI taxonomy): Eukaryota > Metazoa > Chordata > Amphibia > Anura > Pyxicephalidae > Pyxicephalus > Pyxicephalus adspersus. The sequence goes on from NC_092862.1 coordinate 35,572,501, forward strand.
ACTCCTAAATGGCTAATAATTTCCATCTACTGACGGATCAATGATGACATACGTCCGTTTGAAATGTGTAAACTCCAACTATCTACTGTAGGTCTGGATATTGACGGATGTGTGATGGTAGCTAGATGTCAAGCCAAAAACACCACTTAATGTCTTATGTCTTAATGTCTTCTAATGTCTTGATACAATTCACATCATATACTGGCTGTTCGTAGGGTGGATGCATTGCCAGAATGTTACTTACCTGGAAAAAGCAAGTTGTAGTTATCCCGATGACTAGCTTTAGGGAGAAAATGCAATTCCATGGTTTAGTACACTTTCCTGGTTGGTTTAGGGTGTGTTACTTTTAAAGCCTTTTAGGTCTGTTGGTTTTTTTAATAAAAAAATTGTAGCAAAATTAGTTGATGGTGCCCTCTGTCCATAAAAGGGATCTAAAGCAAATGTGTTTTTTCTGAATGCAGAATCTGTGATCTGACTGCCTTAGCTATGTACACACATTCAATACATAGCCTGTGTACATAGCCTTGGGTGATTGAGTGTGGGCACAGATCTCATATACACAACGGTACCTCATACCCACAGATGGCCTTTAATCCAGGCCAGAACTCTTCCAAGTTTTAAATTCTGATAGCCATTGCAAATAAACTTTTAAGTTTTAGTAAAAAAAAAAAAAAAAACAACTATCTGCCATTATTTGTTCAAGTACATCGGGTTACTCTGCGGTATAATAATCTGATAGCTAAATATCTTGAGCATGTGACTTGTACATGCCTCAGGTTCTTAACCCGTCATGGAGTGCTTTTACAGTTAAATTATGCTCACAGATAATCTACAGCAGGGGTGCCCACACTATTTTGGCCCAAGAGCTATTTTTTAAATTACCAATTCAAAATGATCTACCAACAATAAAAACCTAAACTCTACCATGCACAGGAGGTATTAAGTCTATTTTGAAAGGCAGTGCTCCGCGATCTACTCGCGTTGCCATTGCGATCTACCTGTTGGGCACCCCTGATCTACAGAATAGGTATAAATATTTCCACTGATGTTGTTAATATCAATATATATTTTAACTGAAGCAAGAGACTGTGTTTGAACTTCTGACGTAAAGCATTATAGTTTAATGACAAGGAATTGGAAGAATTTTGCTCCACCACAATAAAATTTTAACCTAAAATAGAAGTGACCAGTTACTGTTGATATTCAGCTTTTTAGGAAATAGAAGAGCTAACTGTTTTGCAATTTTTTAAATGGTATATTCAGTCATGTGAAAAAAGTACATTCTTTTTTCAATTCTAAAGTTGTACAAATGAGGACATATTAAAATATAACCTGGTCTTTAGCATGTTCTGAAATTATTTATATCTAACCTTGGATGTAAAAAAGCAAGGGTGTACTTTTTTTTTTTTTTTTTTTTTTTTTTTTTTTTTTTAATTTATAACTATGGTTTTGAAAAAACAAAACACATGCTGGAAAGCCATTCACAATCTTTGTTATGCGAAACACGATAGAAAAGGAAATCATAGCTCTATGAAGGAAAAAAAAAGTACTAACCACCAAATATGTAATTGGAAAAGCCAAGCTTGCTGGAGTTAATTACATCCTGTTGAATGAATACCTAATATAAATCTTTCAACACTTGACTCTTACTAATGGAAGAGAATCTATGAAACAGATACTGTTTATTTTAACACCACTCAAACAAATGTGTTTTCATGACCTTTTTTGGCACAGTGAATAGATAGTGACAAAATGCTTCAAACCCTAAAAACAAAAATATTGATGACATGAGCAAACATAATGAATAAAATATGCATATTTCTTTGAATTGCTTTCTGTTGTTACTTAAAATAATAACATATATACTGGGAAATGCAGGACTGAAAGAGCGAGAGGTCGCAAAACAAGAATCTGAAGACTCGGAGGGTGATTCACAAGCAACCTCAGAGTGTAAGTATAAACTGTATAGTATATACACTCTATTACCTTTTACAAACCACTTTCACTTGTATTTTTTTTTTTGTTTTCAGTTTCCTATATTCAGTGTGCAGATTAGAGAAGGTGTAGAAATGTTGTGTGGGTAATACAGATAATTTTATTTGAAATACAATTTTTACATGAGGACAGATTTTAGTTGCCCACAGAACAGAAGACGTAGAGAGAAAATCCACCAATGGGGATACCAGTTTTTATTGATTTATATATAGTGCCATCATTTTCCATGGTTCTGTGTGAAGTGAAAAAAACACCATAAAAGTATAAAACAGAGGTTGTAAAAGCATACATGTCAGTGACTAGTGTCAAACTAAACAAACCACCTAGGAGAAACTATAATGGGAGAGGACAGTTCACTTCTGAGGGCAAATGTCTTAGAGAAATTCCCTTCCCTTTTGGGCTACTTTCTTTTCCTGTTGTGTTTCTGGGATAGGAAGGAATGGAAAATCTTTCCAGTGGGACACAACTACACAGCCCAATACCCTATTGTATTGAAACCTAAAAAGGAAGATTCAGCAATCCTATACTTAGCCCTTCATAGAAGTAATCAGTTTCGTTAGGAGTGGGAAATGGACTTGGGCATCTGAGTTAAGAGCGTAAATTGATCTTAAAGTGAACCGAAGCCAGAATATGGACGTTTAATTATCGCTGAAGTTTCATTATCAACAAGACACAAGGACTTTTTGTCAAGTATTTGTGCTTATTAGGAATACTTGAATTTTGAATGTCTAAAACCTAGCCAATGGTTTATTTTAATGTAAAACTCACACACCTGGGTAATTCTACCCAAACAATCCTTAAGCAGAGGTTACCTTCGGAGAAAAGTATATGTTGGAACACTTGGCAGACCTGGGGAGGCAGCTAAGGTTATATGCCTTTACTTTCATGTAAAATTTTCACCTTTAGCACCCTCTTAGTTGGTAAGGTTTCCCTTTGCATTGAAAGGGCAGGTATAATGATTATTTTTATAAGAGGTTTTCACTGAATGCTCCTTTTGAATTGCAAAGTTTAATTGAGCTTTAATTAAGTTGAGCTAATTAAGTTGAGCTAATTGAGCTTTAATTTAGTTTTGAAAGTTTAATTGAGCAAAACTAAAGCCATCTGTATGACACTCCAAACAAGTCCAAAGTCTTTTTACTATGTGATGCACAAACCTTTAGAGTAAACATAAATAGTTTACCCTTCCTCACTGAGACAAATCCTCTATATTTGTGTCTTGCACAATCCCCCACCAAGGCACTGCAGGTCACAGTGGGATGTATTTATTAAGGGGCAATGCTGTCAGTCTAAAAAGCAGTGGCCAAGTCATGACCAACAGGTTGAAGTGAATAATCAGTGTCAATGCTGATAGATTCCTCCCCTTAACATTTTTTTTTCATTCCACTGTAGAGCAGGCAGACAAAGTCTACATGAGTGACATCTCTGTTCTGAATTCAAGAGCATTACTTCATAAGGAGCTGCATTAGGTGGAATTTGCTAACCAGATCAACTGTGTACTTTTTTTTTTTTTTTTTTATAAACAAATTATGCTCCTAGTTACTAATGGCACACAGTGCTATGTCCAAGGTTTGTCTGAAGAAATACTACATCAGAGCATAGTGGAATCCCATATAGGATTTTAAATACAGATATAAACATTTTTTAAAGCTATTGTGTCACAGCAGCCAACCTGGTAGCCCTCACTTTTTGAGCATGTGGTCAGTGGGGCAGGAGTGATATCTCTAGAACAACAAATTGCCAATAGCATTAGGCTGTTAAGGTTCCCACAGTGCTTGTGATGAAATTTTGGGAATTAAAGAACAATGAGCCTAATTTTACCAATTTATGCTGCCTTGGTGTTTTTTCTGCCTGACCAGTTCACTTCTGGACATCCAGCCAGATTTAAAACTAGCTAGGACACTGAACAATACCTTGTGTAACAAAGATCAATAGAATGTGAACAAATAGCTTGTCTTACTGTTATAGAACCTTTTTACACTGTGTGCACACAAACACTGCAGAATATTTAGTTTTTGTTATTATTTTACTAAAACCTAAGTTATAGATTGAATGTGGTAAATTCCATGGCTATATCCTGTTTGCATCGAAGGGCTGTGCCGTGTTCTTCAGATTTTCTTTAGAAGTATTTTTCTTCTGGGCCATAAAAATGTACACATCTTGCAGCCCTGATAGATGCTAAAAGGTGCTTTCTCACAAAAAAAAAATGCAACCACTGTGCAGCAAAATACCCATCTAATGCATTACAAACTAAACCTTACCCAAAGGAGCATCAGATGATGGAGGCTGAAGAACATGTTTATCAAGCACAATCCTTGAAAGATCATGGGAGAAATTTGTGTTTTATTGGTAGCAGTGTGTGTGTGTGTGTGTGTGTGTGTGTGTGTGTGTGTGTGTGTGTGTATATATATATATATATATATATATATATATACACATGCATATACCAAACTGATACCCTTGTCATTGTCCTTATGTAAGTGAAGAGTACTGCCAAGTCAGGAAACTGTACTATAGCCATCCGTTCTTACCTCTGATCTAAACTGATCTAAAAGATATATGCAGAGTTGCTATAGACTGGTAACTTTCATTCCTTATCAAACTATAATTTTCCAGAGCCAACAGTGGTCACCTCCTCGCCTAATTCCACATAATTTCAGTGATCGATCCATACGTTTTTGAATTCAAGCTGTATCTTGAGCACTGTAATAAAGCCATTTGGTGCTCAGTCATTGGAATCTAGTAAAATCTCAAAGTATTAGGAGACATTACATACATGGGTGTAATCCTGTGTACTCCATATGAGCTCAGCCTGCTAAATAATGGGTTCCATAAAATATGTAATGAAAACAAAAACTACCAGTAATGTAATTTGGGGATTAACACCATAATGCATGTAGGTGTGCATTGTCATCATCTACAATGCAGTAGTGTTAAAGCTTATCTCAACACATATTCTCATTTTGATTCATTGCTGATCAAAATCATTAACAGCCAGTTCAAAATGTGACCTTTTATCCTGTCATGTCCTGGGCGTTCCATCAGATATTTCTTTAGGAGGGAGGGGGGGCTTAGAAGGGAACTGTATATTTCACTTTGCTAAATGAATAACTTACACTAATTTATTAAAACAACACAAGTGATCTATAATATGTAACAACAATTTTAGGAAATACTAGTGTATTTTTGTACTGTATATGTTATCATTTCTGTGGTTAATCATTTGTAATTTGCCACATATGAACACATTGTAAAGAAAATGTTAAATGTTAAGCTAATTCAATGTTGACTCTTTGCCTGTGTACATACTGCAGTACTAGGTGTTCTGTATCTTGCCTGCTTTTATTCCATTCACTTCATGTGCTCTTGTCTAAATGGCAAACACTGAAACATAACCACTTTAATTGGCATCCAGCACACTGTAGGGATTGATATACAATTTAGATCAATGCTTGAATGTTTTGTACTGCTGATTGACTGCACATGGAGGGGGCTGAGCCAGAATGGTCCTAATACAAGCAAAGTTAAATGTTCGTTACATAAATAGTTCACCCCTCTGCAATAAGTGGAGACACAGCTGCAGTGCACAGATTTATCTGCATGGTGCAGTTTGACAAAAGATGTATCAATCAGGAGTAATATTTGTGCCTCGTACACATGTCAGATGATTCTCGTCTGATTCTTGCCCCAGGGCTAGTATCGGACGAGAATCTGACATGTACAGCGGCTGTCCGATGTCCGTTGTGAATCCATCCTGGCGGATGGAGGAAAGGCAGATGACCAAAATGCAAGTGAAGGTGAGAGAGCGCAGCAAGGTGCCGCTCGCTTGTTCTTCCCCCTCCCCTCTCTATAGAACATAACGGTGTTCAGGGTACAGTGCTTGTTCATCTTTCAGTGTTTTGTCTCAGGAAAGGATTATGAAAGTTACTTTTTTTAACAACATAAATCTAACGCATGCACGTAGCCTTACTTGCCAAAGGGTTAAACCACATTCAGGTTTTTATAAAATGGTTTAGAGCCATCTGCTAATTGCTGTGACCAAAAACAACTACTCTGCAAGTAGTTGTTTTTGGTTACCCAAGATTTGACGGTACATGGCTACGTCCATTGTCCCTTCGATGCAGTGAAGGTGTCCTGTCCCCTTAGCCGAAAAACACCCCCAAAGCATAATGTGTCCACCTCCATGTTTGACGGTGGGGATATGGTGTCCTTGGGGTCATAGGCAGCATTCCTCCTCCTCCAAACATGGTGACTTGAGATGATGCCAAGGAGCTCAATTTTGGTCTCATCTGACCACAACACTTTCTCCTCTGGATCAATCAGATGTTCATTGGCAAGTGCAGACGGGCCTGTACATGTGCTATCCTGAGCAGGGGGACCTTGCGGGCTCTGCACGATTTAAGGCCTTCACGGCGCAGTGTTATGTTACCAAATGTTTTCTTGGTTTCTTTGGTCCCAGCTGCCCTGAGATCATTGACAAGTTCCTCCCGCGTAGTTCTGGGCTTCTTCATCACCATTCTCATGATCATTGAAACTCCACGAGGGGAGATCTTGCATGGAGCCCCAGACCGAGGGAGATTGACAGTTATATTTTGTTTTTTCCATTTGCGAATTATCGCGCCAACTGTTGTCACCTTTTCACCAAGCTGCCTGGCGATAGTCTTGTAGCCCAGTCCAGCCTTGTGAAGGTCTACAATCCTGTCCATGACATCCTTGGACAGCTTTTTGGTCTTGGTCATGGTGGCTAGTTTGGAATCTGATTGATTAATAGCTTCTGTGGACAGGTGTCTTTTATACAGGTACTGTAACAAGCTTGGATTAGGGGCACTCCCTTACAGACGGTGCTCCCAATCTTAGCTTGTTACCTGCATACAGGGAAGACACCTGGGAGCTTGAAATCTCGCTGGTTGATAGTGGATCAAATACTTATTTCACTCATTACAATGCACATCAAGCTCTGACTTTTGAGCACTGGGTTTTTGAGGGTTTTGTTGTTCTGTCTCACAGCTACAATAAACCTACCATTACAATTATAGAGTGGTCATTTCTTTGTCAGAGGGCAAACGTACAAAATTAGCAGGGGATCAGATACTTCTTTCCCCCACTGTATAAGTTGAAATAAAGCATTAAACAAAATACCAATGCTTGGAGGGAAATATTTGTAATCATTACATTGTAGCGTTGTCATCCCTTCCTCTCCCAAACCAGAGACTAGTATTTGAAAATGCAAAACATAGCAATCCTTGTGTGACCACTTCTTGGTGTCATAATTTCAGAATCCTTCTAAAAGCAAAAGCTAAACAACCTATATGTACTCTGCCACTGTTTTATTTGGCATTAAGCTTGCACCCCAGTCATGGGGCTAAGCTTTGAAACTTATTTCATTTTCTTTCTCGTCATTTCCTTGGCTGGTTCTAGCATCTGGACTGCATACATAATTATTATAGACTGATGCATTATGATGCATTATAAAGAACTTCTTTGCGGGTCCTAACCATAAACAAGAAATAGTCTGTCTTGTTCCTGTCAGAAGCCAGAGCAGTTTGAATTACACTTGATTACATCTTTTTCAGGGACCTGACCAAATTAAACTACATGCTGTTAGATATTGAAAAGCTCAAGGGTTACTGCATATCCACTCTTAAAGCTATTATTAAAGCCAGTCGGTGACAAGTCCACAACAAATGAATGAGCACAAGATACGACACTTTGGGGCACTATCTACTATTGAATATTTTATCCAGACCACTAAAGGAATACAAGTAGAAACTCTTAGCCGGAGGTTTATTTCTCTGCACCACTACAAACTTATAATTGGTAAATGGGCATGGAGGTTGTAAATACATTTTATGTATAACAAATAATGAACATCTAGGTATTACCTCGTAAAAGTATTTGGGACACTGTATATGTTCTATACCTTACTTATAAAGAGACAAGAGCTGTGTGTGGGACCCTGCAAGTCCACTCACTGCAGACTACCAGGGGAAATCCACAGGAATGAGAAGACAGGACCCTGCACCAGAGTGCAGCAGAAACAGGATTTTCGATTTGCAGCAGTCTTTAATGGATTTTTGGTAGTTCTGTCATACAGCATGAAATGCACAGCTGCACAGTATACATCTCCATTAAATGATTTCTAGGGAGATACTGTATGCCTTATTGCAATTGATAAAAAAAAACTAGGATAGTAATTTTGTACAATAATTTAAAGTAAATGTAACTTGCCTTGAATGACTAAGTATTTGGTAGTATATCCCTACAATTGTATTTCAGATATAAATGATAATGACCTAGAAGACATTCTGAATGATGAACCAGAGTCCGATTCACCATATGATGGTAAGCTTTCAATAAAAAGCATCTCAATGTAATGAAGTATGGTATCTATCTATTTTTCTGCCAGTTTTCTCTGGGTTAAAAGGCCTTTATGCAAGTGCATTGCAAAACCAATCCTAATGCCCAAATCTTTAATGAATTTGACATCTAGGCATACAAGCACCTAAACAAATTGTAGCAGTTATAATGGACTTGTTTAATATCTGACTGTTTACATTATGCTATAACAATGTACAGTAAAACTATTTTTTGTATACTTGTAGAGTGTGGTCATATTTTTCTGTTATGAAGCCACACTGCTAATATAAATATTCATATTTTATTTAGTTAATTTACAAACTTGTTATACTTTCAGATGTCAATGACTTGGAGGAAGCTTTGGATGATCATGAAACAGCCCAGGCCAAAGATGGTAATTTTTTTCTTTACCTGTATAAACTATTGCTTTAGATGTGATGTCTATTCTTTTGATATATTTTACCTGCTGATTTTTTTTTCTTTAAACTACTATGCAGGCTGATTGTAGACACTAGATGGGGTTTTAGTTGCAGAGAATAAAAAACATAGAACAATGTTCACTAATAGTACTGGATAACACCTTTAATAAATATTTTCTAGACCAGTATTGGCTATGGGTCATTTAAGGGCTGGAAATTCATAGTTAAATTAGGTATGCCTTGCTGTTAAAAAAAAAAAAGAAAATGTAGCATTTAGACCAACAGAAAAACACAATTGCAGACCAAACGTGTTAGAATAATGTAGTACTTCTCCTAAATTATTTAAAATATAAAATGCACTTACTAAGGCTATTTCACTTACAATGGAGTAGGTGGTAATTGCCTCCAGAATTCAGCACTGCTGTAAGAATTCAATTTAACTGCTTTGGTTTAGCTGGCTTTCTGCAACTGGTGGCCATGAGCTTGCAACTGGAGTCCTAGAGCAATGCTTAACTCTTGAGGCAATTGCCACCTGCTGCCTTTTAAGTGAAAATGTTATTTATGTTTTGTGTATTTTAGGTATCATGTAATATTTAATTACATGTTATTCTTGATCCTGTATGTTAAAAAATGTCAGTTATATTTATTTAAGAAATGAAATTCAGATAAAATAAATGTTTTTTTTAGATGTAGTGAGCAACTTTGACTTAGAAGACGCATTGGAGCCCAGTGATCCAGAGCCTGGTAAGATATTAAGGAAACAAAAAGATATGTGTATCTCTTATTGAGTAAAGTGTAATACAGTGTAACCTTTGTTCAGCTTTCAATCAGTCAAAGCAAATAAGAAATATTTCTTATAGGTTAATTTATATTCTTAGGTAACAGTCCTTATTGGAACAGAGTAGACACTTTTGGCAGGTTTTTTGATAGAGAATGTTTGATCAGTTCTGTTGGTTCGGATACTTAAGGATGTGAGGCTATTTGTAGCTAACATTGGCTCTCAGAAAATATTAGGAAATATTACAAGAAGGTAGACAATATTAAATGTCAACACACCTTAAATCTGTCTTTTAGCCCCCCTAAATGCTGATGCAAATACTCATTTTTTTTTTTTAGAAGTCCCCACTAGGCATTTGTAGATACAGGCCCAGTGATGTGACAATAACTGGTCTTGTCAGTACATTACAAAGACTCCAAGCTTTTTTTTTCTGTGGCATGAAGGTCGCTATACCTGTAATTGTAATACCAGGAAATCTGTTGAGGCCCTATAGTGCTTGTCTTCCCATATTAACATAAAATCCAAGAACAACAATTTGGTGAGAGGTGGCATTAAACCTTATGGGTCCTTAGATATAGTGGTGTCATTAGTTTTCTTTATTCAGCCTCTTCACCTTTTTTTGCTAACATGATGATGCTGCTAGTAACACACTTTCTGTTTTTCTTAGATGTAGTGAGTGACTTTAACTTAGAAGACGCAGTGGAGCCCAGTGTTCACAAATCGCTGAATGCGGAGCCTGGTAAGATTTTATGGCAACAGAAGTATTTATGAATGTCTTCATCTTATTGCGTAAAATAGACTTCAAATGGTGATACGCTGCAATCCTAGTTCTACTTTTAGTTACTCAAAGCAACTAAACATAATTTCTGTTTGGGTAGTAGGTGTTCTTACACATTGCTCTTTTATTGGTTCCCAAGGGAGTTAAATCGTGTCTGATCTCCTAGTTTTATCCAAAATTAGGTCCTTATTGGAATAAAGTGGTCACTTCTGGCACGTTCTTTGATTTGACTTCTGTCATAGCTGTAGACAAATATCTGGTAGAGTTTGTCTTGTAAAATGCTAAAATATATATTAATATAACTTAACATATGCCTCGTGTATAGAATTTTGATGCCAAAAATGGCTATCTAGGTACTGTAATAATTTTCTCACTAAAAACATTACAAGGAAGTGGACATCAATATATGTCAAGCCATACCATAAATTTTTCTTTGTGCCTCATCAGACCTACCCTGCAGCCCACTAAATATGTCTATGCAAAGACAGGTTTTCCAAAAGTCCACAATACCCATGCATGACCCAATTAATGTAACAATGGCTGTGCTTTTTATTTTTGTTTCCGTCCAATAATCACCCCGAGCCTTATATCGGACGAGAATCTGATGTTTGTACAGTGCTTGTTGTCCGTCCTAGTCGATCCACTGGAAGACGAACGATCGTAATGAAAGTGAAGGGGGTAGAACGCAGCGGGGTGCCACTCCATAGTCCTCCCCTCTCCATAGAGTGTAACGGCGCAGTATGTACAGCGTTCGTTCAATCTTTTTCATTGGAAAGGATCGTAAAAGATCCTTTCCAACAACAATTATTGCACGTGTGTAGCCAGCCTTAGAATACCAATTAAGTTTGCTGTATGGTCTCTGCCTTTTCATAACATAACATTTTTAACTTCCTGTGTCCTTTTGGCTCATATAAACACCAAGAACTAAAAATTTGATATTACACATTACCTGTCCTTAATTTTGTTGGTGCCATTTTTTCAGCTTCTTTAAAAAAATTTCTAACTTGGTAATCCTGGCCGTAACACACTCTGCTCAAGGGTGATAAATGCACACTCACTAGAGGACATGGCAGCAAAATCCCTCTCCCTTTTTTTTCTGCTCCAAATCATATGGGGGGGGGGGGTCTATAGTCCTTAGGGATAGCTGGGAACAATTTACAGATAAGATCAGAGACACAGACCAAAGGAAGTTATCCCTAACATGATTTCATAAAAGGACTATGTGCTTTTGTTTGTGCTCAGTATACAGATAAAACTAAACACTTTCAATCGTATATTTAACAGATACAAATAAAAGTTTTTTTTATTGGCATGTTAGAAGCAGAAGATGAGCCAGAAGAAGCCAAGCAGGTGACTGAAGAAAAAGAAGATTCCAAGGAAGAGGAGGCTGAAACAGAAGGGCAAGTTTTAGTTGAAGATAATGAGCCTGAGGGAGAAGACACAGACCAAGATGCTGCAGCCCCTGAAGATAATGTTGAAGACTTGCCACTAACCCAGGACGATCAGCCAGAAGTAGAAGAGCAAGGGTCTGATGAGGAAGAAGATGGAGCAGAACCTGTGGTGGAGGAGTCTGAAGAAATAGTTGAGACAACGGAATCAGAGGAGATTATTCTGGAAGAGGAGGCGATTGCAGTCGAAGCAGAGATAGAGCCACTTGCTGCTGAGAAAATAGATGAAATTCCTGAAACTCTAGATGAAAATATCAATGAAAATGCGGAAGTAGAGGAAGCGCCTGATACTGAACCAGAATCTCCGGAGGAATATGAGGGTAATCAAGATGAATTGGAAGTGCCAAATAGTCAACAGGAAGAATCGCAAGAAGAGAATGTATTTTCGGAAGAGGTGGAAACTGTTGTAGAGGAAGAAGTTATAGAGGAGGAAGTAGTAGAAGAGCCAGCTGTGGAGGAGGAAGTAGCAGAAGAGCCAGCTGTGGAGGAGGAAGTAGCAGAAGAGCCAGCTGTGGAGGAGGAAGTAGCAGAAGAGCCAGCTGTGGAGGAAGAAGTAGCAGAAGAGCCAGCTGTGGAGGAAGAAGTAGCAGAAGAGCCAGTTGTAGATGAGGAAGTAGCAGAAGAGCCAGTTGTAGAGGAGGAAGTAGTAGAAGAGTTACCAGAAGAGAATGTATTATTCAAAGGTAATTATATACATACATGTCATTCTAATTAGTAGTTATCTGTTCCTGCCATGACTACAGGTTAATCAGTTTGGGCGAATAACTTAGTCATTGAGTCCATTTCCAGTTATTCACACATTTCTGTTAAATGACTGAATGAACAGTATTTCTATTGTGTGCTACTTCCCCCACCTCCTAGATTGTAAGCTCTTCTGAGCAGGGTTTTTCCCTCCTCCTGTGTCAGTCTGTATCTGTCTGTCATTTGCAACCTCTAATATACAGCGCTGCGTAATATGTTGGCGCTTTTTAATAATAACCGTGATACCAGAACTTTATACAAGTCTACATATCAACTTTATACAAGTCTTTATACAACAGTATATATGAGTAACAAGTTTTATTAATAGTGATGATTCCATGCTAAACTCTGTTTTTCTTCTAGGTTTAGTAACTTAAAGCCCCTAAGTATGATCTGATTTTATATATGCTTGTTTTGTTACAGTATAAAAATCAAACTAATGTCTTAGTTTTTATGGTTATAATGTATTTCCTCTGGTTTAAATGTATTTCCTGGTTATAATGTATTTCCTCTATCACACACATTTTCTTTCAGTGCAGCTTTCAGCTTTTTTTATTATATGTTTTTTTCAGTTACCTTAATTAGACAGACAGATGGGAATTGCCTGGGAATAGTGTTTGTAGCCCAATTTAGCAGTATTTCCTGGCTGTTGCTCTGTCTCAAAGCCAGTACAGAAGCAGAAATGTACAGTGTTATAAAATAACTGTTTTGTTGTAGCTTGTATTTTCAATTTCCCAGTGATATAAGTCCAAGAGTGTCCTGCATTCTTTTGTAGAAAATTGGGGAATTTGAGGAGAGTGCCATGAATCAAAAGTTTGGATAAGTGATCTGTACCTTCTAATTCTGGGTAAATGTAATGTGGGTATGGCATCAACCTGGGTATGAAGGTACTTATCGGTTGTGCTTGATTATACCATCTACATAATCCAACTCATTTCTAAAGCTATGCAAAACTATGTTACTTAGGGCGTCCTTAGATGATATTTTCTATAGCAAAGTACAGAAGAGAGCTTTTCCCATTATTGCTTTGATAGCACATTAGTTCGCGCTGTTTGTTTTGCCCTGTTTTCTAACAAAATTTGAGGCCTTTCAGAAGCTGGTGTGTTTTATTGTTAGGGTTTGTGGCACTTTATACAGAGATAAGCATTTATCTTATTGTTTCACTTCTAAAGCCTACTGGCTTCATGGTGCTTGTTTTGGGGTTCAAAGCAAAAAAAAAAAAAAACTGATGGGATCAATACTTCAATTTTTGAAAAGATGCTTGTTCTGCTCTAGTTCTATTGTTTATGTAAAGCACTGTAGTTCTTCAAATTCATCTTTTCATACCTTTCTGGCTTTTCCTCTGAGAGGTAGACCTATGTTAGCCTGGTTTTTGTTTAGACATCTTTGTCAATTTAGACTTGAGATGACCACAAGATGTCAGCATTGTTTTCCAGATCCGTGTTTACTAGAAACAATGAACAAAGAACTTGATTGTGCTAGATCAGTGATTTTCAACCACTGTGCCGCGGCACACTAGTTTGCCATGAGAGATCTTTAGGTGTACCGTGGGAAATTATCTAATTACCATTGTCTAGTGTCTGTGCTGTAGTGACTGGCAGAGTAATGTAATACTCTTCCATGTCAGTGGGTGGCAGTAGGTAACATAGTTTTCTTGTTTATTCTTAGAGACAAAAGAATTAGCTACAGAGTGTCATTTTGTAACATTTTTGATTTGTGGTGTGCCGCAGGATTTTTTCAATGTAAAAAAATGTGCCGTGGCTCAAAAAAAGTTGAAAAACACTGTGCTAGATCATGTAGATTTATGTGTTGCCTATTAAGACTTGCACTAAAAATGGCAGCCATAATCTGAAATATAGAGACCTTGCTATGGCACAAAGACAGTTTGTGTACCTATTCTTTATTGAACAGGAAACAAAAAAAAAAAACCTTACGCTGATTAAAGAATACATAGCCTACCTCCTAAGTACCTCTGTTTTTTTGTCCAGGGATGGCTGAAGTGGGCCAGCATCATCTTACTTCTCTTTTTTAGTATTTTGATAGTTGGGTTAAAAACCACCTGCTAGCAATACCAATACTGGATTACAACTGCAGGTTCCTTGCTGCCTTATTATTATTACACAGTACTTATATAGCACCATTATATTACGCAGCACTGTACAAAGTCGATACGCATGTCAGTAACAGGAGCTCACAATCTGTGTCCCTACCATAGTCATTATTGTAGTCTAAGGTCAATTTTGAGGGGAAGTCAATTAACCCACGCAGCCACATGCAAAGGCAAGAGTGCTACCTCTGAGCCACCGTGCTGCCTTACACAATAAAAGTTTGGAAAAGCAGGGCAAAATTCTTACAAACTCAGTAAAATTTCTGACAGCTGCAGCATTTGCTGAATAACATTAGTAGCCTACTGATTGATTTGACTTGTTACCTGCAATTACCTTTTTGCTGTTCTTGTGGGATGGATCAATGAAAAGTAAAAGAAGCACAAAAAATCTAATAGTGTAGATGCAGCTCCCTCTGTCGTATTTGTCTCTTTCTCTAAAAACAGCCGCCTGGTTATTTTATGTCCGAACCATGGAAGATTAGCAAACCTAAACTTCAGTTCATTCCCTTTATCACATCTAGTCCACATGACCAAATGTAAAGTATTTTTTTTTTATTTATTGGTCAACTTGAATCTATTTTAGAATAAACAGAGCTTGTAAATCGTTCATATTTTGCCTTTTTCTCATTCTGTTAGAAAATGAGCCTACTCAGACAGAAGTCGATGAGTCAGCGGATTATCAAGGTATGTCCAAAGAAAAGTAATTAGGATGTCTCATTTTTTTTTCCTAGTCTGTTTTTTTTCTTTTAGACTTTGTTATTTACAAACAAATTCTTGCCTATATAATTACTTTTCTGTCTGAAGAGAACTTGCTGTTTTAACACTTATAATTACTTCATTATACATACTTCGCATTATATCTATAGGTCTTGTTTAAAGAGGAATTTAAAAAACTTCTGTTTACATGTAAAAGTAGGCCATGTAAACTAACCTCAATGTAAATTCAGCAACACTTTAAATATCCTACAGTTGGGCTCATTAATGGAAGGATTTAGAAACTTAAAAATTATGTCTTGCCAGCCCATCTCATTAGCTTGCTTATAGTGATCAGTGGTGGTGGGTACAGGCCCAGGTTTTAGCATTGTCCCTGTTTTTCTTCCAATGCTATTGAAGCAGGATGTGCACAGAGAGTGAATTGGTCTTGGAGTGTAGTTTTTGAGATCAGCTTATTTCCATGTTAGTTGAACTCTTAGCATTATAAACTGATCATTAGATATTAAGAGACCTACACCCTACAGCTCCCGGACACCCATTCTTGTCTTGTCTGGGTACTTTGGTAGGCTCCAGTTCATATTTAAACTCAACCGATTAGTTAATGCTCATTCTCTGTCTTCAATATTGTTAAATCACCACCCAAGGAAAAGGTATTTAAGGTTTGTCATAAGTCTTCACACTTGTTTCTGGACAGTAACTGAAAATACTGAGGCCAGCTGATAACCATCCCAGCTAGGTATCCAACAATTCTAGAAGATTATCAGCAACTGTGTAAAACTTTCTCTCATGGCTGGTTTCTTTTTAAGAGTCCACCGCTGAAGACTGATATGGGTATTTATTGCCAATTTACCAATTTATTGCGAAGGTCCTACAACACTGGCTTAAAAAGCTGCATTCTTGTCTCATAAAATTTAGAAGGAGCCGAAAAGCTACTTAAAGCAGAATGACACAGCTTAGGATGTAAGATGCAGGTTAGAATAAGGTCAGCTAAAGGTACCTGAAAACACTTGGTAGTACCTACTGGCAGAAGCTTGAGCCAGTGCACAGGTGCGACCACCTTTGGGACACTGCATTATGGATAAGATGGGATTGTGGGATTGGGGGGGGGCTCAACAATAGATATTAAGACAGATTTTCTAATGTCTCATTGAACTATGTCTCCTGATTGGCATACAGTGGCCTCTCATAGGCATGTCTGATATGACTGCTATGGGAACCCCATCTAAAAAGGTTTTTGTTATATTTTGTTTTTTTATATGTTGTATTATGACCCTTATATTGGTGTGGTTTTTGCAGCTGTTCCAGAAGGGGAAGTTGTCCCTGAGGAAACAGAGGACACTGCAACAGAAGTACCAGGTATTTTTTTTTTCACTAACAAATTGGATGATGTTAAAATTTTGTAATCAAAAGTCTAGTTTACTTATTGATGGCATGACTTGAAGCTATTGTTTTTCAGAACTGGTATTGGTAATCTCAGTGACACTGTTTTTTGGGGTTTCTTTCTTTCTATAGTGACTAACAAGATGTGAGACTATTTTATAAAATCTAAATACAAAAGCTCCCAGAAAGGCCATGTAGCCCTTTCCCCCTGTGCATCCGTCATTTGCTCAAACTTCCTTATGTTTGCACATTATTTTTTCTTCTTCCAACATATCACCGTCAAGAGAGTGGCTGATCAGTTCCTGCCTTGTGTATCCCACCCTTTCCTTTGTAATGAAATAATGTATTTTCTGTGGTGTTAATGTTTGGGCTGACTGGTTTATTAGGCTGTAAAACTTTATCCAAAGTGATTTCTGTATCTGTCAGAGCTCCTATATACTGCTACAGAAGTGTAATTTCAGTGTTGCTTGCGTATGCACCTTTTGCAGTCAGCCAACTTTCTGATCTCAGTTTACTGTAAATCTCATCAGAAAACAGGTGCTGCAGTCCTCAGCTGCCTGTACTGTGTGCTTTACGAGTATGCCCGCATAGCAGAATTCTGTGCCAAATTGTAATTAGCTTTGTAAAAGTGTTGAGTTGGAAGTGTCCCTTGGTTTGTATTATTGCATATGCTGTTAATACCAGTTACTGTTGCAGTAGTTTCTCTAAATCAGCCTAATATTTCTCAGGACTTTTTTTTGTTTTGTATTGTTTTTTCAATTTTGATACTCTCAGCAAGAAGAGTTGTATTTGTTAGTGTGGAGATTAGTATATTCAGAGACCATCGGCTAATTTAGCTAACACACCAGGACATGGTGTAGAGAAGGGGGCAGCACAGGTACAAATTGTTTTTCAAAATGCAAAATAAGTACAAATACCAGTTTTAAAAAAAAAAAAACGTTTCTGGCTTTTCCTTATTATACTGTATTGTTTGACTATACAGTTTTACTTTACCTTGTCTTATAACTTATATGTCTTTATTTTTGCAGAAGAGACGTTGCATGAAGAACAAGTACCAGAAGGTTAGTTTTATTTGCTTATTATTTTAAGTGTGTGCTACTAGTTCTTAAGTAGTCGATTCCAATTATTTGTAAATGCCCTTTGATCCTATTAAGTGGACCCGTAGTCCTAGCCTTCCTTTAAACAGTTTATAGGCATACATAGATGTATATAGTGGATAAATAATAGGAAATACTTCTTTCCTAAAATAGGTTTCAGGGGCTTCTTTCAGAGCTTGTTACATGACAAAAAAAACCTAGCCATGGGATCTTTTTTAAGGGTTGCGTTAGGGTTCATATTGACTTATTGTCTCCTCCAGTAACATGACCACATGCTTAGGCTTTTAGACACAGGATAAGTCATTACTACATAGTGCATTCAATTTAGCCAGAATTAGAGTGATTTTCAGGTTACATAGAGTGTGTTTTATTGTATTTTTTTTCAATATTTAATTTACTGAACCATAGTTCTATCCCAGACAAGCCATTATCTTGCTATGGCACTTTGTATCATTATTTATTTAGCCTTGTTTTAAGGTAGCAAGCAAACCACTAGATGAATGATGAATTCTACAGAAGACTTAGAGTTCTGACGTGAGCTTGCACAGAGACAGACTCGTACCAATTGGGAAGAATAGATTTCTTACACCATAAGGATTTGACTTGTAGGAATTTTTTCCAATATATTGTTTAAATTCACAGAAAGCACAGAAGATGACGACAGGCCGAGTAATGAGCAGGCAGGAGGTATGTAAGCACGTTTAACAAGAAAGGGAGACAAGGGGGAAATGTATTCATGTACACACACACACACAGGCATTCTACCATTGTCCCACAGTATCTCCTTTGAGTTTAAGCATATTGCCTTTAATAACCCATTGTAAAGAACCTTTATAACACATTCTGACATTTTCACATAAATACACCAAACAACTGTTTCATTTACTCAGAAACTGTGATATTTAGACAGCAACCAGCTGTTTCACTTAACAGTAAAGCCGGTCTGCAGAACTTGGCACCTATTTCTTCTTCATCTAACTAAAGAAACAAAGCAGATGAGAATTCTACAATCTAGTAGCAGTTTGCTGTTAAGTTTAGGAAAAAAGTAGTTCTAGCTTACAGGATGTATTTTGGATCACCTAAATTTTTATATGAACATATCTTTAGAGAAATTCTAACGTATAGGACAACATTTGTATTGTTAAAAACTGGGCATATATATAGTTTTGGCAAATATAGGACTTATAAGATGAAGTACATATACTGCGGGCCTAGCTATCCGCAAACCTGAAGGAATATTTGTTATCGTCAGTCTAGAAAATGGCCAAAAGATGTAAATACTGTGTGATACCCCCAGCCTTTGGATTTGCTTTGTATCACAAAAACCTAGAAAAAATTCTTGTTAAAGTTATATAGACATCATTGAGTTTTTATAGGCTTTTAATGCTTGTTTTAGCCTTTAGAACAACCCTACTAAGTTTACTCTATTCTTTCCTAAAAGCCGATTGCTTCCCTAAAAAAGGTCCTATTTATTTATTTGCCTTTCTCTGCACTATTTTCCTTCTTTCTGTAAATTGGTGCCTAAACTGCATAAGATCTTCTACCCAGTGCTTTTGTACAAAGGAAAAAAATATCTCTTGTTGCTCCCATGTTATTAAAGTATCTAGTTGGAGCATAAAAGAAAAAAAACGTACCTTTACTATCCTTATGCCTCACTGCCCCACAGCTGGCACACTCCTCTTCTGTCCAAGATACAAGTGATGGGTGATCCTAGCACAAAGTTTCCTACAATAGAGGCTGTGGGGGATTGGTCACACAGAGGAGGAATCTGCTCACAGTACCCCAGGCATAAACATGCATTTAGCCCTTAGCAGTGCGGGAGTGCACTGCAAGGTTAGTTTTAGGTAAAATCTACCAGAACACCTAGATCCTTCTCCATTATTGTCCTACCCAATTTCAAATTCCCTCCCCCTTAAGTACATTTGATGATGTACTTGTGTTTTTGCCCCCATTCATATTCCTTTACACAATGGACATGTATTAGTCAGTTCATCCAGGTCATCTTAGTTAAGATACACCAGTGCTCAAAGTAAATGATCATTGTTATATTTATTTATTTATTTATTTACTTTTTAGAACAAAACCCTGTGACATCTGATGAGCCCCATGAAGATCATGCAGGTGAGTAATTAGTCTTCCTAATTTTTTAAAATAAATTAAAAAAATATACCAAGATATAAGAATATATAGAAGAACTGGATGGTTGGAATAGCCAAAGATTCTGCAGTTTTTACTATGTCCACATGATCTAGTTTTTGTCCAGTAGACAAGCCAGTAGGCATGCACATTTTTGGGAATACTGTAAGAACTTTTTCAGCATTTTTTTTTAAATTGATTTTATCTTTTATTTTTGTAGTTATTTTTTATTAATTTATTTTTATTTTTTTTATTTTAAACTGATCTCTCGTCCTGAAATTTTTAGATTCTAAATTCTGTAGGGTTTTCAGTGTAAATTAGTGTTGCATAATTATATATATATTAATTAAACAAAAAAGACATCATTATGAAGCAACATTGCAATGTGTGATAATGAAATGATGGGGGTAAGGAGGTTCTGATCTATATCATAAAGGGGGAAGAGCACACTATATACTCCATAAATATTGATTGTTACACCACTCCATATTTGTCGGCCTTTTAGTCTCCTTGTGGTTTCTGGAATTGCTGTATTATGTGGGTATTAGGTTGCTAACTGATCATGTTCACAGATTAGATAAAAAAAAATGTTCCTGAAGAAAGATACCTGTATTGGTTTCTTTTGCATGTTGTTCTAAAAGGTGAGTCAAAGACTGAAACATTACACTCCAGGCAGTCAATAGGTTCTGTTGTCAGGTAGTATAATTAGTAAATGATTCATCTTTTAATATATTTTTTAATATTTGGGAATATATATTTATGCATTTTGTAGTCAGGAGACTGAGGTTAATCTGCTCCTGTGTCATCTGAAGGTTTATTCCAGTATTGTTGTGTGGCTTCAAATCTCATAAATGAATTTGATTGTGTTTTGTGTTCCGATGGATAATGAGTGAGTTGTCTGACCCCGAAGCGTCATTTGGTGCCTTTCCCCAAAGATTGGTTATGTGTTCTACCTTGAAGATAAGGTTTACTGTTCTTTATATGATAAATATCTCTCAGAGATTGTTTATAACCGAAGTAACTTGTTACATGAAAATCTTTATATGTTAAAGTAGACCCTTACTGAAATGTTTACATAAAGATACAATCGTAAATAGTCCCACTTATATGGATACACTGAGCATAATAAATGGGATGAAATACTTCCTAATATAAATGCTGCTTCAGGGTTTCTTTTAGGTTCCTACTTTGGGATTGCAAGTAAAAGTGTAGTCTACCACAACATACTTCACATACTTTTTGTGTGCTGGGTTGCAATTAATTTCCAATGGCACCTCAGATACACCTTACCAGCGGTGCAAAGATGGCACAACTTTTCTGTGTTTTGTACTTTGGGCAGCCCATGCAAATTACCCTAAAACAATGCATACCAATGCTGGTGTTTTCAAAAACACAGCCCGCGGCTTTACTTACCTTCTGGATAAAACTGCTTACATGCAACATGTGTGCACTGTTGTATTCAACGTTGCATTGTGAACCTAGGCTGTGTGAATATACCCCCTGAAGTTAGGTTCATGATGTTCTGGGCACTCGGGAAATGGTTGGATGTACAATTTTTTTTTCTTCCCAACAGAAGCGTTAAAGAAGCATTTTTTTTTTTTTTTTTTTGGAATTAGGTTTTATTACAGATAACAACTTGTAGTAAATAGTTCAGTGTGCATCAGTTTGTCTAGAGGTGTATGCTAAAAGCATGGCTTGTGGTGGTAGGAAGTGTTTTGTGAGTTCAGGTACACCTACCTAGCGTCCCGTCATCTGTGAATGATTGTTGTTGATGTTTTTGTGTGATTTGTATGGTGGGAGTCCGGGGGGATTGAAACCTGATATGCAGTCTATTTTAGATAAATATCTATATATTAATTTATTGATTATATATAATATCATGTCATCATATCATATATAGTTGACAGACTTCTTGACTATGCATTTTACTTGATACTACATCTTCAGATCCTCTATACATTTGTTTTGATTAATTTGGCCGTATTGGCTGCCATCTGTACAGTTTATTAGAAGCAACTAAAAAGCAACTTAAAAGAAGCAACAGGTGATACGAGGTTAACAAAAAAAAAAAACTTTAATATTGTAGATTGGTCCTTAGAACATTCCCAAAAGCCCTTTAGCTGTGCTTGCTCATACTTGTAGAAGATTAGGGACTGGAAGCATGCATAGCCTACGGGATTTATAGGAATTCTAAACAAGCAGTGTTTAAACAGCCATTTAGAAATTTTGAAGTGATAAGGCTTTGGGGGTTTCCATTAAAGTTCTCAAGGGAGAGGAAATGAAAGGACAGGTTAAAGACTGAATATAAAGCAGTAGGATGGGTTATACTCCTTAATGTAGGAATAGGAAATATATGCTACAATTAAACCAGGTTGTACATTTGATGTTTTCTTCCATACCTGTCTGGGAGTAAAGTATGGGTGTCATCCTGAAAAAGTTGCATCTTTAAAATGACAGGCTGTTGTCTTGTAGCTCACTTTGCAATTTACTTCATGGGGGGGGGGGTCAGAATCAAGTACTTATTGCAACTTAATGTAGAGACAAGTATACACGGTCAGTTTACAAGTAAAGCATATATAAACCCAAAAGCTAAAAAATAATCTATATCCTTTATTTTCATATTTTGCCTGACCAATAACCACTTTTCTGTCCAGTGGTGAGAACACTCGCCCTACTGCATGTGTGAAGGTGTAGCGTTGTCCCTTTAGTCTGTACTCCCTCTTTTCATTTACAGACGTAGGAGGTGTTGTATAGTCCATAAAATAATTGGCAAGGCTGATAAAATTTAGCTGACATTTTAGTTTAGTGCATAAGAAGTTACAAGAAAAATAGTTACCTGCAAGATCAACAAGTATTTTTGTACTTGCAAAATATTGGCTTTAAAAATGGAAAACCATATGAGGTGGATTTACGCCTTCCAAATGCTCAACCAAAAAGCCCAATCACTATTAAAAGGGAAAAAAAACTGTAGGGGACGACCTAAAGGCAGAGATCAAATGCTGTTAATTTTTCATTGCTTCTAAATGCTACCTAGAAATTCGAGTTAATATAGAAGATTAGTTTTCATTTTACAAATAATCTTATATACGAAACCTATATATTATTACTAGTAGTACCCTTTAAAAATGGTAATTTCTAGTGTAATGAGATTTTTCTCTGGTTAATTTGGCTCCTTTCTACAGTAAATCAAATGTTTTCAAATTTATTTATTTAATTGCAAGGTTTTTCTATGTATTTAGGAAATGATGGTCTGCTATTCAGTGGACTAAGGTCTGTCTAATAAAATACAGTGGTTAGATCTGCGATTTGTTGCATTTTTTTAGACAGGCCACAATAGTAAAGTTTTGAAAGGTTTGATTTTGGAAGTAAAAGTTAATATTGCAGTTCCTGGTCCCAGCAAACCCAGACTCTAATACAATGGTGTATTTCTCTTTGGCATATGGGAGATCTTTATTTTTCCTGCACATGCCCATAAACTGAATCGTTGCAACAGAGACAGACTTTTTATGGTCTTATGCATGCCAAGCACATCACCAAGTCTGGCTTATAACCTGATTTGTGTTGATAACAATAAAATCTCGTATGCTTTTGGTTGGTCCTTAATTTAGATTTCCCCTTATTTTTACAGATACTTAAGAAGTTCAAAAAGACTGCCCCTACATCAAGAGGACCAGCCCTAACCAAACACTTCACAAGGGAGCAGAGGGGGTTATTGGACCCATGAAGTAAATTACAAAGCAGTTCCTGAGTTTCTGGGAGAGAACGTATCGTTTTAGAACTTTTTTTTTTTTTTTATTAGGGTACACTTTTTAATGTCTTGAGATTTTTCTGTGCGTTTTATTTTTTTTTAATGGTAATTTTAGAATATGTATTTCACTTTAGTCTAGCCAAAATCTGTGTGTTTCCTTATGTGTATATTTTTTGTTCCTGTTTTGTTTCTAAGTTTTTTGGATTTTGTTTGTACCTATTTAGTGGGCTGTTTGTTAATCTATTTATGAAGTAGCAGCATTGGGTCTGGTTGTTTTTAGATGTTAATATATTACTTATGT
Source organism: Pyxicephalus adspersus (assembly GCF_032062135.1). Taxonomy (NCBI): domain Eukaryota; kingdom Metazoa; phylum Chordata; class Amphibia; order Anura; family Pyxicephalidae; genus Pyxicephalus; species Pyxicephalus adspersus. The sequence continues at coordinate 35,596,497 of NC_092862.1, forward strand.
TGTGGGTGCATACCTAAACCTCCTGTAGGGTACGCTTGAGCCTTTGTGTGTAATTTATAATGGATAAATGAACACTAACAGTAAAACTTTTTTTTTTCTAATCTTTCTTGATTTTAGGGGTGGTAGTTTTGTGTGATCTCACTGTTTTTTAGCAGCACAAAATACAAGCGGGTGGCAGATTAGTACTTTTGCGCTTACAGTAAATTCTAGGCCTATGCACTACAGCATGGCGGACACAGAGCACAACACACACCTCCTTTTAGACATTTTTTATGTATTTGAATTTGCTGCAGGCTTCATGCATAATAGTGTCTGAATGCTTTGGTGCCCATAGCAATCAACCAGTCTCCGTTTTCTTTTCATATCTATTGGTGTGTGACTGATTGAAATTGTTTTTCAACTGGGTGAAGAGAAGCTGTAATCCAGGTGGTAAAAAAGTGGCAGGGCAACGTGACACATTTAGTACGCAGTTATTTGTGCCATGGGTATCCAGTAACCCCTATAATTCTGTTTGCTTTCTATCCCCCCCTATACTTTGTTTCTAATACCCACCATCCTAATATGTCTCCTTTTCCATCATTTTTGTAATGTGCCACTGTATGTGACCCAATTTTCCAGCAAGCATCCGAAAACAGCCAGGCAGTTACTGAAATGTGCCGGCTGGTGCACCTGGCTAAAAGGGGCTTTGGAGAACACTAAGTATGAAGTAGTGGTTGCTGGAGATAATCAGAACTGTTCTTTGTTCCATGTTATTGATGAATCAATGGGTCTGAAGTGTCTCTGCAGACCAGCCAGTTGGATTTCCAGCCCATTTTCCAGCCTGCTCTAACAAGGTGGAAAAGCTGGAATCTGGATGTTGACATTTCAGAAGCTTTTACTAATTTGGCCCTTTGAGAGATATTTTAGTATTCCTCCTTCAAAGTTAAATGCACTTTGTATTATAAAGATTCTATTGTGCTATGCATAGACAATCACTACTTTTTGGTATTATTATAGGAGTATAGCAGCTTAACTCTGAGCAGAAGTTTTTTTTTTAGCTGTAGTATTTTTCTACTGACCTCTTCCCTTGTCAGGCTGCACAGTACTCAGGGTTTTAGGACATGTTTATGGTATGACTATGGCGTTCTGACACTCAACTTATTCGGGAGCCCAGTGTAGTATGAAAAGAATGAGCGATGCCTCATATGCTGTGCAGCTGTGAATCTTTACCCTATAATCATGCTATGGATATCTGGGCATCGGCATTCTATTCATAATATACAATGTAAGCTGTAGAGTTGTATACACTGGCATCCCGTGGTTTTTAAAAACAGTTTTTCTCTTTACTGTGGGAAGCATTTATGTTATGTAATACAGTGTGGTATTCGTAGAAACTAAAACTTGAACAAATTAAACCTGCTATTTGCAGGAAGGAAACAATTAAAGTTTATATTGTAAATGAAAACGGTTAGTTTCCATGTACCATGTCTGTGTAAGCTCTCTTGTAATGACCTCCATGCCTTGTTGTAAAGATAGTGTTGCATGGTTAAGTCAGTTCTGGCAGCCATTATGTGTGTTAAAATGAAATAAATCAAGAATATCTAGCCAGTGGGTCCTAGTCTAATTGGTGTAACCTAATCAGCATTTCACTGTATTGATATGGCTTTATACCAGTTTTTTTTTTATCAAAATTGAGGAGTAATTTACTGTAAAAGTTGGAATAGTTTTTAAAAGTCTGCCCAACCAGTGTTGGTCAAATGTAGTCAGCATTGAAGCAAAGGCGGTGTACATTGTACACAGACTGTCCATGGACAGAGAATGATAATGAAAGTCAAAGGAATACATGTAAAGGAGCCTTACATAGAATTGACAGCTCTTGGATGAGCTCTGGGTTAAACCTGTACTGTGATATTATATATGACTGAAGAAGGATATGTAGGTGGTTCACAATATAATATTTATTAAAGGTTCTTATAGTTATAATATTATGACCGAAAAGCCATAGTTTTGGAAAACTATAATCTAGTTAGGACTGAAAAGCCATACCCAGATATTGGATGTTTGGTATTGGGTATATTTTTATTTATATACAATACAGTATCATTTCTGGCAAAAATGCTGCTTCAAGCTTCCTCCCATAATCCTCAGAGCTAATGTATGTGTAATCTTAATGGAAGATCAGAGTTCATATAGCTGTTCTGGCAGAGATTATCAACAAGGTGTATGTGATTAGCATTCGAAGTTGTATTTCTTATTACTATTACTAGATATCCATCTTTCTCGAATTCCCAGCAATCAATCTTATCTAACCTAGTGCATTTAGAATCCAAAGAACACCTTACTGGGTTAGTAGGGAATCGTGAAGGGTGTAGTATTCTCTTCTTGTTTGCTGTGTACCCAGTTTAGTTCAGTATGCCCTGTAATTTTGGCTTTGTTTGGCGGTTAAGAGAAAATTGTAGTGACTTATTTCTTTGGGTAAGTCAACAAAGTTTAAGCAAGTGCTTTTTCGTTAACAGTGGGTGTTTCAGGATTACCTACCAACCAAAGGGATAGGGAAGGACAGGTGTAGTATAGTAATATCTGTAAAAAATGTTTGATATCCAGTTTGAACTGGTATGTGTCACTGTAAATCCTTGTAAATTATCTTCTGCTGGTATCTTGTCAACGTGGACCAAAATGGTGCAAATCACAAATAATTTAATCAATTTATCATTGATCATACTGATTAAAAGTAATTGCAAAAGTTGAACTGACTGAATCATTGCACGTTTGTTTTTTATTATTGGATGTCCTAACAGCATGGCCAATGGGGTGTCTAAAAGGAGAGTGTAGTATCAAGTCCATATGCACAACATTTTGTTAAAAAAAATTTCACTCCAAGGCAGAGTGGGCAAGCAATAATATTCCAAAGATGTGAGTTGTTTTTTTTTTTTTTTATTTCTTAGAATAGGAAGTAAAAATAATCTATTTTGTGAATACTAATACATATTTTTAACAGAGCCATATTTTGTGTGGGGGTCTTAAAGGTAAACATAATTGACATTTTGTAATTTCCATCTTTTACAAAACAGGGTTGTTTACATTCATGCCTAATAATACATTGTGTAGCCGATTCTGTGAATAGACTATCTAGTGAAAAACATTGTGACATTTTGTATGGGACAGTATCATTGTAGCTTTTTATTTGTCTCATGCTGTGATTTTTATTTGGAGTTAATCCATACCTGATTTTTAAAGCTTGGTGTTTTATGAAAGTGTGCCAACCTTGATAAATTTAATAGGATTTTCAAGATAATGTAAAATACCGGTAATCCTCTTTGTATTTTTTGTCTCAAATAAAATACTGAAGAGCAAACCAGTTTTCTGTGTTATTATTGTCTTTATTTTATTTATTTTTTCAAAGTTTGCCACCATGCGATATACAATATCATCCAAGAACATTGTGCATAGCATATCTGAAGAGGACCTATGGTCACTGAAACATATTTATTACTACTTTATCACTTCCTCTTGGAAACTCTGTTTAAGATAAATTCATCAATATTGTCCCTTGCATTGGTGATAAGTGGAAAAACATTCATGCTTACAGCCAGCTGAAAAGATCATTGATGTTGTACCACTGGCTTTGCATTTAGACCAGATGAGATGAGAGGTCAATCAGCCACAGTCCAAAGAACTTTCAACCTCTGAAGGAACCAAAGGATCCCATATCACCTGGTTATCAAGGTTAAAAATGACTGGCATAATGAATGGTTTTTGTACAAAGAAGTTTCCCGCTACTCTCTGCTTTATTTATTTTTTCCAATGGTTCCTTTTATAGAGACCTTTAGTAACAACCCCATTTTGATGCGGATTCATCTTCAATTAAAGATAGCATTAATTCTAATTCTTACTGACATGGCTTCTACCCTAGCTGAAGTACACAATATTTTAGAAATGTTAGGCACTGTTTCCTAACTACCTAAACTAAATTCTGTAGTTTGAAACTAGTGATAGATAACACAACCCAATTTACTTTGCAATCTCCCACCTAGGGATCATACTACTTCACTATTTTTATTCAATATCACTCGTTTAAAAATAACTATGCCTTCCCCTAGTATAAAATTCAGAAAGATATTAGTAAATGTGGCCTCTCTTGGTTGGTCAAATGGCAAATCCTAAAATATTGATCCTTCTGAAAACCCGTCATATCTTTCGCCTTCTGTTCCCGTTCATCACTTTTTATTTTGCAATGTTTAAATACAAAATCAAAGCATATGATTGGCAATGATAAAAATGTGTAAAGAATAGGAAGTATATCCCACACAACACTAACTTAAAGTACTACTCTAGTAGTTGCCAAGTCAATTAGATCAACTAATTGTAGGAAAAAATTGTAAAAAAAAAAGTAACAGTGGCTTTTTATGGCAAATTTCGTATGTTGTAACTGGTAAAATCCTTTATTTATAAACCTTAAAAAACAGTAGAAGTTATACTACAAGAAACATGTGACAATAGTCATCTCATAATTGGTTATTGAGATCATGTTCACAATAAATAAAGACTTGGCTTTTTACGATTCTCTGGAGACCAAGGTATGGATAATTAAATCTTATAGTTCGTAATATTGTTCAACACAAAGTTGTGGTCTTAAATGGACACGTTTCGCTCCAGTGGGCTTCCTCAGGGGATTCGAAGACACGTGTTGAGGTAGTTAAAGCCATACGTATACAGATTAGTTGGGACATTTTGTATGTTGGTAATTTCATGTATCAACAAGTGTCTGTTCGAAGGATACTATCGGGGGTTTATGATTAGTAAGTACTGATTATTGCGTAGTGTGTGTGATCTTTACATGCAGCATTTTACATTTCATCTACAATCTGTAAAGCTTCATAGCAATGCAGTATTGAAGTTTTCTTATGTGAGCCAGTTCTTGGTATAATTTTTAGTTTATGTCAGATCTGTTGGCGTATTGGTATAAAGTTGAGGAATTGAGGAATTATCCCAGATATAAATGCATAATTAGAGAAACATAATTTTTGTTAATTACATTCGTTGTGGTTTAGTGGTGAAAGCGAGCCGTCTTGATGGCTGCCACCGGCTCGCTTTCATCACTGAACTGAAATAGCGCCACTACTACATTTCCTGGCATCACTCGCATCTATAGACCAGCGGTCTCTCTGCTTATGCGTGGCCCCGCATTGGACTGTTTTATAGACGCAAGTAATGCCGGGAATTGTAGTAGCTGCATCACTCCCTTCTATAAACCAGCTGCCTCTCTGCCTATGTGTAGCCCCGCATTGGACTGCTTTTTAGACGCATGGAAGTGCAGTAGTGGTGCTTTTTCAGTGAAGAGGGAGTTCCAGCCGCTCATAACATTAAGCCCTGTATTGGACTGTTTTCGTGACGCAGGGAATGGTAGTAGCGGTGCTATTTTAGTTTCAGGTTTGGCCTGCGACTTTGTCCAAGTTTTTAATTTTGGCCCACTGTGTATTTGAGTTTTACACCTCTGCTGTAAAAGGTGTCGGGCAGAAATTTTGAGAAAAGTAATTGAAGGAAAAAATAGGAAAACATACTGTACCTACATTTTAGGTTATAAGTGATTCTGATCTATGTTTTTACAAGGTACTTTTGTACTAGTTCAGTATAAACAAATAAACTTTGGTTACTTGGATTTTATTTACATGTTAATGGACTAAAGTTATTTGTTACTATTATGCCAGGAAAATGCCAATTTGTTTCTTTTGTCTATATCTAGTATTATTTTGAAGGATGAGACATCACTAATTGTAATGTAAATATGTAAGCAAGGATTCTTGCTGAGATTCTAGATGCAGAATCGTTACTGATGGATTTAAATGTTAATTTACTTCTAACATTTACAATTATTTGTAGCAGTGGATCCCTATATATACCACATTCCTTTTATATAAAAGTTTGTGTAAAGGTTAATTTTCTTACTTTCGTAATATAAGTGATAGGCTTAGCTTGGTTAAAAGTTATTAAGCAGCACATATGTCATATAAGTGTTCTATTTCCCCATGGAAACAGGTTAGTAGTATGTGATGTCTGTGCAGCCCATACAGCACTGTGTTGTATGAATCAGAAGTCTATTAGCATTCCTACTCTTTTGATGCATATGTTACAGTAAAATGTTCATGTTTTTTTTTTTTTCACAGGAAATGAATCATTCTCTCAGAAAAATGAGAAAGGTATAAACATTGCTTCATGCGTATTGCATTTGTTTTCTTCACTAATGTCCACATTTGTGTCAGGAACTAGACATGAAACACAGAATGAAATCTTTCTTTTCTCTGCACAGCTATATTTACACACACCTAGGGATGTATTTATTATCGCACTGCCAATTGGATTTTACGTCTCCACTTAGGTCAGTGAAAGATGAGAGGATTGTTTGCTGTGTGCTACTATTCTTTGTGCATTGATTCTTGGCCTCATTAATTAATGTAAAACTCCACATTTACAAAAAATAATATAACATTTGGTGCAAAACCAAATTACCTTATGTAATTAAAAATTACCTTTTGATGACACAGTAATTTTCTACAAATGTAATATATATATATATATATATATATATATATATATATATATATATATACACAGACATACAATATGTCAACCTGGAGGCATTCATTGAATGCACATTTCATTATTAGGAAGATACACCCTAGGGTTCATCTACTAAAAGAGATGCAGGATTCTTCATTATAGCAATATAATGTACTCAAGTGACTATGAGAAACAAGCCTTCCTTTTCAGAAATCCGTCTGGAAACAACACGATGAGATAAAAAAAATTTTTTTAAGCACACAAGTGATAGGAATCTGCAACAAAAGTTGTTAAAATCCTTGCAATGCACTTAGATGGGAGGGGTTGTCTTTCTCAATAAAAGTGGAGTTGCACTTTAACCATAATATTGTTCTAAAGAACTTTAAAATTAAAGCAGAACTAAACGAACAATAAAAAAAACACACTTACCTTTTATCCCGCATATCCTACGGGAGGTTTCTCAGTTTAGGTCCCGCGTTCTACCGATATCCATCTTTAGGCCCCAGGGCAGAGAAAGTGCCGAGCACTGACATTTTTTTTTCCGGGTTCTTCTTTCTACGTCACCCGTCTCGCACTGCGCAGGTACGTGATCAGGTGACATAGATGGTGAGAAAGATTGCCGATCTCACTGTGCAGGCTGCGGCAATCAAGACAGAGAAGGAAGGTGCTGCACCCTTTTTTTTTTTTTTTTTTTTGGGAAAATACAATTTTTTCTTTACATAAAGGGGTTGTCTACCCTTTTATGTAAAGTAAATATTTTACGTTTAGGTCTGCTTTAACCTTTACAAGCTACAGAAAATTCAGAGAGGAAAGTGCTAAAAAGAGCATTTTAACGGTTCTATCCAAATACAGGCTTTCTGCAATTTGTTATTTACCCTTATGCAATCCTTTTCCCCCCCCTCCATCTGACAGTGCTTTGGCTTCGCTATTGGATGCTTAGATACCAAGTATAGCCTTGTTGGAGGAATTATTTGCATTTTAATTTTGATCAGGTTTGTTTATACCTCTATATGCACTATCAGTTTTAATATAGCAAAGTTTTAATAGACTACGGCCCATATTTCCATTCTAAACTTGAACCAAACGTTTTTTTTCTTGCTGCTGTAATCTATCAGAACTTTCAACCCTGGCTGCTCACAAATGTTTCTTCCAAAGTACCTTTGGGCCCTCTACATATGGAATAAAGGAATCCTTAGGGATGCTTTAGAGAGTTGTATAAATTTATTTAATAAGTATAATAAGTCTGAGTTGTAAAATACACTGAACTCTATAGCAACCAATTATAGCACCTAGTGTCCACACCCGTAACTACCTTACTGGCTTTACCTAGGCTTTTTATGGGTTTTGATGAACCGACCTGAAAGTTTTAGTACTTATGCGTTTAGCCAGAATGTGTTGTATATATGATACATTGTTTTTAATGAATACACGTTAGCAGTAAGCAGGGGGTCTTTGCTGTACTTTTGAAATACACAGTTGCGTATTTTAAAAATAATGTTTGCTGGAAAACAAAAAAGATTTCCAAAACAAATTATTTCCATATACAGCAGATGGCGCCAGTATTTCAGATATCAAAATTCTCCCTCTATAAGGTTGTGCTAGCTGCAGTTTTCAGGTGCCTTGCCTACAGCTGATATTAGGGAAACACATCTGAAGTTCAGTGTTTTTATACCTAGGTATGCATAATCTGTTTCTTTTCTGCTAATTTTTGTATCAATTCGTATAAATATATGGAGAATACTCCGAGGAGGTAAAGAAAGTCCAGTATATAGTGTGTGTATGTGTATATATATATATATATATATATATATATATATATATATATATATATATATAATTTATTGCTGTTAACTTTAAAGGACAGATTACTAATTTGTAGGAACAAGTATACTGGATACAGGATGAACTCCTATGCACACAAATGAGAACATTTTACGCAGGGCCCAGGATGAGCTATGTCGTTCTAGCTCTGATGGCCCTACCTGCTACATCATCTACACAGCCGGACACACAAAGGTGATCTTATAATGTACAGGAAACACTGGGGTTTTCTTTCACCTTGCAGTTATATCATACCCAAATGACCTCACAAACTAACGTTTTGTAAGTAGTTTGTGTTTGAACTTCTAAAATCACTGTATAATTTAGTCCTTCAAGTTCTGTATTGCAAGGAAATTGGTGTTCTTCAAGAAAATCAGTAGTTTTACAAGTCATATTTTTTGTCTATCCATCCTCTGATTGATCTTACCCTAACATAGTTAAATAGTCATTTAGGTTTAAAAAAAGATGCAAGTCCATCAAGTTCAACCACTAGGGATATAAACATATCCCAGATATAAAACTCTATAGACTTAGTTGATCCAGAAAAAGGCAAAAACAAATCCTGATTTAGTTTTCTCTAACGGGAAAAAATTCCTTCCTGATTCCATGAGGCAATTGAATGTTCCCTTGATCAACAGTCACTGTTATCTTTACTTAAAGCTTTAACCCCTCTAGCAGTACTCCCGAGTGTGACTCGGGGTGGACTTACCATGCAAAAGGTGGTAATCCTAAGTCACACTCGGGGTCGCTTTAAACTTAAAAAAACCCACTTACGTTGCTCTGTTGGCATCTCCCATTGTCCTGCTGGTCCTTGCAAGTCCCGCAGACATGTCCTTCTCCTCCAATCTTCAGCCGGCGAATGCAGAGACGTTCCTTGGGGTTTCCCAGTGACATTGGTGCAGGTGGGAGGAGCGGCAGGAGATTGAAATAATTTTGTATTGGATTCAATACAAAATAACTATTGCATCCAATACAAAGAAATCTTCATATAATATATATATATATATATATATATATATATATATATATATATATATATATATATATATATATATATATATATTATACATGCAACTGTACAGTTTTATTACATGTTTAACTATTTTTTTATTTTATTTTTTTATTTAAAGTTTATTACTAAATTTATTAAATATTGGACATATTTCTGTGAATTATGCCTAAGAATTATAGCTTACAATGTAAAATAAACTTCCATGCAAAAGAAATGTAATGCTTTTTGCATGGAAATACGAAGAGAATTAAAACGCTGGAGGGGTTAATACCCAGTTATATTCTGTGCTTCTAACATTCAGCTCTTTTTAAAGCAATCTATAGTTACTGAAAACTACTTCCTGAGGGAGCCGATTCCACATTTTCACAGACCTTACAATGAAGAATCCCTTCGTTATCTGGAGCTTAAACTTCTTTTCCTCCAAACGCAAAGAGTGCCCTCTTGTTCTTTGTAATGATCTCAAAGTGAATAATTGGGAAGAGAGTTCTCTATATGGACTATTTATATATTTATACAGGGTGATCATATCCCCCCTTAAACGTGTCTTCTCAAGGGAGAATAGATTAAGTTCAGCTAATCTCTCCTCATAGCTGATCTCCTCCATTCCTTTTATTAGTTTTGTGGTCCTTCTCTGCACTCTCTCCAATTCCACAATGTCCTTTTTATCCCAAAACTGGGCTGCATGTTCCAGATGTGGTCTGACTAATGCTTTGTACAGGACAACAACTAACAAGTCATTGCTCTTTAGTTGTTGATCTGTCCAAACATTTTCCCATTATATATGTGTGATCTTGTTTGACCAATGGTTGATTATCCAGTTCTAATTAACTGTTTCCTTGAACTCTAATCCAATTTTAAGATACAATAAAAGTATTATTTTTGAACTGCCCCTGGTGGGACTTCGCCTTCTTGACATATTATTCTTTGATATTTATCCACCTCTTTCTTCATTGTGTGAGGGTGCAGTCAGCTTAGGCTGCGTACAGACCATAGTTCCATTGCCCAATCCAATTCTTCTTGCATGAAAATCTAATAAATCTACTAAAACTGTGCCCGACACAATCCACAGCTAAGGACCCAAACAAATGACAGCTATTGTTTTCTAATAGAAAAATGCAGTGCATCACCTCCCACTTGTCCTTCCTTCTCCATAAAACAGTAAGGCTCCCAAGTGGCCTGTGTACAGTGCTAGTTAATTTCTACCGTTGCCTGGAACGGTCACTAACAAGTGTTTTGGGCTATAAAATTTGAGGGTCTATATGTGTATTTTTATACTCCGAGATTGCCATTGAGAAGATAGGAAGCTTGGAAACCCCTGGAATTAGAGCTACTGGGCCAGTCGGGTGCAGAAAATAAAGGATGACCATTAAAGTCAAAATTGCCATCTGCTATCTATAAATGCCTGTGTTGATTACTCCATTTCTCCAGAAAGGATAATCGTTGCGATGTAAAATGTTTCTCATTCATACATTTTGTAGAAGAGATTCTTTACCATTGCAGCCTTCATCTACTAAACACTTAATTACACATCAGTATTTAGGTATTTACATAATTCTAGATAAAATGTGGAATTACAAGTAATGATGAAATTAGCATGTGCCTGTTTAATCCGCTGCTGAAAAAAATCAATATTTAATTACTTTGAATTATTAGCTTTTGCACACATTCTCTAATTGGGTCACAAATAATGAATCAGAATAAAAGAGCATTGTTTCATCCTTTAGTGGTTCCTTCAATTGTCTTAATTAGACAGGATGGTAATTAAGAAGTTATGTTTGACAAAAGAATCCAGTAATAGCAATGTGTGCCATTGTTTTGTGCAGCCAGTGATAAATTCTGTTATATAATTGTTTGTAAATAACTAAGCTGCTGAAGTTTTTTAGTTTTAAAGACAAAATAACAAATTAAAGAAAAACTAACTATATTTAGCTAGCAGCCTTAGAGACCTTTTCATTTAAAGCTGAACTAAACAAAGCAGAAAATTGTGAACAGGTACCTTTTTTAATAAAATAAACTTACCTGCTGTTCGCCATCGTTTAAGTACACTCTCCTCCCGTCGCTCAGTCTTTGGTACCTGTACCCTCGCCTAGTCTTCCCTTGGGTTTGAGTGTTCAGCAAACTTGAATGGCCAGGCAAGATTGACATAACTCCCGAAGGTGTGCTCGAAAGTAAATTGTTCCTGGCAGCCATGTATCCCAGGGTTGCATGCATGTGCTCAGAAAAGACTGAAAATATAGAAAGTATTAGTTGCCTCGTTGTTGTAGACCTTTAACAAGCGTGTTGAGAGTGAAATCTGCTTGGCAGGCTCATTATAGATTGGTGACTTAGAAAATAGTGTAACCAAATATATCACTTTGACTCTCATAGAACTAACCAAACCGCTATAATGCCTTTATTGCACCTACTACAAGAAGTCTGCGTTATTGTGTTCTGTGCACATTGCAACCCAAAAACCCACTGGACCCCATTTAATAATTTGGTCTGGGTTCCTTTACTTCCTTTTGGGTAACTTACAGAGCAATGCATGTGACTCACTGTGACCTATTAAGAAGGACACATGCTACATTCTGCAAGCGGATAAGGTTGTATGGAGCGACATTGGTCAGCTTCTATGTTGGGCAAATGTACGTCTAATTACTTTATCTGCATAACAAGCACAATAATAAACTTTGAGCTTAAGTTAGCTACTTAACATAACCCAGTTGGACTTTTAGGAATAACTGCTGTATACAATTTTGTATGATGTCTCTATGCTTATGACCCTAGGGCTTAAAGAGTTCACACAATTTTTCCACATCTCAATGCCTGTTCCTCAGTGTGCCAATGATATGATTAGCCAATTGAGACAAAGGAAATATTAATCAAATTCAGACTTGGGTGGTGGTTTATGGATAATTGAATGACACAATCAGTGACCTAGTGCAAATCCCTCTTGGGTCTCAGGTACTAGTTGGAATTGTCATGCTAAGTAGTATCAATTCACTGTATCTAATTATTTCAATAGCTGCTCCTTGCAAAAGAATATTCTGTTTTTTTACGTCCGATGATATTTCATGAAGCAAAATAATGTTTCTGTAGAGATACTTACTGGAGAAAACACATTGCTTTCAAGATAATAACAGTATTTTTGTTAAGCTGTGAATCATAGATATAACTACAGTGCATTCATAAACTGTTAACTGTGATAATAAGATAAATGACTAAAACATAGATCTTTTATGTTGTTCTGTAGCCAAGAAAAAGAAACCCAAGCTTTTAAACAAGTTTGACAAGACCATAAAAACTGAACTCAATGCTGCTGAGAAACTGCGGAAAAAGGTAAAAGTAATGTATAGATTTATATGGAAGAAAAAGGATTTTGTTCTGATAGAATGCAACTGTTTTGTTCTCACGCTGATGCATTGATCTAATGCTGTTAAAAATGGTGGTCATAGGTTTGCTTTCAAAACAAAAATAAAACGCATTGAGCTATTTGAGATTCCCCAATTGTAGTGCATGGGCCAAGATTTTATTGTGGTTTATATGAAACAATGGATTTTAATGTTAAGTATACCCTTTGGTTTGAAATATATTTGCCCCCTTTTTCATATGTAAGTAAGACACTTGAACCAGCTCTGGGTTGTACAATAGGAAAGTAGGAAAAGCTCCTGAAGAATTAGATATTATTTTGCTGTCAGACACATTGTTTCTGCAACACTTAATTAATGATTTTTTGCTTTTTTTTTTTAAGAAAGTTTTCTCTTTCAACACATGTACGGTATATGTGACTCAAGCAGTCATAGCATTCAGTCTAAAAAAACTTTCCAGAAGGGGCTCCATTTTCAAAACTAAGATTCTTCTTTAATTTTTTATTTAGTCCATATCAGAGATGCTAAATCATGTGTTAGTGTAACCTTTCTCATGCATGGACCTACCAGGTAAACATATACATATCAGATTAAAAAAAAAAGTTAATAAAAAAAAGTTTAATCTGCTCAAATAAAACAATTTTACTTTGTATTTATTTTTCTGTATTGTGAATGTTGATTCTGGTCAGTATAAACCACTGCTGTCCTTAGCCTGTTCATATACACCATGTAGTTGCGTTGTAAGTGCTAGCACTATGAGTCACAATAGTAAGCTCACTTCATCATAAATTTGATTGCTTTTTCTTCTTGTGTGACCCCATCTAGAGGGATGGGCACAATAGTTTATGGTTTGAGATTTAATTAAATTGAGTAGTTCTAATAATAAACCATTGTGTTATATACTTGGGTTGCAATAATACTTTCACCAGTAGGTGCTGCTGCATAAAAAAACTGTAATTGCATCTTCCGTACTCAGTAATTCCGCTGAGCTATAGCGAGACCTCCTGTCTTGCCACTTAGGGGAAGCACAAAGACCTAATTTTTCCGGTAAAATCTGTTTAACTTTTAAAATTTGCTGACTGGTGCTGCACGTGGTAAAATATATTATAGATTTAGGACTGTGTGCCACTGTGATAGATGGAGGTAAACAAAGGCATTATGTCAGCCTCTCTCTTTTGGGACCTTGGATTAAGTGATCACTTTACATCACACACAATGTAATCCCATTTTCCATATCTTCGAGTCATAACCAGCAGACATAAATGAAAATAAAGTGGCATTATTTTCCCTTCGTGCCAGGCTTTGCTCCAGGCTGAATTGAGCTGCAGTATATCAGCTGGAAGTGTCATCCTCACTGCAACAGCTGTGCCAGTTAATAACACAACAGTGCACAAGTTATCTTGTCATAGTTATTGCATTTCCTATTTCTGAAATGTTCTCTCCCCTATGTAAGTGATAAATGTGTTTCCTGCTCCTTGTCTGAAATATAAGTTACTAAATGCAGTTTAAATAAACAAAACTTCTGTGCCATTAAAGAGATTTTATACAGATTGAAGATAATGACAATCAGGATTTAACTAGCAATACTGTTTGATAATGAACAATTTCATACTTAACAATAATCAAAACCCCATGTATATACATTAGCACCTTAATCAGCCTACATTCCACACTTCCGTGCCTGTTGGAAAGGCTTTTAGGTAATGCATTTTTTGCAGACAAATTTGCAGGTGGCTGGAGACATAAAACAGAATTGAACTAGACAAAAAGTGATGGAAAATCTAAAATGTTATGGTTGTCACCAGAACAGAAGGTGAGGTGAAAAATTCTATTGATTTTATATTGACCTGGCTGTTTCCAAGGACGTTTATTTTCATTTCCTATTGTGCATCTGGATCAGGTAGTGAAGACACATCTCCCCAACAAAGATGCAGAAAAAAACAAAAAAAATCTTGCTGGGTTTTTCCTGAGATAGAATTAAAGTACTGACAGATCATATGCCTTCTAAGAATCTTTATGAGGAGATATCTATGCCTTTTTCTGAGTTAAAGCAAAAGAAAGAGAAAGTTTCTGAACCACATCTATCAGCCCTATCAGTAGATGGTACCTTAAGGACATCAGGTCGGTTTTGCTCTATAGTAGTGGTGATACATATATAGGGGGCCTTGTGTGCACACCAGGGTATTATTAAAAGGGCCACTTATAATATGTGGTGAATCTGATATAACAGAATATTATCACTGACTACAAACATGCAACAGGAGATGCTCAAAGACTATGGAAACCCTACAAAAAGTGGTGCAGGAGTTTGTCAGTCTGTGGACAAGTTGCAGGGCTTTGTCATAGACTGCGGACATGCTGCAGGGGTTTGTCATGGACTGCCGACATGTGTCAGGAGATAGTTAGGGACAACCAACATGCTGCAGGAGACTGCTAGAAATTACTTTTAATACAACTACTTTACAAATCAGTGTTATTGTTCTTATTATCAAACAGATTTTATATAGCGCCAACATATTATGCAGCGCTGTACATTAAATAGGGGTTGCAAATGACAGACAGATACAGACAGTGTCACAGGAGGAGGAGAGGACCCTGCCCCGAAGAGCTTACAATCTAAGAGTTTTTACTTGTACATCTGTGCTTCCAACAGTCCCTCTAAAATGAATTGTGCCACAGTTGATATTTATCACAGCCATTATCAGACTCGGAGTAGTAAAAAGAGATAGACTGCACATATATACTTAAGACTGGAGAATTATTTTCATTTACTGACTTCAGTGAGCATAGAAGGGCCACAGTTTGGGCATCAGGTCCCTATAGTGTATTGTTACCCGGAATCCTGAACCTCTCCAGTGCGCAGATATTACCTTAGCTGCTTGGCCTTGGATTTAGACATCTCATCAGCTGACAGGTAAACTGAGCAGACTTGCAGGATGTGCCTGTTATTTGCTGATATCAGCACTTCAGGTACACTTTAAATCAACATATTCTCACATTACATCAGCTCTCTAGCATTCTTTGTTCTGTGGATTTTTCAAGCTTCTTGGTTGATATCCAGGCCTGTAAAGTCATCCCACTATTTATAGCCTGTTTAGATCATATATATATTCTTGCCTAGCAGTGCGGATTTCTGCTGTGACACCTGGGATGGCGGCTGATAAAAATGCAAGGTCACATGGCTAACCCACTTCTAGTGATGTGGAATAATTTGATTTGTACTCACATGGAAGACTTTAAGTGAATTTTATATCAAGTTCTATATTTAGCAGAGGCAGAAGAGCGAGTTTACAATGCACGAAGGTTTATCACAAATGTCCACCTGTTCACCTGTCATTTCAGTCATCTTTATTCTGCCTACTTATTTACCGCTCGAATGCTTTATTAATGTGATTTGCTGGTGGGATCACTTGATTGAATTCTCTTTGTATTGTATATTGTAATTATTACTTTGTTTCCGACTTACAGGGAAAAGTGGAGGAGGCATTAAAGGCTTTTGAAGCCCTGGTGGCTACATATCCGCAGAGTCCAAGAGCCAAATATGGCAAAGCTCAGGTATGTTATCTTCTAAAGAAAAGAAGACTGGGGTACTTTCAGTATGTACATATTAGTCATTTACTAAATCATCCTTCTCCTATCCCAGTCATATTATAGTGGAAAGACCAATCTAAGAGGCAGTAATTTGTACTGTAGAAATTTAATGTGACTTGTTATGTGAGAATCATGGTGGCTGTTATTACTAAACATTTTGCAAAATTATAATTCCCTAGCTGTAATGATAAATCTTTGGAGGGATAATGAACACAACTGTAGCAAACACAAGAGTAGATTTGTGAGCTGCTTCAAAGTATGCTGGATGGACCAATTGATGGCAGTGAGCAAGTCCCTTTCGGTTATGTCTCTGAATTGTCCACAAACTCACTTCTTACAGGACATGGTATTGTCATCAAAATTGCTGCGGGGTAAGAGAGGTCAGGAGGACATATGGGAACATGTCCCAAATAAAAAAAATAATATAAAAATGTAGCTGCTTTACATTTCACATATGATCACTTTTCTTCAATTAAAATCCCTTTTTTTCCTTTAAATGTGTCACAATTTCATTATTTCTTTCAAAAACAACTTTTCATTTAACTTTTATTTTAAAAAGAGTGTTTTTAAGAGTACAAATCCTTCAATTAGCATGTTTGGGGAACTGATAAAACTGATATTTTTTAAATTAACTGAATACAAAAAAGGAAGAAAAAATTGTGTTGTGTTCCTCTTTAAACAGCTTTAAGACAACTACAAACACAAGAAATAAAAAGTTCTGAATTAACCTCAAATTAAATACAGCTGGTCTGTGCATTGTGCTAATGAGAATAATCTGATGCAAAGTACCTTCAACTGGTTTAGAAACACATTATAAAACCTTTAGTTTTTTGACTTGGGACATATACCCATGTCCATGAACATTACTGACTATACTATGCTTAGGAGCTTTGTAGTTAACTCAAAAAAGTGGCTTTAAAACATGTTGCCATTACTATAATATTATTACTGTATTTTTCTGTGGCATGTTCCTAAAGGTCCCTCTTTCCTTGAAAAGTTGAGTGTTTTTGTGAAAAAACATTTCTCTTGAATTCACTAATCATTATTGGGCAACATAAAAAACACAGCTTCCTAAAAATTGTTTAAATTCACAAATTGATTTTGCAAGTGCTTATCCTAAGGAAATGTTGTGACTAATGATGTGAAAAATTTGGCAATAAAATGCAAATTTGTATATGCATTTTAAACTGAATGAACTTTAGTGAATCACACTTGTCTTATACAAGTGACAGAAAAGGTATAAATAAATGTGCTTATATCTTCTGTGACAAAAGTGAGAAAATGGAAAATATGCACTATTAGGCAGCTGCATCCTTGTATTCTGTAATTCATCAATACATTAATTTGTGTAAATGCTAGCAGTACAAGTATAAAAATGTAAGTTGGTGTTAGCCTTCTACAATCTAAAATGGAATGGGGGAGGGGGGTAAGACTGGGATTCAATCATCTGTGCAGCTAAAATGGAGCATGCTGATTGGAAAAGAAACCTGCACATCAGGGGGATGAGCTCATCAATGTGCTGCTTCTCCTTTACTGTCCAATCACATGATGGTACAATAACAGAAAAGTGCAGTACAGAAAAATCAGGTCTCCTGCCCTGACAGACAGGTCTGTGGTGTATGTAAATGAATGAATGGACATACAAATCCTTTGTATATATTTCATCTGTATATTTAACTTTTTCAACTTTGAAAAGAATACACAAATGGATTTAGCTTTCTCTTTAATAGCTGTAGTAATATTTCAGTATTCTCCGCAGAACCTTTTAGCCAACTGTTTTTAGGTGGCTACTTAAAAGTTGAGTCACAATACAGGAAGTCCCCCCTGTCTGCAGCTTCTTCCCACCCAGCTTAAAATAATTTTGTCGGAGAACACTAATATTATAAAAACCTGCTTGTGTTAAAGGAAAGCTCTGGGTAAAATACAACATTCAGTAATAAGTACATATGTTTTGCTATGCTTGGATGAAGAATGCAAAAGGAAACATAGCACTACCTTAAGTTTTTTGTTCTGAAATGAAAGCCTGATTAAACAACTCTCTGTTTCTAAAGAACATTACAGTAGTCACTAGTAACACAGATAAACTCATTGCTGAATCTGTTTCCATAATTTGTCTGGCTTTATGTGTATTTTGTGATGATATTTTTTTTAAACTGCTGTAATGATGTTATGCATTGTTTACACGCTTCATTTATGTATATCTAATGTTTTGTTCTTTTTCTTTGCTACATCGTTGCTAAATGGTATAATCTGGGTATGTGACACTCATTTCTGTGCTATATATTAGTTGTTATGTCAGTTTAGTATTCTATTAATTTGCATTCCTTTGTTAACTGCTAAATGTATGGGGACCAGCAAAATGTGCAAGGCTTGTCTACAAGTGCCATTAAATGGAAGGTTTTACAGATGTTTTTTTGTAGAAATAGTAAAATTGGCCAAAGCTTCTGAGCTCAGCTGTTCAGCAAAGCAGTAATACAACACAAAGGTTTATTTTAGCCAAGTTGTGGATAAGGTAGGGGAGGGTTAGAACCCCTGTCAAGATTTTATTGCTGCCTGTGTTCTTCCAGAGAATTCACCTTCTCTGCTGTACCCGTGCTTTGTCATGGAAAGTGATGGGAAATTCAAAATGTTAAAGTTGTTATCCTAATACAAGGTCAAAGCAAGTCCACTATTGGAGATGGAATGCAATGTGTTGTTTATATTTTTCAAGTCCAACTCCATCTATGAGCTGCGTTAAGGCATTTTGGGAAGATAGATCTTGCGGGGGGAAACATTATTTAGGTCATTGTGGGCACAGATCTGTTTTATAGTGGCAGCATTATATCTATTTGTGTCCAGCACTTCCACTTTCTGCTCACATAACAGCATGGAAGAAGTTAATTAGAGCTCAGGAATATTTCTGTATTGATTTATTTGAGCAGCTTAATAGAAGAGAAGACAAAAGCACGGGTGGCAGGGAAGGATAAAGCAGAGGAAATTAAAAAGATGAAGGAGTAACAGATGGTGATTCACTGTAATAGGAAAGATAGAACAGAAACATTTTTGTAAGAATAGGTTGGCAAGCAAGAATAGAATGTGACCAAGACGGGCTTTATAATAGAAGCACAGAAGACACTGTTCAGACTATTCTGAATTTTTATTCACATCCTACTATAGACTTCACAAACTAAAGTCAAGTACAGAACTTGCAGGAAGGTGAAAGTGTCCTATCGGCTGTTATGGC
Source organism: Pyxicephalus adspersus (assembly GCF_032062135.1). NCBI lineage: Eukaryota > Metazoa > Chordata > Amphibia > Anura > Pyxicephalidae > Pyxicephalus > Pyxicephalus adspersus. Next base: position 35,616,028 of record NC_092862.1, read on the forward strand.
TATCAAATTCACTTTTTATTGTGTAATATTTCTGCTAATACATCATAGTATGTCCTTCGGGCCTGTCTATAGCAAAATGAAAGCACACCTGTGATCATATAATAATTAAACCTAATGCTAAAACTGGAAATTGAAATAATATAAAGTGAGAAATACCGGTAGATTTTTTTTTGTAATAGTCATGACATTTAGTACACACCATCTGTTATCACTGATCTCCAATATTTCATATATCGTCTTATATCCAAGATATATTCCTCAAGGGGGGAACCTTACTTAGGTCAGACTCACAACATGGTACAACCAATATGGAGATTCATTTTCATTTTACAGTGACATTCCCCTTGGGCATTTAAAAGATAAAATGTCTTTTAGACCTAGCATGTATGACTTCCTGTGACCCTGTATTGATGGGCTTGTTTAAGCTGTAAAAGACTGATTTGCCCCAGTTAGGAACAGTAGGACATTGAAACTAAAGGATCATGTAACCTTACACTATTAACATAAAGTTTTGTTGGATAAATAAGTGGGTACGTTCTACTGGTCTAGGTCATAACATACATTGTGTATCATGTTGATTCTGTCTACAGCCTCTTAAAAACACATTTACCATAGAAGTCACTAATTGTTTTACCCACAGTGTGAAGATGATTTGGCAGAGAAGCTAAGAAGCAATGATGTGCTTCTGCGTGCGATCAGTTCTTATGAAGAAGTATCCACATTACCCAATGTGCCTGAAGATCTTCTGAAGTTAGCACTGAAAAGACGAGCAAATAGACAGCAGTTCCTAGGTAAGGCGATGTTTAATGGTGTCATCTGTTATTTCACTGGTTTTCTTAATTGCAAACAATACTTGGAAACACTTTGGGTTATATTTATAAATAATTCCCCCGCAATTTCAGCTGAAAGTTCAGGTGTTTGAATCTCTCTACATTTCTGGTTTCAGTGCATAATGAATCAATGCCACATAGTTGCCAATTGTCAAAAGTGCACAGCAGTCACAATAAGACATATTTTATATATTTCAACAAACTCGGAGCAATTGGGTTGAATTGATAGGGGAATCATTTATAAATACACCCATTTATGACACGTAGTATTTAGTGAATCATCTTAATCCGGCTTGGCAACTTGACAAGTATTTAAAACTCCATTGTATCTTTAGATATCACTAATGCAGCATTTTAAGTTAATTTAGAACGATGTTGTGCAGTTCTGATCTTTGGGATTATAAAGTGACTTACGTTGAATACAGTTGTTCATTTGATGTCATATTGAAGTGAAACAACTAGCGGCATAACTCGATTACTGAACGGACATAGCATTTCCTCCCAGCACAATAATAACACAGAACTGTAATGAAAAAGTCAAACTTACCAGAAGAAAACATTTCCATTTCTTACCTGTAGGCACTATGCAAAAACAACTTTTCATTATTGAGATGCATAACAATGAAATCAATCTGAATGTCTGGGAGATAGTATAAATAATTTACATTGTAATGTTAAAATGACCCTTTACTATTCTCCATTCTATCAGAAAAGTATTCTACCTCATGTCTCTCATTCTGCATCCGTGACACTTGAATTGTAACAATTTTTCTTTAAAGGCCTGTTCTCTCTTGTGCTTTTATTTGCAATGTTTGTTTCTTTGTGTAGGGATATATTGCATTTGTGTTGTTTCAATAGACATCTTGGGTCAAAATGTTAATCAAAACACTTTTCATTCTGTGCAGCTGAATGTCCCATTTGCAAAATCTTTGATTTCCAATATTCTTATCTGCCGAATGTCCTGTAAAAATACAAGCTATTGCATTTGCTTACTAATGAATATGAGTATATATTTCTGATAACTAAAGTTAGTCTGAAATATGACTTTTGATTGGTTACTATTTGTCTTTTACTTTGCTATTGAATACGTCTTTACTTCCAAGTTCTGGGCATCTCCTTGTTTTCCAGAATGTAAATCAACAATTCATACTTGTTTACAGGTTTTATCATAAAAATCCATGTAATAATAATGTGTAGTCTATAGTAATGCAAATGTTTTGCAGCAGGTAGCTGTTGGCACTATGTTACTCTTTCTGAATGTACTATTCTGAAAGACTGTTTTGTTTCATAATATATTCAGGGGAAGGTGGCAAGAAATTGTAGGCAGGTGGCATCCCCTGTAGTGTCCTGTAGCCCCATCTCTTCAGTATCCATCCAAAAACAGCTTGGTTGGTTACTGAAAATTGCGTGGTGGTGCGTCCGACTAAAAGGGGCTGGGGAGAACACTGATATTTTATATCGTCCAGAATGTTACAACTGAAACAACAACAGGAATTGTTACAGGGACACCCCCACTGGTGGAATATCCAACAGACTGAGGAAAGGAGGAGCTCAGTCCACTAGCTACTATTATCAGTACAATTATACTTTGGTGAACTGACCTTTACTGTATTCTCCCCAGAATTTTTAAGATCAGCCTGTATATTATGACCCAACTTTTCAGTAACTACCCAAAAATAGCCAAGTGCTTACTGAAAAGTGCTGGGTGGTGCAACCGACTAAATGGTGCTGCAGAGGATACTGTAATTACTTACTATACATTACACAGCTACCGGGTCATGTCAAAGTCTGCTAGTGTTAGTGACTGCTATACATACCGTATGTACCTATATTGGCTTACATCAGGGAATCAGCCAAACAAGCCCAACTTCAACAATCACCCTCTCATCTTTAGATCTTAAGGTTTGTTCAGTTATCAAATCATGTTTTTGGAATTATAGATTTGCAAAAAAAAAAAAAATAAAGTAAAAGTACAGCTGGAGCAAGATTGTTTAAGATTATTAGTTACTTATAGGGCGTTATATAGAAATTTTCTTTTCAGGCACTTTGATGTGTGAGGCACTCAGCGCCCTCCTAGTAACAAACTACACGCACAAAATATAAAGTGCACTAAGCAGATTTCATTTTAGTGTAACAGTGTATATTCTTGTTGATTGCCTTGCTTTAGTGCACTTTTCTTTAATATTAATAATCCTGTTAGCTCCCCTTTTTTAAAAATTGAAGTTGCTAATGATCCTTACTTCTGTTCCAGAATCTTGTCTCATCCACATACCTGTATGCTGCTTTATAATCTATTCTTATTCAGTGAGGTAGTGCATTGAAGAACGATGATGTGCAAACAGCAATGGCTAGCATTCATTTGGAATATTTTGTAATTTCATTTTACTATAATTGTTAAAAGCTGGTACTATTTTGTTGTGGATTTCTTTATAATTGGCAATATGACATTTTATATATATGTATGTACTTTCCTTTGATGACATACATCTAGGTCGCATGAGAGGATCTGTGCTCACCCTTCACAAGCTGGTACAGCTGTTCCCTGATGATATCTTACTGAAGAATGACCTTGGTGTTGGCTACCTCCTTCTTGGAGATAACAAGAAAGCCAAGGAAGTGTATGAAGAGGTAAATCAGAGTTTTTCTTTTATTATTCAGGAACAAATTTTATGACAGTAGAAGAGTGCAAAGAGCAATGATGAGGTGCAATATACATGTTTCAGGTTACTGAAGTCAGACCATTAAAATATAGATTCTGATTGGCTGCTTCATAGTATGTCTTAACCTTTTTTATTTATCAAATGTTTATGATCATGTTAAAAAAGTATAAAACTGGTTAAAGTGAACCTTACATTAAAATGCAAGGTCCAGCCAACTTTCCCTGTAAATTTGATCTGGTGTTAGGTGTAAAAGATACCTATGAAAAAAAAAAAAGTTGGGCATGGCATTACCACGTGATACCATTCTTATGAAATGCAGAGCAGGCCATATTTTGCAAGAAGAAGCTCCATTTTCAGGAGCATCTTTTTTCTAGATTTGGCTATTGTGTATTCTCCAGAACTTAGCCAGAAGGAGTGTAAAATCATCTTTGCTTAGGTGCCCTGTGCGGAAGAAAACATTAAATCTACTGATATTGTGATTCCTACGTGGCAGGGTCATGGACAATATAAATGGACCTTTTTTGGCATTTTACTACAGGGCTGCTTTACGGATATGTGATATCACTCAGACTGCTTGTCGAAGACAGTAAGAATAATGTTTGGTTGCAATCCAGTAACCAATTTTCAAAGTGTTCCCAGGAATTATTTAAAACCTTGGCATGTAATCTAAATGTAATTGCACAGAATCTGTCATTGCGCTGATGTTCAGTTGCTTACTGTAGAGCTTTTCCCTTCCTCACAGCAGGGGACTGTTCAGTGATTACAGCCATCACACATCAGTTTTATAGCCATCACTTACTTTTACAGAAGTTTCTTCCCTTTGTTGTGATCAGTGCTTTGGAGAGGTACCAGCTGTTATTAAAGGTTCTGCCTTCGATATTCTGTCATACAACTCTTCTGAGTATATTGATGTTAGCACCTTCCTTAATAACCAGTTGTCTGAGCAGTGCTCATCTCAGATCAGGACACCACCTTTCTTTTCTAATCTTTTCCAGTATGATTTGTATATTTCATGCAGACCACAGCTTTTTCCCAGATTCTATACACTTCTATACATTTATCCCTAATGTACTAAACAGAACTGATAAAGCTGATAAAGTTTCTACTTTGCAAAGACTTATTGAATAAATACATGTGCAAGTGTTTTTGTGTAGAGGCTTGCATGTTTGATAACATGTTTAAAAGCGTGTTTACAGCATAGACATTGTACCAGCTGTGTTTTTGTGTAGCAGCTTGTACTATGGGATTTGGTCCTCTTTTAAAAAAAAAATGTATATTTAAAAAATAATGTATTTATTTATAGTTTCTTTCTTCTTCATGTTGCTCTGGAACCTCACAAGGGGCCTTCCAACCCTAAAGCTGCATTATCCAAATACTGTCTAAATACAAAAGGCTTGTGTGCACAGACTTAAAATTTGGTGTGATTTGTGCATTTCAGATATGTGCAATAATTCAGTGTAAAACGTCTGTGAAGCTGCTTGCAATATTAACACCAGTCACTGCAGCTCTATCTCTTGGATTATTGTACTAGAGAGAATCATGAATGACTTGGCTATGAGGTTTGCTTTAAATCTTACCAAAACCCAGCCAGTAAGGGGTGGTTCCGGAAGTATCAGTGTATAGGTCAAACATAGCTTCTATCAATTTCCTGCCTAATAGTCACTTAGAATATGTTTATGTAATGTTCTCATGTTTGTTTGTTTGCTAGGTTTTATCACAGGATCCCAGTAATGGATTTGCCAAAGTACATTATGGATTCATCCTCAAAGCAGATAACAAAATTGCTGAAAGTATTCCTTATTTAAGAGTAAGTATGTAAAGGGTGTCTATCTACTCTCAGTACAGGCAATTTGTTATTTAAAGTGTATCTCTAGGTCAACTGTTTTTATTGCTGTGTCTCCATTGAGGAGATTTATCCTCTGTTTGTACTTTTGTCACTAGGGAAGAAAATGGTAGCTAACTTAAAAAGTTATCTACAGAACAGTTTTATTATTATTAATACATTACAACATATTACAGCAGCACTTAATAAATCCATAGTCATATCACTAACCCTCCTCTATTCTATTAAAAATTGAGATAGAAGTTTTTGGCACTTGATATATAATAGTTTTTCCAGTTTATTATAGCTGCTTTCCAGCAAGCTTTTTATCATATTGTTACAATATTTTATAAAAGTGCATAAGGTTTTTCTTGAATAAATTTACTGAATAATTTATTTTTAGGAAGGACTATTGTCTGGTGAGCCTGGTACTGATGATGGTCGATTTTACTTTCACTTGGGGGATGCCCTGCAGAGAGTTGGAGACAAAGAGGTACAAACCTTACCTGATTTTAAAATTAACTAATGAGCATCAATTATTTTAGCATCCAATGTGATTACTGCATTTTTCTTTTGGGAAATTTGAGCTTCTCTGTTAGGCCTTGTGGCCAATACCCTAACATATTATTTCTGTGATTGCTTATGTTCACACTTATGTTCACATTTGTCTTTTATGTAGTATGTTTCAGAGGAGACCTAAGGTATGACTGCACTTTCAGTTAACATTTGTACCTTTCCCTCCAGTTTTTGATAAAATGCCAATATGACAGGCTACCTTTTATGAAAACACAGCCATACAATTGCTGGACTGTTGGGAGTGCTGTTTGGACATGGGAGACTTACTTCCATTAAGCTGAATGAGCGGCTCAACAACTTTTCTCTCTAACGCAGGAGCCAGTAGACTTTTGGCAGTACTGCATGCATCAGAACTTTTGTTTATGTAAAGATTATGTCATATTGACAAATTTCACGGGCTTCTGAGACTAATATACCACCTAATAAATATGTATAACAGTGTTTCCTAAGTCATCATAACATTTCTTGCTTGTTATAACATGTCTTCCCGTGTTTAGGGTAAACATACCCCGTGTAAGCTGTGTTTTTGAAGTAATATGTAGATGATTGGTAAAAAAGGAAAAAATGTGCAAACATAGGAGAATGGTACAAAACCCATACAATATAAGTTTAATTACAGTTATTTACCGCCTGACCTAAAATGAATGACCTAAAATGAAAATGTCAAGCTTTAGTGTGCATAGATAATAGGATATGCAGTGGGTGTAAATCAGAGTGGTTTACATACAGTGTGCATACAGTTTATCACAGAAGTGTACATACCAGTTTGTATATATTGAAGAATATACATAGCAAGTTAATTATATTGGAGGGTTTACAGAACAGTTTGTATATATTAGAAACTGGGTATAGATCAGAGTGCAGATGGCAATGTGTTTATACACCAGGAGATGTACATAGTAGTTTGAGCATTGCTCTGGGCATGCAAAGAGCAGTGTGTATATATTATAGTATAATATAATATAATATATATATATATATATATACATATACAAGGGGGTGCTGAGACATTCCTGGGTTTGCCCAGAAAGAAGAGAGCCAGAGTTATGAAATAACACATTTTTTCAACATATTCTTCCCTGAGATTGATGCACTTGGTACAGCGTAGTTGCAGCTTTTCTAGACTGTTCAAATAAAAGTCCTTTGGTTGAGCCGCAAACCAGCTCCCATCAGCATCTTTGACATCAATAATGTCCTCAAAACTTTGCTCCTTCAGGTGTTTCTTCAAATTCGGGAACAGATAATAGTCCGAAGGGGCCAGGTCAAATGAGTAGGGGGGGTGGTGGACCAACTGGAAACCCAGGATGTTCAATTTGGCAGCCACAAAGTTGGATGTGAGCACAGGTGCATTGTCCTGCAAAAAAAGGATCCCTTTGGTCAACTTTCCATGGCGTTTTGTCTTAATTGCCTCCTTCAGCTGGTCCAGGAAGTTAGAATATTACTGTCCGGTGATACTAGAGCCCTGAGGTTACCTACACCAACAGAATACTATCTTTGTCCCAGAAAACGGACGCCATGACTTTTTTGGCCTGATTTCTGGGTTCAGAACTTCTTCAGCTGTGGGGACCTGCTTTGGCGCCATTTCTTTGACTGGTCCTTGGTTTCAGGATCATAGATGTGGAGCCAGGTTTCATCCTCAGTCACTAACCTAGCCAAAAAGTCCTGTGCAGCTTCAAAATGGGCCAAAACGTCTTTGGATGCTTCAACTCGTTCCTTCTTCTGATCACTGTTCAAACATTTCGGCACCCACTTTGCTGAAAGCTTGAGCATGTCTAGGATAGTGGTGATAACTAACCCAACACACTCCCATGAGATGTCAAGTATCTGTGCTATCTTTTTTGTGGATATTCTCCGGTCCTCAATAATCAGCTCATGGACAGCATCGCAGGTTGCCGGGTCAGTTGAGGTTGGGGGGCGCCCACTGCGGGGCTCATCTTCAATGGTGAAATGCCCAGTCTTGATACGAAATATCCAGGTTCTGACAGTGCTGTAGGAAGGACACTTCTCCCCCAGTGTTTGGGACATCTCAGTGTGAATGTCCTTTGCTGACTTTCCCTGGAGAAACAAAAATTTCATGACAGCCGCTAACTCCAACAACGTGAAACTTGCTTGTGCTTCTGCCATCACAGCTTCTCACTAAAAGAAAAAACAGTTTTAGGAATCGCAAAGACTTGATATTTGCACAGAGACATACTAAGATATTAGGCTGTCATATGCCTCCACACTCAGCAAAGCCAGGAACTTCTCAGCACTCCCTCCTGTATGTATGTATGTATGTATATATATATATAAATAAATATATATATATATATATATACAGTGTGTATATATTCGTGGATGTAAAGATCTGAGGGTGTACAGAGCAGTGTATGTATGTATCACAGGGTATACAGAGCAGTGTGTGTATATCAGAGAGTGTACAAATTAATATGCATGTATTTGAGGGTTTACAGAACAATATATATGGGTGAGTGTATATCAGAAGGTGTTCAGAACAGAAGATGTAGAGCAGAGAATACACAGGTTGGTATGTGATGTATTAAACTGAGATCATTTAGGAGTACAGATGTATAGATGCAAATGCAACTCAAGATTTCATTTTTTTTTTAAAAAAGTGGGTGGCTGGTTGGCTTTTCAAACCTCAAGGAAGAAATAATCTTTATCAAACTAGCTCTTAAAATACAGTGGTGTATTCTAAACCTTGTCATGAATGGACTAATAGTAAAACGTGATTATTTTTTTCAGGCATACACATGGTATGAAGTTGGCTACAAGAAAGGACATTTTGCCTCCATTTGGCAGCGATCGTTGTACAATGTAAAGGGACTGAAAGCTCAACCCTGGTGGACTGCAAAGGAAACTGGCTTCACTGATCTAGTCAGGGTAAGCACTGATTGCTAATCAGGTAATGAATCTCTGCATAAACCATTAAGTCAGGGTAATTTCAGGAGGAAAGGATTGTGATGTATTCTCCATGGTGAGATTTCCCAGTCTTTTGCTGGGTAATCATCTGGGAGTTTACTTTAAGGCTCTTCCACTTCACTATGTGCTAGTCTTCTAGAAATCTATTCAAAAATCTCAGACACTTCTTATTAGTTAGGTATGTTTGCTATGTTGGCTGCATTGGTTTTTACTTTTTGGGCTAAGAACATTTGCAGTAGGTACAGAAAATACCTGTTTATCTGACAAAAAATGCTGTGTCCCTCTCACTTCCTATACAATTAAAAAGAAAGCACAAACACCCTCATCTTCCTTGTGTACAATGATATTCCTATCAATCCTATCAATGTAGTGAAGATGATCAAAAGCAGCCATGCAAGTTCAGCCATGACTTCTCTCAAAGATACAATGAAGACAAGATATGTGTTATTTGCAGTCTTACCAGGTGAAAATAAAAAAGCTGTCATCACAAACGACTGTTGAGCTGCAATATATCATATTTTTGGTTTGGGTTTAAATATGCTGTAAATGTTGGCAAAACAAATATCACCAGAGTATTACCTACCAAATTAGTCTAACAAGGTGTTTTCGTAAAGAACTGACCCTCTGACCATCCAAGGTCTTTGGTCTTGCCGTTCCTGTGGTTTTTGCTATTCTGTTTTTAAAAAATTCTCATGGGTATCACAACATGGGAGGTTTAGTTTCCCACCATGTCATCAATATATTCTACTTTTGGATGATGAACCAAAGTTCATCTGATTATTGAGAGGTTAAGTTGTCCTGATGACTAACCGAAGTGAGCTCTACATTCAAAAGCCCAAGAGAGATTTATTTGAGGTTAACAAGTTGAATGTCCTTGGCTTCTGTGATAATGTTGGTGCAGCAGAAGTTCCAGAGCAACTTTTCTTTAACTTTTCAACATGGAGGAACCCTTAAAATAACTTTCAGGGCTTAGGAAACCCCTTTTATAATTACAATATATACAACTCACAGTACATTAATATAGTGGTTGGTGGGAAGAATGCCTCTTACATTGCTGGCCATTGGGAAGAATGACACCCTTACAGATAGCCAAAAAGATCATTGGTGTCAGTTAAATTGCCAAATTGCTTTTGGCTCAAGGACCCTCCAGCAACTGGAGGGACCCCGGTTGGGAAATACTGATTTAGAGTCTCCATCCCACAATGGCTACATGACAGGTCTCTTAGCTGCTTCTAACGGCTGTAACAGCTGTGCCACATCTCTGCTGAAGAATTGCAAGCCTTTGTATGCTTTTTCAGCTGCAGCCTGGCAGGGCAAGCTGAAACCTGCATTTCCTCATCAGCTGGACGGCTTGCAGTCTGCCGGAGTCTCAACTACAGAGTTTATTGATTCAAGAAATAAGGACTTGGTAATCAGTGTCCTATTGTTCTGTGATTCAATGTGAAACCAGCTGGAGAATAATGTGGAAGCCATACATTTACTTATATCTTTAATTGGTACTTCAAATATTATGAAAATGCACATTTATCACTCAGAAACATTGCCCATGAATAATGAATTTGAATATATTCAACAGATTGATTAGTAGTGGCAGCTGTAATTTTCTCATATTGTATATTGCTGGTGGGACATGAAACATTAGACACACTGTACTAACGTTTATCATATTATATACCTATGATATAAATAACCTATGATAGTTTTAATTCTGTTTTATTCATCAGTGTTCTCCCCAGAATTCTTTTTAAAGCTGGGTCAGAACAAGCAGCAAACACCTGACTGCAGTTCTAATTCTTACCCACTTAAAACACAACTAAACAAAGTCCATTTCAGCTGAATAATATATTCTTTAATAAAACAATGGGGCTTCAATTAGTGGAAAAGAAGAAAATAATGTAACAGTAAAATTAGGTGAATGGACTCTCAGATTAACTGATAAATGAAATTGGCAGATGCAAACAAAAGTATCCCAAATAGAAATCACCATCTCTAAATTGAATTTTTAAGGCATTTTCAAAAACTAAACAAAAATACTGGTATAATACAACTTTTTAATTTACATACTATTATTGATTGTGACCATTAAACCTTGGCCCATGCAAAAGATTAATAGTAGTTACTATCCTAAAGTAAAGCAAAAATAAACTGTTTGACAATTTCCAAAGGAATAGAGGAAATTTATTGTACTTGTTAGTAGAACAGGAATAATGGTTTAGTGAGGCAGAACTGTACGCATTTCGCAGTAACAAAACAAACAGTTTTTATTACTATGTAAATAAAGAGATTGGATTTTAACAGTGTTTGGTTTTTGGAAATGTCTTAAAAATCCCATTTAAGAAAAGTGATATTTTTATCCACTTTCTTCAGTTGTAGCAGACACAAACATTGTAATTGTGTACATTGTGACAATAAACTTCTCTTATTTGCTCTGTTTGGTCTGATCTAATAAATATGCAACTAAAATCATGTTAGATCTGTTGATGGTGCTAGAATTCCTATGCACTCTGTAGTGCTAACTTAGTTAGGCTATCTTTGCAAACATCAGATTCCTAAGATCCTCTCTCCTAAAGTGCCAAACTGCTCCCCCATAGATACAGTGCAGTGAGTTAGTGTTGTATTCTAGAACAGTGTTTCTCGACTTTTTTTTTAACATGGGGGTCCTGGTAAAATAACTTCAGGGAACCCCTGCTATACTATATCCACAACTCAGAATACATTAGTGTGGTCAGTAGAAAGAATGCCTCTTACATTGCTGGTCAGTGGGAAGAATATCACCCTTACAAATAGCCAAAAAGATCTAAAGATTGTTCAAGGAAACCTGTTTGAGAAACACTGCCCCAGAACATGAAGTGAAAGTATTGGGAAAAAAATCCTAAACAAGGAGACTAATACAACTACCACAATTTACACATTTTAGAACTGGTAAGCTGGAACAAAGTACAATTACTGAATTAAAGAGTTGGCTAGGGGTGTCTGAATCCCAAAACTGTCTGAACACTTCACACGTACGTATTTCCATGTATTTTTTCTGGGGGGGGTTAATGAATGTTTTGGTAATTTATTAAGATAGGCACTGTTGTGAGCTTTCTTCATTTATGAGTTTGTGTTGTGTTCACAATCCTGTTATTAAGCTGTTTACAGATTATTCACAGCTGAACTTTACTTTGTTCTTTTTTTTCTTGAATGATAATTGCTGCTCCGAGAGCGGTTGTACTTTTTGTCTAGTTTTGCAAAGTGCATAGTTAAAATCATCTCCTTATTGCTGGTGCTTGATCTGGGGGACGATGTGCGATATTGCAATGTGTTTCTCCAATGTGCTTATTATATTGTAATTATGTCTACATTTGTTGTGATTCACTTTTTCTGAGTATTTTATAATTAACTATGCCTTTCGCCAGACTGTAATTATTATTGTAATTGTTTTGACCTACACTGTTCTGTACAATCATTAATTGCTGTGCCCCTGACTTCTTTTTTTTTTTAAACTGAAAGGAAGTGTCAAAATGTTGAAGGAATAAATTTCTGTTCCATTTTAAACGTACACCACATTCACAGCTTAAATGTTTCATCAAAGCTATCTGGAGTACACAGGAGATTTTATTTTGTTTTCATCAAGATTCATCAAGATTGGTTTTAGGGTAGGGAAACCGTGAAATTGTTCGGAGCCCTAATTAACAAAATGGCAGGGGTGCAGACATCTAAAATGTGCAAATTTTGCCCAGGACCATATTTTATTTAAAACCATCTATGTGTATCACAATGCACTGTTTCTTCCATTCCTTTGGTTGCCTTCCAACATTGGCATTGACTGTGAACCCGAAATGCTACTAGTCATCCCACATTCATAAATTCACCCTTAGAGAAAGAAGGTTACACAGAATAGGCTCTGTCATGTTGAACATCACAGTCATCAGCCTGATGTTAAAAGCGGACCTAAATTGAAGTTTGTACTTTGCATAAAGGGGGACACGACCCTTTAATATAAAGTAAATATATTCTTCTTTTTTTTTTTTTTTTTAACATGAGAAGCACCTCCCCTTTCCGTCTTGATTGTCGTGGGAATGGGAGCGCAGAGCCTCCCAGGATACCTATGTCACGGATCCCGGGAGGCTCCTGGCTGCTCCTTCTGCTCTTGCCCCATTTTCCTACACTGAGGGGAAATAAATGCATATCTCACTCATGAACACGCATGCTCTTTTTTCCCCTCTTTGCAGCAGGCTACGTCACCCAATCTCGCACCTACGAAGTGCGAGATCAGTTGGTGTAGGCAGAATATGTGGGTACTCGGCACTACCTCCTCTCTGGGACAAATGGGAATTCCAGGCGCGGGACCCGATCCAGGAGAGCTCCAGTGTGATCAAGGCTGGTGAATGGTGGAATGGTGAATTTGCTTAGGATGAAAGAGTATTATTTGTCCGGCTTATGCACTTTTGTCAACACGTGAAAGACTGCATATGCATATTCTCATATCAATACACAGTAAAGGTCTAAAGGGGGGTAATTCATTAAGCCAAACCTCTAATATAATTTTGGATACCGTAAGGAATGATTGGGACCCATGTCAGGTTTTTTTCTGTCTGTGACATTGGAAATCCTTTCCCTTCCCCTACTGTCCAAGAGACACAACAGAAACTAAACAGAGATCTCTCAATAGCAAAAGTAAATTCCCTGTAAGGCAGTTCTCAACAGAGTAGGTGTCCCCATTGTCCCCAAAAAATCCCCTCCTCATCACCTGTTCCTGTGATTTTGAATTGTTCATCACTGATTGCCAGTACTGTTAGGGAAGAACCATCCAAGTGGGGACATAGTCAGCAATACGCAATGACAAGATTTTACACCTACGGACACGATCTAGAACTATGGCATCACATTAAAAAAAATTAAATATTAAAATATGATTTCCTACAATGTCCCACATATAAGCCTTTTGTCTCTGCTAATTCACCTAATTCTACACTGCTCCTCAATTAGTTTGTCATTCTCATAAAGTTATGTCTGCTGCAAAGTTGCTGCAAATTCACAAGATGGCAGCTTGTCATTCAGCACCTGACCACACCAAGGCCCACCTATTTCTGTTTGGATTGGGGACTTGTTTAGATTGTCATACAGTATCTTATTTTTGTTCTTTAATTCCACCTCACCGTTTGTCTTCTTCTGTTTCAGTCACTGACTGCAGAGGAGATTTATTTTGAATAGATTGAATGGCATCCTCGTCTTTGCCCTGGTAAAATTCTTAGTGTTGATCACGGCATTTGTACATGACTTGTCAGACTTTTCTAAATAGAAGTTACAAACTGAAAAAGAGGTCTTTTTTCTACTACCTGAGAAGCAGTATCAGAATTGGTGGTTATTGTGGCTGGAGCCTGAAATGTTATGTGATGTCGTATTTGAGGTCTGCATAGAGTGATTCTTTTTCATTCAGCGTCTCTTTATAATGAATGTTAGCCTGAGTTCAGCGTAGGTGTAAAACTGCTCTGGGGACATACATTACTGTCACAGCAGTATGCTTGTTAGTTCCTCGGAGACAAAGCCTCTGTCAAGCTGTCATTACAGAAAACAGGGTATATGCTATTCCTGTGGATCTCTGTGTACTTAGGAGGTAGCCATTTTCTTGCTGCATTCAATATCTCAGAGGTGGTAGTTTATCTAATCATTTGCAACATGTGGCTTTAGATCTTAGCCATTTTTCTTTGTGGTGTATCTACAAACAGGTACTTTGTAAACTTCAAATGTAAAAATATCTAATGTTTGAAAATTGAAACAAAAGATTTCCCATACCCATAGGGTGGCAGATATCTTTCTTCTTTTGATTACTTATAATTGGGCTCCCCATTTTTGTAAAACTAATTGTTAAACTGCCAGTTTAGGAGAATATGTCATAGAGTTTGCAATCTAAACCAGTCCTAGAAATGGTAAGGGATTTATGTTGAAGTTCATCTAGTGTAACCTCTAGAATTTTTTACATTTTACAAAACCCTATTGTAAATAAATAAAGTTTCTGCTGTTCTGTATATACCAGCCTCAGTCATACAGAGGTTAGCATCAGGTAAGAACCAATGGGATATTTTTAGGCACGTCAAAGAAATTCAATATCATAAGTATTAAGAAAGCATAAACCTAATCTACAAAACTAAATAAAATGATCAAATTCAGAGTCACAACATTGTAGAAAGAATAAATATTCAAAAAGCATACATTTCAAAGGGTACCCACTACTGATCAAAGCCTTACCAAACAGAAACTCATGAAAATATCATTACAACATTTCAGGCAATCTAGTGGGATCATATCCTTATTACCCAATGCGTTTCAAGGCTGATGACAGGACTGCTTCTTCAGGAGGATTAGAAATATATGTACTAGTTAATAAAAAGGTTCACATGGCAAGTGAAAGAACCGTGTGACTCATTCTCATCGTAAATAAGGTAAAATAAGTCCAGCATCTGCAGAACAGGAAAAAAATTCAATAATCAAAATAGGATGTTATTGATTAATAAAATAGAAATGCCACCAAATTATGAATTACTTTTAGCTAAGTAAAACTTAACCAAGCTAAAAAATCACTCATAAGTCTTTGTAGGCATATGAGGTGCCACCAACCATCAATCCCTCCATCAATATTGAAGAGCAGACTCATAATATTGGAATACAACAGGGGTCCTCAAACTACAGCCCGCGGGACGAATACGGCCCGCTGAGGTTGTCCATCCGGCCCGCCGGCCGCCGAGGCTGCTTCTCCTGCCTGAGCTCTGGCTGCCTGCCATCTGCACTCCAGGGAACCCGGTCACGTGACACCACTGTTGCCGACTTCACGCTGGAGCTGTCGGGCGGAAGCCATCAGGCAGAGAAGGTATGAGCAGAGACTCATTGCTGCCTTCATCCACTGGCTGGTTCTCACTGCAGCACAAATGTACATGATCAATGTACATTTGTAAATAGTATAAACATACTATGCACATTGATCATGTACACATATGCTGCAGTGTGATCCATGTATGAAGGCAGCAGTGAGTGACAGGTAGCTGACACTGACAATGTTTTTTTTAGCAGCCCTTTTTTAATTAATAAAAAGTGTGGGGTAGTGTTGGGTGTAGGGTAGGGTGTATAAAAAGAAGCAAATTAATGAATTGCTTGAGATTATTCATTTGCATGGAAAATGCAAGATAAATTTTTTCAATACACACAGTGAAAATTCAAATTTATCTGTGCATTTTCCATGCAAAGGAATAATCTCAAGCAATTTTAAAGCCAAAGTAAACGCCACTTTTTTTTTTTTAATGATCGGCAAGTGTGCTGTGCATTCTTGCCGATCATTAAAGAAAAAAAAGTTAAGTGACTTACCCCATCCTAGCGAAGTGCAGCGGTGACTGGTCCAGGACAATTAATGGACAAACCTCTGCTGATTCAGTTCACCACATGTCATCATGCGAACCGCCGTGCAGATGTTCACATATACATGTTCACATGTGAACTCCATTAAAATCAATGGGCATGCAAACTTGTATATACGAATTCCCTGTGAAGTGTACAAACAGCCTCCGCACATTGTAGAAACATGAATGGGGATATTATCACAGAGAACAAAGAAAAAAATTGCGTTTGGCCAGGAGAGCACCTTATTATGCAATTTAAAGGGCAAGTTTCAAAAAACACAAATCATTGCAATGACATCCAGGCTGTCATAAAAAAAATATTTTATTGAAAATGAAAAAGAAATGGCGTAGTCCCCTCCCGGAAGCCACCTGTCACCCATGCAGGCTGGTATTGCCAGGCATACAAAGCCTGGGCAGCATGGGGCTCCACTGCCTGAGCAATACCAGCCTGCATGGATGACAGCGGTTAAAGAGGCTTTAGGGGTGGGGGGTTTTACACCAATTTGTTTCAACTTTTCCAATTGATTCATGTTCCCGACGATACCATCTGAGTCCCCATTCATGTTTTTACTGTGTGCTGAGGCTGTTTGTACACTTTTCAGGGTGTTCACATTCCCATTGACTTTGCATTATATATGGTTCTCCCACGCAAACACAGCATTATGTTCGTCTGTCAGGAGAAACGCAAACGTGGGTGGTCCATTGCAAACTTCGGTGGACCATCCCTATCCGGTATCCCGTCACTGATGTGTCCCCAGGGAGCAGCCACCTTCATCTTTTGGATCCACGACAGATGTAACTTGGATGCTTATGGATCCTTATCGTCCATAGGACAGGCACTGATAATGCGACTCCTACGCTTGCGCAGGAATTGCATTATCTCTGGGGGCTGCAGCGTTCACTGAGAAGAGAGATTACACTGAACGGGGCATGGCAAATTTTATTGACTTGAATTGTACCAGTAACCAGAAGCACAGGCCAGTAGCCGATGTGATAGCTATGCATGCCCATTTTAAAAAAGTAATAAAATAATTTTCATCCCTAGGAATGATGTCAAAGAAAAGAAAAATTGACTCGGAGTGCAGGATATTTAAAGAACAGTGGACCTATGATTTTTTTTTCATACAGTCCAAGGAAAAAGCTGTTTGTCTGATATGCCAAGATTTAGTGTCTGTGTTCAAGGAATACAATTTGCGTCGACATTGCGAAACTCGACATAAAGACAAATATGATTGTTTCATCGGACAAGTGAGGAAAGACAAAATTTTAAAACTGAAAAATGGATTGACAACTCAGCAAAATGCCTTTGTGAAGCAGAAGCTGCTAAATGTTTCATCAGTGCGAGCAAGTTTTCAAGTTGCCAAGCTAATAGCGCGCACTGGCAGACCATTCATAGAGGGAGATTTTGGTAAAGAATGCCTTCTTTCTGTTGCCAAAGAGATGTGTCCAGAGAAGGCTGATTTATTTAGTACAGTGAGTCTTTCAGGACTTACAATTACACGGAGGATTGAAGAAATGGGGGACAATTTGCATCAGCATTTGCGAAACTCCTTTTTTTTCATTAGCACTTGACGAAAGCAATGATGTCAGGGATTCTGCACAACTTCTAATTTTCATTCGTGGTATAAATGATTATTTTGAAGTCACAGAGGAGCTTGCTGCACTGAAAAGCATAAAAGGAACAACAACAGGAGAGGATATCTATGAAAATCTTCGCCAAACTGGGAATGATTTGGAGCTAGACTGGGCTAAACTAGTCAGTGTAACAACTGATGGTGCCCCTAGCATGGTGGGGTCTATGAAAGGAGTGGTTGCACGCATTAACCAAGAGATGGACAAACACAACCATTCGCGTCCAATAGCCATACACTGCCTCATCCACCAACAAGCGCTGTGTTGTAAATCACTGAAGTGGGACTCTGTCATGAAAGTTGTGGTGTCTTGTGTTAACTTTATAAGGGCCCATGCACTAAACCACAGACAGTTCCAGGAGTTTTTATCTGAGCTAAATGTTGGCTATGAAGATATTTTGTACCATACAGAAGTCGGTTGGTTGAGTCGTGGGAGAGTTTTGAAACGCTTTTATGATTTACTGCCACAGGTTTCTGCTTTTCTGCATTCAAAAGACAAAGACATACCAGAGCTCAAAGATGCTGAATGGAAATGGCACCTTGCTTTTCTCACAGACATAACAGAGCTACTGAATAATTTCAATGTGCAGCTTCAAGGAAAGGGGAAGCTCATCTGTGATATGTATTCACATGTAAAAGCACTTGAAGTTAAATTTGGACTTAGTTATTAAACAAGTAAAGGAGGAAAAATTCTGCCATCTCCCTACTACTCAAAAGTTGTTGGCTGAAAAACCAACAGTTGCATTCCCAAACAAAAAATGTCTGGATTCACTGCAAATGTTGCAAAGCGAGTTTCAAAGGAGATTTAAAGAGCTTCATCTCCCATCACTTGTTACGACTGGCAGTAACAAATATGGAACCGGACATTGACTATCTCATTAGCCAAAAGCAGGCCCACACTTCCCATTGAAATACTGTTAGTTTATGTTGGTTAAAATTGTTCTTCATTTTATATATAGTATTGTTCTTTCAGGTTTTTTATACAATAAATACGTTTTGTGCAGTGTGCATAAGAATCTTCTCCTGTTTTTTTTTCAATCTGAGGGACCGTGACCCGGCCCCCTGTTTAAAAAGTTTGAGGACCCCTGGAATACAAGGTTTCAGGCTGGAGGAGTGTGTGTGTTCTGCATTCATCCTGCTCTAAGTAACACCCACATATAATACCCAGACTAGATGACCGAAGGAAAGGAAAACAAATAGTTGAAAAGGAAGGCAATGGACAGTACAGATCAGTGAGAGGGTTTCATAATGCTTGTATTTCATCAGGCAGGAAATAAGGTTCATTCGGGATATTTGCTGCAGCTTGTAATGCCCGGTGAAGGGTGCAGTCTGCAATTTAGTTTTTAAATGCCCATAAAGTGTATGTATGCAATGTGCGTTGAGTACTTTACAGTGATTTCTAAAGGACTGCTTCTGGCCTATGAAAATTATAGCGCAGCTACTTAAAGATTTCCGTGTTGTAACTTATAATATGTTTCATGTGTATCTTTGCTGTCACCTAATTCAGGTGACATTCATATGGAGAGAAAAAATATATGTCTAGCTGTGCTAATTATAAGCGACTTATACTCTTTTGTTTGTTGCCCCTTTCTCCCAAGAAGAACATTTAATGTAAATGGGTTCTCTGTGTTCCTTCCCTAGACATCTAGCAATTATAATATTTCCAGGCAGTTAAAATGATAGCATGTCTCTTTAGATGATGCTTTTATGAATACCAATGAACAAATCTAAAAGCACAGCAGACACAGCAATGTCTTTTGTTTTAATATACCAAGCTAGTTATCTGGTTCTGATAGGTGCTACCACTGTGTTGCCTTGTTTAGAGAAACATAATGGCTAACGTATTGTTTGAAGTCAAAGAGCAAGAACAATTTCCCATTGAAAAGCCAATGCAGGCATATAGATTCCAGGCACGTTTTATTTTGAGATAATGATTTCAGCGTGCAGAGTTGTTATGCAGGAAGAAGCAGCATGCTTATTAATTTTGTGAAATAGTGATCAACAGTGAGCCATCTTATGCATTAATAATCCTGTGCGTTTTATTTTTTAAGACTTTGGAAGTCAACTGGAAGATAATTCGTGATGAGGGACTTGCTGTAATGGATGAAGCCAAAGGCTTGTTTATTCCTGAAGATGAAAATCTGAGGGAAAAGGGGGACTGGAGTCAATATACATTGTGGCAGCAAGGTAAGAAGGTGTTTAAAATATAAACAAATTACATTTTTTATATGCCTTGTTAGGTACATCTTAAACTGATATGGAAGAACTAAGTGGATGATATCTTAGTTGATCACCAACTTGGTGTTTTTTTTTGCACTTCCAAAGATATTACCTGTCTCCTTGCATTACTAAAACTACTAAGCTACCATACTTACCCCAAGGTGCGCTCACTTTCATTTCTGGAGATCTTTACTTATTTTACTATATGGAAAAAGCAATGGAAAGGGACTTCTTTTAATGGGAGCACAACCTAAAGCTGCACATAACCAGATACTGTTTAACACAATAGTGTCTACTTGCCATTTGGATTATGGCAAGTAGACACGTGGTGGTCTGTCTCCCATATGGATCGCAGGCCCCCATCACAGACCAAGTCCTGCAGTGGGAGAGTGGGTTGGTTCTAGCATCATGACGTCTCTCTGGAGGAAAAGTCTTCCCATTTGAGCGGTCCGGAGTCTGTGAAATTATTGGTCCATAATTTGGCAAAATCCTAATGAAGATGGATTTTAAACCTAACCTACTAACTCAGGCACATTTATTTATGTCATATTGGATATTTCTGAATTATAATTAACATGGTTTGTATAATATGTGAAGTGAGACTGGTGAAGTTATGAACGTATTTTTTATTTCTGAACATTTGTCTTTTATTTAGGTCGGAAAAATGAAAAGTCCTGTAAAGCTGCACCTAGGACATGCGCTTTGTTAGAAAGATTTCCTGAATCTACTGGATGTCGCAGGGGACAGGTAAAATTAAATCAGGTGTTTCTCTAAACCACACTGGGTGAGGACCCCACCTAGTGTTCTAACATGCGTTTTGGTGGTCCAAACTTTTCAAACATTTTATTAGGAACCATGTTATTTTTTATGCCCTGGCATAACAGTATAAATAAGTACTGGGATCCCAGGGTAATTACATGTCATCTTCTGCATTCTACATATATATTTAAATATAGTATTGTATTGTATTCATTGTAATGTGCAGGTTTTGGGGTTTATTTGATTTATACAAGAGTATGACCTGATATGTACAGTATTATGCAGCATTTGCTTGGATCAGTTGTCAGCTACTTTTTTTTTTATTCCACTCAAGCATGTAAAACGATAGGTACTGCAGACCACCAAATGCAAACGAATAGAGAGCTTTGATCATGTCAGAACACAGTGCCGGGGTCATTGGTATTATTTCTAATATAACTGGATCATCTATACATACAGTAGAACCCCGGGTATCTGGAACTCAGATAACCAGAAATTTCAGATAACTGGCACCTGACAGCTCCGCTCTCTTGATTTCTCCTGCAGCCCTTGCAGAGCTGTGGCATGTGTTCTGCATTCAAGAACACATACTACAGCTCCACTAGGGCTTCAGAAGCTGTCAGAACAGAGCAGAGCTCTGCTGATTGCTCCACTCCGTGATTGTCTGAAAAAATGGAACCCCTGATGACAGTTTAAGCGTCATCAGGGTTTTTCCTTTTCTCAGCCATTCAGCACTAGAGGTGAACAGGGGCAAGTCTCCCTATTCAAGTCTAGTGATGAATAACTGAGAAACCTCAGTTTCAGAGTAACCTCAGTTAACCGCAAACTACACTTTTTCGGAATTGGCCAGTCATGATTGGCCCGTTTTTGCCAGATAACTGAGGTTCTACTGTATATAGTTCTATCTGAAATATGCGGTTTCTATTATGTTTATTTTGCTTGTTTGTGAACTTTGTAACTATGCCATTTCCTAAAATTTGTTTCTTTGTGCTTAGATCAAATACTCTGTCATGCACCCTGGAACTCACGTGTGGCCTCACACAGGGCCAACAAACTGCAGACTGCGGATGCACTTAGGATTGGTTATACCAAAACCTGGTTGCAGAATAAGATGTGCCAATGATACCAGGTAAGTGTACAGGTTTATATACTTGTTATACTTGTAGTTGTAAGTGTGTAAATTGTGCTTCCTAATTTTAAAACGCTATAAAGAAACTGTGCAGTATTGTCAGAGTTAATTGGACATGGTATTGCAAACAAAAAATAAACAGGAGTTTTGTCCACTGCAGAGAAACTACTGTGGTATGGTTGATCATGCTGGTGATCAAGAAGCCTGGGAACAGACATTCCTAAATGCTTTTCATTAAACATCAGTTAGCCATTGCTTTTAGTTCAGTGTGCCAAGACTCGAAGTATTTCAAACATGTATGTCACAGTCATTCCCTTTCCGAAATAATGTTTTTTTATTGAATTTGTATCAAAGTAATGTATTTTCTTGTAAATAAAAGGTCAATTACAGTTGGGAAATCACATCTTGAAACCTAGCAGAGGTCATTTGCAGCCAACTCATTAGCATCACTATGTTTCAAAGTCTACATAAGGTTTTTATTTAGTAAAATGGTTCTGTTTCTTTAAATATTGTTCACAGCTTTTCATACATAAAATGGTTTATTCCTCTCATTCACAAGTTTCAGAAAATCGACTGTCGCTTTAATAAATACACAAATCCTACAAATACCAAATGTGGGGGATGGTCTTTATAGTGTAATTTTTTTTAAAAAAGCTAATAATAAATACCATATTACCAATTAATTCAGTTTTAGTTAGACATGTTTCCTTAGGTCCCGCCGAACCTAAATGCTTATAGTCAACGCCTTTTTTTTACCTCCATTCCAGGAAAGCCTAAATTTTAACTTTAAAACACTTTTTATTATGGCGTGTGCATTCATTGCTTGGGTTAGAGGTCACTCCTTCAGTTTTAGGTTCCTCCTGTACTATGGAACCCCAAGCTGTACAATGATTATGATTACATCATAGTTTTTCAATGGTAAATTAGGATAATCCAACACATCACTGTGTGTCCATGAAGTGTTGGGAAATTTTTTCACATGTCAAGATGTTATTATTTTACAGAAGCTGGGAAGAAGGCAGAGTGCTGATTTTTGATGACTCTTTTGAACACGAGGTTTGGCAAGATGCCGATTCCTATCGCTTGATATTCATTGTGGACGTTTGGCACCCGGAGCTTACACAGCATCAAAGGAAGACTCTGCCTGCCATTTAAGTGATGATGTGAATATATTTACACATTCTAATCAGATGAAGGAAAACTGAGAATAAAAAGCACTAAACAAACCCATATTTCACTACTACACATACACACATTCCTCATATTTTATATATGTATATACAATATAATTTTCATGTCAGATTTGTGTTGGTATAGATTGTAATTTCATTGAATGAGTTTATGATGAGAACATGTTCACTTATATTACTTTTTTTATAGACGACAAACCACTATTAATTGTCCTGTATTATTGAACTATAATACTTAATTTTATTTAAACCTGCCTCAATGTAGTGAACTGTCATCACTGTATTCTCGTTCACACATCACCATGTACGGAACTAACATTTTTGTATACTAAACCAATATGGGATAAATATGAAGATTGTCCTGGTTGTACAGCTGCTATTGTGTTTACTGGGTGTTTGGTATTTTTTTTTTGTTAGTTGGACATTTAAAACTCTTCTTTCTGTGAATGCTATTAAAGTGCCTGCTGCCTATGTCTTTATGGAAATCTGGCAAACAGATCTCCCTAGAGATGCCCTTAACCTTGTTTTTTAGGCTTTGCAAAGTAATATTGAAATCTCATTTACAGTAGGGACTATTTTTCTTACCTTTTGCTTTTTTTTTTTTTAGCACATACTCTGCCCTGGCTAAATGAATTCAAATTATTAACATAATAACTTGCTAGACCTAATTCCACTCTCATAAAGTTCGCATTCCTATTAAAAGATATGTGATTGCACACTGTTTGGAAATAGATTTAATGGCGTGACCTACACTATAAATATTACATGACAGCAAGGCTACTGTGTGATCTCAGGCAAACCTATAGCCATATTTTTCTCTCTCTTCCTCCATATGGCCCTTATCCTGAACGTGCAGACACTGACATATATATCTAGGTCAGTCAGAAAAATTCCTTTCTGAAATTGCAGCAGAATATTTGCCTGATGCTTCTCCTTTACATTTCTGCAGGTGCTTGTCCAACTCCTTTCGAACTTTATTTAACTTTGAAATCCATCCATTTACCTGGTTTTAGTGACTTTCGAAAAGTTGTTATAAGCCATAACAGGATCAGTGAATTATCGTAGCATTTCATAATTGGGATGATATAGAATTATCTTATAGTCATTCATGCTAACACCTGGTGTGACTTTTGAATACTGCTAACAAACTTTTCTTTAAATTATAAAAATCAAGGTTGCATGACTTTGATCAATTTAAAGTTTAAATTTAAAAAAGAAATTCAACTTAAAGATCAACTTTTTGCAGTTTTATTTTAAAGAATAGGAGTTACGTAGTAATTTGTCTCATTAGCATGTTCCTCTTGTGATCTTGTGTCTCTAAGTTTTTGAGAATCATAGCAGCTTCATGGATTTCTACAGAACTGGCATATAGTTGATGAAAGATAAGGGTAGGACAGAAAACTAAGGAAAAATAGTTCAATATCTAAGAAACCGCTAGTCAAGTTTTATCTTCAGTTTCACAAGAGAAATCCTGTTGGTGGTCCTGGATGATTTCTCCAGATTTCTTCACTGTTTCTTGGGAGTTTGTCCACTCCGGTGGGTTGCAAACAAGAATATGAGGTTGAATGTAATTTTCACACAGCAATCATTTCAAATCCCTTATCTACCACACTGTTTTTTATTGCTGTGTTTCAGTTTTTGCTCCCAGAATATAAAAGCCAAATTAGATGAGCAAATAGGTTTGCTGTGAACAGCTAGCATCTCCTAAGCAAAAATCAATTTCTTATGCAGCTACTTATATATAATTATGTATTGTGTCTAATTATTGATGTACAGTATCTGTTCTTGTATCTTAATGTTTTCTGAGAGTTTCAGACAATTAAAATGTTCTAAACAGGATGCTTTTATTTAGAATAATTTTATGTTCATGAATCTTGCAAGAAAATGGCACCACATATTAGATTTTTTTCTTTTTGATACAATGTACTTTGTGTTTATCTTTCCTACTTCAAAACATTTAAAAAGTCTCAAATGGTCAGAAATGTTTAGATGCCAATATGATGCCATCAGCATAGTTAAAGACCCTAAGGCTATATAATTCTCGTCTGATAATCGCATCAGGGCTATTATTGGACAAGAATTTGACGTGTGTAGAGCGCTCATCTTCTGTCATTCATAGATCTGTCCTGGGGGATCCACGAACGATCGTAAAGGAAGTGAAGGGGAGAGAGCACAGCGAGGTGCCGCTCTGTTGTTCTCCCTTCTTCATAGAGCAGAGAGGCACTGTGTGTACAGCGATCATTCATGGATCGTTCAGTCTTTTGTCATTGGAAAGGATCATGAGAGATCCTTTCCAACAACAATTATTAAACACGTGTACGCAGCCTTACGTGTCGCATCATGTCGTAAGCTAGGTAACTCCACATATTAAATATTGTCAGTTCCCATCCCATGTAGACTACAGTGTATATGGTACCCATACTTGTATTATGATTACAATCCAGGTAAAAAAAAGTCAGTTGGGACAGAGCACAGTCAAAGTTGAGGGAAAGTGGGATACAATTTTTCTTTTTCATTACATGACTAAAGCTATGTTCAGACTAACCCCCAAGGTTGCAGTGTGGTTACTGCTTCCTCATGTTCTCCCATTGGCAGCCCTATAGAGATCTTATGAAGAGGGCAGTAAGCTGTACAGTACTGCTCACTTCCACCAGCTGTCAAATGTGCAATGCTGTTTTTTAAAAACCAGTTCTGCGGTGCAAATGACTGAATGGCTGGCTCCATGCAGGATCACTCGACTCCGAGTCACATCTGGTTCTGCCCTGCCTTAGTATTATGCATCTGATCAACTTCAATTTTTGTTTCTGAGCCTGAAAACACACGATAGAACTAATTGTGTAAAAATTACTATTGGCTTAAATAGGTATATTTGACTGGTATTAGGCAGATTGCCTTGTTAGTTCTGCTATATTTTGTTGATCTTTATTATCATCTGAAGTGCTCATTCTGATATAACTTTGAGTAATTTTATCATTTTTTTTTTTTGGTAGGAAAGTTAATTACATTTTCCTAAATGATTTACCATAATAATAAATAGACAATTGTAGACAAAATTGTCAGTGCTTTCTAATTTATACAGGGTATAAATATATAGGGTTTATATAGGGTTTTATATAATAAAACTATTTTATGTGACACCTAATATATTTATGCACCTGGGCAGCTTGAATTTGAACATAAAAATGATAGAAGTGTGCCAATGGTAGAAGGGCATGAAGGGCAAGGGCATGTGGGTCCTTGTACCCACAAAATATGCTTTGACTACTGTGCCACAAGCAACAGTCTCATATTCACACATACAGTACATCTCGACATAATACCTAAAAGAAAATATTACATATACTTTCCTGAGCACAGAATATATAGCTTACCCGTTGTCTTAGTTTATTGTAAAGGGAACGTCATTAAATATCGTTGTACTGCTTAGCAACTAACAACTGTTAGGAGTTATGCTTTACCGCTCCGGGCCCTATGCGCTCCTCCACTTGGACTCACTTCATCCCCAAACTCCTCTGGAGCATGTTTGTAGAAGTGAAAAAAACATAATCTATATTTTGTTTGTTGGTGAGAACATAAAGTACTATTATATGCACAGTTTCAGTCTAGTTTCCATCACATCACTTTTTTTTTCTCATGTCACAATTTTTAGTTTTTGTTGGCTCACTTTGGTGTTTGCCATGTCACATTAGTCCTAGATACGTTTTTTTTGTGTGTGTGTGTGTTTTTGGTCTTAGGGATTTTTTAATTTTATCCTTTTTGTCACAATTGTTTTGCAATTGAGCTTTTTTTTTGTACCTATCATGCTGCTCTTCATTTTATTGTTTTATGTTACGTTTAAGTTTTAGGTTTAGGGGTATATTAAGATTAAGGATTCAGTTCAAGTGCACCTGTGCTTTTCCTATAGTGGCAAACTGACAGGTTAGTTTTACCATCAGTCTTCCCAACCATCATGTACTTCCTTTCCTTTCACTCTAGCATCTTCCCATTCAGCTGCAACTGTAACGTTTAGGTATGAGAGAGCATGTGACTTTCTCTGTTTCTTCTCTTGTGACAGTGCTGGTGCTTGGTGAATGACCCAGAAATATGACAAAATGTTGCTTTATCCTGCAAAGATTTGGCTTATTATTAAGCTAATGTTTACTGGTTAGAGTCAAGATAGTAGGAACTTAATAAATTAAATATATTTAGCATCAGCATTGGTGGAGCCCTTTCCACAATTTCAAATTGGTTTAGTGATCTTTTAGGAAAAAAAATAGTGATTTGAATCAGTGGCATCCTACATATTTACTAAATGTAGACACATTCTTGGCTGTAGCAATGGTTTATTCACAGGATTATAAGGCTACATACACCTGTAATTTTTGTCGCTGGAAATCATCTTTTGTTTCCTGTGCAATTCTATGTAGATGGGAGGGGAGAGAACAAGTGAGAACTCTGCTGTGCTCTCCTCCCTTGACTTGTATAGCGATCGATCACCACCGGTCATTCAGCTGTTTGTATTGGGCAAGAATCCCCTTACATTTGTACATAGCCTAATATTGGTTAAACTTATTTGCAAAAGTAACCTGGCAAGGACAACAAGCCTCAGGTATCAAAGTGTCAGCACTAAAACCTGTCATTCTTTCCCCCCGTCTCTGAACTCCATTACTCCTGTCATCTGATGGCAGGTCCATGTAGATTTCTAGACAGAGTCTTTATTTTCTGTGGTAGAAAACTGACAACCTTCATTTAAGTAAATGATATGGACATTCCCAACACTTACATAGGGTATGTGTATTCAGTGGGCAGAGAAAAGTGCTGCTAAAAATTGTTTAAGAACTTGCCTTGTTTAAATTGTGGATTCATAGGAAGGTGACGGAGCACAGAATGCCCACGTCTGCACTCTTTAGATTGTAGTAAAAATAAGAATATACAGACCTCGAAATAAAGCTGCCTATTTTGTACTTTTTTCAGAGTTTGTGATATTTTTTTAATGAATGTTTTGATCCTTTGTGCTTTGTAGACATAAATTGTCTAATTATTTTCAGAAGTCTCTGCTCTTCACAATAAATGTTGTTCTTGATAAAACTACAATTTCTGTGTCTGGATTTTTTGTACATGGTGAAGAATCTTTGCAAATAAACTTACTGGTATTTGTTATCTAATAATGTGCCAATGAAGTACATGATTTGATAATTAATGTAAGTATCCATACAGTTTATTGTGTAAAAAATTCCTTTTTTCTTTAGCAAACGAGCTTCAATATATAAGTTGTGAGGACAACTACAGAATGAATATACTACAGTGAGCTAGTTTTGCAGGATCATCGAGGTGAGGAATCACAACACCCTCATGCATGTTTCACACATCACAAGCAAATGTCATGGAAGTCGAGGGTAGATTTGCACATTTGTGGCCAGCCTAAGGCCTGTGTCCAAGGACTTTGGGCTTGGTTTAATGGCCAAATACAGCCTGCTTCTGACATTACTTTAAGAGGCATTTTAGAATCAAAATTAACCAAGAGCGGCATTTGATCTCCTTCTGCTTTGTATTTGACCTACTTCAAGCTGTTTTCACATTCCCCAAGACTTGTAAAATGAGAGACACGGTTTTGAAATCAACAAAAACCCATCAACACAGGCCTAAACATTATATTTGTACCTTTATTTAGTCATTTATTTACATTGTTTTTCCATTTTAGTCAATGAAAGATAAACAAACAGCCCAGCAACTGCTGATCAAAAATAAAAGTTAATAAGCCAAAACAGGTGCTCTAGCATAGAATTTATTTTAGTGATGAGGAACAGTGTGCAAAGAAGAACAATCACCGTCTTTGGCACTTGAATTATGTTCTCCCGCTGCCATCCATATACCGTACCCTTTCATTCCATGAAGTTGAGGTTACATTTTGAATTTAGAATATTAAGATGCATTTTATGCTTTATCATCTCTGTTAAAAAATCTGCAATAAAACAACAGATGGGGTCATATCAAATGCAATTTCTTTAGGGATCTGATTACTGTCACCACATGTTAGTAATATTATAAGTAAAGAAATATGAAATGTTTTGTGGCTGAAAAGCTAATTTGCAATAAATAAATACTCCAGTGTACCAGACACTCCTAATATGCCAGATGTGGATTGTTTTGCTGCAACCTACACAATATACAATCAGGTTTATGGAGGTGTAGCCTATATATTCCCATACCTGGTCTATCTCAAACGAAATAAAAATAACCTCCAAGGAAATTATATCAGGTTGATGAACTATTTGTCACTTTATAATCTGACCATAAATTAGACTGGCCAAATACACAGTTATGACTCTCTGGGTTTTGTGTTGATCCATTGAATTCAGTCATTACCTCAAAAAAGATATGTGAAAGAACATTTTTGTTTCCCTTAGACGTTCTGATCTGTGCACGTGTTCTAGGTCAAGATCTGGCACCAGAAACAACCACCAGGGGACTTGTATTTTCAGAAGGAGGTAAAAAAGCAGACAATATTTCTCTACATTCTATTACTTGTCACTGATACATGCCCATACAACCTTGACCCTGGCTATTTACCAGGCTTACCCACACTCTCAATAACACCTTGGACACATTTGACAGCATCTGGGAACCCTGGATGACCTTTAAGTCTACTTAGAAAGATGTCTCTTTATTCAACAGTGTGAGTCTTCTACCCCCACCTACCTCAATGTGTCCGGTAGTTTGGTCTGCTACGCAATGATAACAGGTCTAAAGGGTTTCAACGAATGTTGTATAGCAAATTCCATTGACTTATTTACTGATCAGATCCCTTTGGGGTTTTGACACTGATCGTAATGCTATTTATAGTAATGCTCCCCCACCTACTAGATTGTAAGCTCTTCAGGGCAGGGTTCTCTCCTCCTGTATCACTGTCTGTATTAGTCTGTCATTTGCAATCCCTGTTAAATGTACAGCGCTGCGTAATATGTTGGCGCTATATAAATCCTGTTTAATAATAATAAAAATAATAATATTTGTTTTTGTTTCTGTTTTTTTTTTTTTTTTTTTTTAAGTGTATTGTTGTGAAATTTGTATCAAGTTTAATTTTTTTAAATGTAAAACCTTTGTTTTGATTAGGAGAATGTACTGTCAATTGTTTTATTTGTCTTTGTGGTTTAAAACAAAAACTTAATAAAAAAGATTGAAATAATAAAGAGTTCACTTAAAGCTCAAGTTGAAGGTTTACTCTTGTGGCAGCTTGGATGTGGAGAGTTAAATTGCTCACCGGGTATTTATATCCCTCAAGTTGTCCTGCTGCTAAATCTTGGGTTCCCAAATCCACCAATTCAGCAGCCTATTATGAGGAAACTTCACTGTTGTAGGTCTGATCTCTTTTACCTTAAACAGAGTTCAGCTAAATGACAAAGACCACAGGGAGGATTCTGGAATTTACCAATGAGTCCCTATGATATTTATAGAAATCAGTGGCTGATTCTGAGCAGACACCTTTACCATTATTTATCCCTATGGAGTGCAATGAGACTTATTGCAAGCAGCTTAATACCTTTTAGTTTTAAATATTTAGAAAGTAGCAAAATTATTGTTTAGAATTCCTATAGTAAAATAGGTGCAAAGTGTTAGTACATAATTTCAGTTTCAGTGATTTCCCATCTTTATCACACCTTTTACATCAGGAAAGCTGGAGCATTTGTATTGTTTGTTATATCCCTCTAAACCAGTGTTTCTTAACCAGGGTTACTCCAGAAGTTACTAGGGATTCCTTGAGCAATGAGCCATTTTTGACTCTAGGGTCAGTTACCACTCACACCAATGATCTTTTTGGTTATCTGTAAGGGTGACATTCTTCAATCTTCCTACTGAACACCACACTAATGTACTGTGAGTTGTAGATATAGTAATTATAGCCAAGGTTCCCTGAAGACCTGAAAGTTATTTCAAGGTTTCCTCCATGTTAAACAGGTCGAGAAAGTGCTCTAACCATATGTGCAGGTCTAACTCAGCTTTGTCATCAAAGAAGTGAATCTAAATCAAACTAATGATATCAGCGAAAGAGCTCTTTATACATATCCATATCCTTCATTCTGTACCTTATATTAGACTCCTATATGTCTTTGTATAGGCCAAGTAATAACTTTACAGTAATCTGACACAATTTTATCTTTCTGCTGGTGATTTATTTGATAAAATGATGAAATCTCATGGGTCCATTAATCATGATATAAAAATACTGACTATTAAAGCTAAACTCCAGGCAGTTAATTTCCAGTTCTGTATTCATTTAGATCCTGAATTTTTATTTCTAGCTACCCTCTGTAATCTCCTATATAGCAGATGACACTAGGAGAGAAATGGTTCTTGTCCAGTCTTGTAGAGCTTTAATTATTCATTCCCACTGTCCAGATCTTGGACCCACCAATGTAGTCTGCAGGAAAGATCTGGACCTGGCTCTGCTGTCTGGAAATAATACCCGAATGGTAGGCAAGGTTGGTACAACAGCCCCCATATGTTAAATTCACTAGTGTATCTATCTGTTTGCCTGGAGATTAGCTTTAATCTTTTCTAGCCTAAAGACACCTATAATACATTTCCCTTTTAGTAGGCAGCATATCATTTACACCATGGAAAGCTCTAATGCACTTTATCTGGGTCCTTTTTGGCAGTAAAAGAAGATTCACAGTTATTTATAAAGTTGCTCTTGTTTATTGGCACTATGGCAATGAAATTAAATAGGTCTTTGCACAGTGACATCTTGTGCAAGTAGCTGGTGAATATTCTGCAGAGTGAGAAAAAAAACAAAAAAGACCCATCAGTGGAATCTACAGAGACTGTAATGATGCTGAGTCGATCAGTCCAGGGCAAGAAGCGGCTGAGTGTTCTCATTATCTCTGTGGTCCTCATGCATCAGTGTGCCAGGTTCTACCACCGACTGGGACCTGTAATGAGAAAGCAGTGTCAGAGTCACATGCGATATTTAAAAACACTGACAATATATTTTTTGGAAATATTTTTTTTAAGTCTAGTCAAAATGGTAAATATGTAATGTAGAAGCACAATAAAACATGTCTACATCTTTTTTGTTTTTCCAAATGTTTTATTCATATGCAAAAGAGGAGCCATTCCTGTTACAAAACAAAGGTAGCCATCACTGGCAACATGCATTCACCTATCCTTCAGTACACTGCCATTCTATTGCATTGCTGGAACCAATGAAAGTACCTAGTACCCAATATGGGGGAGCACTGATATAGAGGAGCTCATGCCTTGTGTCAGAGCTGGGCCAGTCAGCACTGTATCAAGGTAGTCCATGGCACTGTAAACTGTAAAAGTGGTGGGAATGAAATAGCACACAGCAATAGCAACGTGAGTATATCTCTCTGCAGTGGACTCCATAAATGTGAACCTGCATGGGTAAAGAACAATGGACTTTCTCTAGGTTTGGTTAACTCCTTGCTTCTCTAATGATTCCATTTCTGGGCGACAGTAAGTTTTGGAAACTGTGAAGCAGTGGCTCAAGCCTGCCTGTGCTACAGCCATATACAGTAAAATGTTTTCCTAAATGTCACAAAACCCCTAACTGCAACTAAAGGTAAAACAGACTAAATGGTTTATCCACACCACCAAGCACACACTTTACAGGGGGGTGCTGAAAAGTTCCTGGCTTTGTCCTCTTCCAAATAAAATAGAAAAATGAGTGTGGGGGCATATGACAGCCTAATATCTTGGTACCTAATATCTAAGAAGGAACAAGTTGAAGCATCCAAAGCCGCTTTGGCCCATTTTGAAGCTGCACAGGACTTTTTGGCTAGGTTAGTGACTGTGGATGAAACCTGGCTCCACATCTATGATCCTGAGACCAGGGACTAGTCAAAGGAATGGCGCCACAGCGGGTCCCCACAGCCGAAGAAGTTCCAAACCCAGAAATCAGGCCAAGAAAGTCATGGCGTCCGTTTTCTGGGACAACGTTGTGGCTGCCAAATTGAACACCCTGGGTTTCCAATTGGTCCACCATCCCCCCTACTCACCTGACCTGGCCCCATCAGACTAATATCTGTTCCCGAATTTGTAGAAACACCTTAAGGAGCAACGTTTTGAGGACATTTCTGACGTCAAAGATGCTGCTGAGAGCTAGTTTGCGGCCCAACCAAAGTACTTGAATTACTTATTTGAATGGTCTAGAAAAGCTGCAACTACACTTTACAAAGTGCATCAGTCCCAGGGGGGAAAATGTTCAATAAATGTGTAATTTCATAACTCTTGCTCTGTTCTTTCTGGGCAAAGCCAGGAACTTCTCAGCACCCCCTCATATGTCTGTACAGCCATGGTATAAAGTCAATGTTTAACTAATGTCAATCTCACAGTACAGAACCGTACTATACCCACAATATACCAAAGCCCCTCTGAAAGGCAGATTTCACAATTCCAACAATCAGTTGTACCTATGACTTAGGTAGCCAGAGAATAGTGTCTGAAAGGAAAAGAACTGACCAAGTACCTGTAATCACAGAGCAGAACAAGGCCAATGGGTAGGTGGAAACAACAAGCTGAAATGCAAAGCAACAGCATGTCTAGGGTGAAAGAGTTCAAGGCTGAAGGTGAAGCATAAATTGATCCAGGTGGGAGGTAACATAATGTCAGAAGGTCAGAAACAAAGAATCAAAATAGAAAACAATGAGAAAGCTAATTCTATCACAGGCAAGGTACTCTCCTTAAGAAAACAGGTCTAGCAGCTAAAGGTTGACCAGGTTAGTTTGCTAATAATTTCTCCCCAAGCCACCACTTCAATGTATAGGCTACTATTTTATCCTG
Organism: Pyxicephalus adspersus; assembly: GCF_032062135.1. Lineage (NCBI taxonomy): Eukaryota > Metazoa > Chordata > Amphibia > Anura > Pyxicephalidae > Pyxicephalus > Pyxicephalus adspersus. The sequence goes on from NC_092862.1 coordinate 35,649,922, forward strand.
TTCAAATTCTTTGTGCAAAAGAGGCTTTCTAGGTACTGCCGAGAAGGAATACAAATTACTGGAAGCGATACACATCAGCATTATAAATGGGCTTTCTACTTTAATTGCAAGTGTGTCCTTGGTCTAGGTCAACATCATTAATCTGATTGGAGTTTACAGTTACCAATATTGTGTACCAAAGGATCCACCCTGTTTGTCTTGCTTTCAAATTCCTTCTACACAAAAGATTAAATACAATAATGCTGTAACCCAAAAGAACCAACTGAATATCAGTTTACCTTACTTAGTAATTAGTAAAGTGCAGTAACCAATACCAACCACATATCAGTTTACTCATCAGATCCATAAAAAAAAGAGAGAAAGAGAGAAATTCTCATATTCTCATAGGCAGCTTTATTAAGTATGCATACTAATTACTTCACACAGTATGGTCCATATCAACTGCAGCTCAAAGCAGGGTTGGTCAAGTGGTTTAGTAAGCAAATTCAATTATGGGATGATTGGGTTAGGTCTTGTGGGTATTGCATTTCAGAATCCAAGCACTTGGAATTAATTTGCCACAGTCTCTAGGGTCTACAGAGAATACTGTGAAAAACAACAATACAGCCAATGCCAACTCTGTGGGTGGAAACATGTTGTTAATGAAAGGACAGAGGAACATGGCCAGGCTTCTGAAAGCTGGTTTTGTAAATTAGTTGAAGGGAAGGGCACTCCAGAATACCACACAAGGTTGCACTCCTGCCAGCTACTAACAAAAAAGGTTACATTGGACATTGGATCATCAAAATTAGTCAACTAAAAACAAATCTAGAAACTATGAAATCACACCAAGGAATCTCAACCATGTAACTTGACTTGTAGAAGCTGCCATGTTTCCTTTAACAGAACTTTGGTTAAAAACAAATTGGAATCTAGTCTATTCTATTTTATTAGGTCTACAAGAAGTTCACACAGGAATGAGGAAAGAATATAAAGAAGAAAGAAGAGCTGCTTTGTTTTGTATGGAATGTACAGTATAAATAGAGCCGGTAAAAAAGAAAAATCGTAATCGGAAGTCATTGGACCTTTGCACCTTCGAAACCCTTACGGTTATTTCTAGCTTGTACCTCCAGTTCCAGCAGCTAAACAATACACCTACGTGCTTCACAGCGGTGGGGTGCCCTGGCTTTTTCTGCTTTGCTGCTGTAGTAATAATAAATCACATAAATGATATATCCTAGGGTATTTTACAGTATTATTTATGTTTTACTCATGCTATGAAATCACATAAACTACATTCATTTTTATCAGTTTTCCTATTATTTCCAAATGTGCGAGCTGTCCCCTGTTTAATTATATATAAGTACATGAGTGCAGATTAAATAAAGCTTCTTATACATCAGCCTTATCTCAGCTCTCATTATTTCCACAATAGGTGCATATCGTGCATTATTCACTTCCTGCTCATTAATGGTGTTAGCAAGCCATGGAAATATTAAACTAGTTCACCCAGAAGAAACTCAAAACTGAAAAGGATCAAAGTAATTACTTAACAAGTATTGTAACAGAAACAGGTGAATTATTGTACAAGTATTGAACATTGAACAAGTATTGTAACAGTAGGTGAACAAGAACTCTGATATAACTACATAGCAACATGTTTTGTTTAACCATTTTTGGCTAATTTTCTTGTAACTGGTACACTGTGAATAAAGACCACCATATAAACACGGCAGGCAGGGGCATGGAGGACTGGGTCCCTTTGTGTGTGTGTATATATATATATATATATATATACACACACACATACAGTATTTTTGTAACTGGTTGGGAAGAAACTGTAGGTGGGTGGGATCCCCTATATTGTGACCCATCTTTTAAGTAACTGCCCAAAAACATCTAGGTGGTTACTGAAAAGTTCTGGGTGGTACACCCAGCTAAAAGGGGCTGGGGAGAACACTGCTATATATTATCAGACAGTATTTATATACCACCAACATATTGTGCAGTGCTCTACAATAAATAAGGGTTGCAGATGACAGACAGATACAAACAATAACACAGGAGGAGAAGACCTTACAATCTAAAAGAGCTTACAAGTGAAGTATATAGGAGGGAGGGGATATGAATTAGTGAGTTAGTAGTGTGGGTTAAGAGAGACAGAAGAAGACAAGTACAGTAGGTGAGTTTAAAAACATTTTAACTTTTTTTAGAGCTCTTTTAAATAAGCAGAAAGTAGGAGCAAGCCAAATAGGATGAGGAAGACCATTATAGAGAATCGGGAAGCCCTAGAAATGTCTTGGAGTTGAAGATATAAGTGAGATATTAGTAGGTTGTTGCAGGAGGGAAGAGCACTGTTATTTTTTTTTATAAGCATAGAATATATATATATATATATATATATATATATATTATAACCTTACAAACTGCTTTATTATTCTGCCGAGCCTGTCTGACAGAGGTGACTTCTCTATTTCCTGTCTCAGCTTTGTGGCTTCCATTGTCACCTCCTCATTAGGCAATGTATCAACATTGTCATCTCTGTCTGATGAGCAGGAAGGTGACCCTGAAAGTTTAGAATGAAATTGTAGAGTCATCCCGCTTGCTATTTAGTATTGTAGAAATTTGTGCATCGTGAGGCTGGTTGAACAGAAATCTGTTGGCAGGAAGAACTGTTGAAATAAAAAAAAAAAGCAATCAGCACTTACAAATTGTAAAAATGAAAAATTAAAAGGCAGCCACCCATGAACCCTCTCAGGTCCATGCCGGGCACAGTAACACTTAGTCACTACTCATTCTAGATGACATTGATGCATTTGTATGCATGTCAGACACTCAAGCAAGAATAACCATTGCTATTCCACTTTTTGTAATTGCACATATATACAGTATAAATTCACATATATAGAAGATTTCCAGTTCCCGTCCGTTCAGATTGGCCTCAATCTTGCTTCAATGTTACACTAAGGAATAATGCATGTTGTGCTATGAGCAGAAAAAGGTTCTCCTATGATTTGGGATCTTCATCTGTGGGCTTTAATGATCCATTATGCTACTTTCTACATTTGTGCAATATTGTTATACAATGAAGGCTGTATTAGAAAGTAAATAACTAGCACTAAATATAGAATATATAATACAAATTGCTGGAAACAGAGAACCAGTCATCAAAGGAGATCCATTTTATTTAGAACTTCTGCTTGTAAAATATATTAATACATGCATATTAAGGATTGCTATTATGTTCATGTATTCTCTTCCTGACAGAGCAGGAGTATTATGGAATCCTATCGCCTCCCCGAGAACCAAAATGCTGTCATAAAAACATGAAAGAAAATAAAAGGTTTTATCTGTCTTGTTAACCCTCCTACCAGCCATTTCAATTCAGAAATAGATATCAGTCTTGTATTCAAAGAGGAGAGAGGTCAGACTTGAAGTGGCCTTATATTTAACATTTCTATCTGTCCGGAAGAGAATACAGGTAAATACCTACATACACACCTATCCATGAGTGTTAGAGGCTAGGTAACCCCTAATAAAGACTCTCTGTAATTAGCTCTGTTTCAACTGGTAAATATTCCTTTAGTAGTGCACAACTAACTTTCTGTGCCCTCTGCCTCAGGTGACACCCCATGTTTTGGTGATAAGGTGTAAGGCCCAGGTCAGTACCAGTATTCCCCAGACACCAGTCCCCCAATATAAAGCCGAAGTCTTTGCCTATAGCAGCCCCCGCTCAGCCTCGGGAGACTGGTTGCGTCTCCCAGCACTCGGCTGCCCCCAGGACATGGTGAGCAAGGGATGGTGTCTGGAGATAGGCCGGCAGTTGACAAGGAGCCCACAGTACGGAGTACAAAGTGTAAGGAAATCCAAATACAAGCCAAGGTCAAAAACACAGAAAATCAGTCCATCCAGCGAAGTACAAGGGGAAAGGCACAAACAGAGTCGCGGTCACAAGCAGAGGTCGGTCCGGGCAGAGTATGATGGATAGTCAGGAACAGGCACAGGTCAGTAACAGAATACTCAAAAATCATTCCAACACAATTAAGCCCAGCAGACGCTATAACAGGCAAATCTGTCTCTCAGCTAATCAACTGCACACAGCTCCAATTCCGCTCAGCTGTGCAGCCTCAGTGCAGAGGATACTGAGGAAAAAATCCCAGCTACAGGGATGCAGCAACCCTCAGGGCACAGATTCTGAAACCCCAGTGCTAACACGAGCAGCTGCCGGAGGGAATAGGCTGCGCACGCCCTCCTGTGGTGGGGCATCGTCTGGGATCGTAAGCCCACAGAGCGCCTCCAAACATGAGGAGAAGGAAACGTGTTCTGTAATTCTAACAAACTTTCTGTCTTGTGATGACAACACTGCACCTACATAGATGTAATTAGGCACTGTAACCCTAGCAATTCAAAAAATCACCATGTGAAAATAAAGGATTAGTAAACTGCAATATATTTATTTATGCTCTTGAGACTTTTAGGCTGCACTGTTATAACAATATACAGTAAGTGTAAAGATTCAGAATCTTAAACATGCCGATTCCTGACTTCTTCTCTTTCCTAACTTTAAAGCCTATAAAAATGTTCTACCAAATAAATGCCCTACCCTTAGGTCAGGGGTGTCCAAACTTTTTGCAAAGAGGGCCAGATTTGGTGAGGTGAAAATGTGTGGGGACCAACCATTCAGCCTGACATTCTTTGAACCATTAACATTGGATGCAAATGAACTATTTTATGACATTTTTATTGCAAATGGCATACTTTTATTTTCTTCACACAGAACACAAATAAATCTAAACAAGTTTTTACCAAAATCACTCTGCTAAAATAGATGCATAGGTTTTCTGCATTAATTGATGAATTATGCTCCATGCCTTTCATGGATCTGGTCCACTTCTTCAGGAGGGGAGATTTCTCAATGCAGGCTCCGTACAAAGCACGTACTCAGGGTTAGTGTGGGTGTGGTTTGCGCCATTCTCGCACAGCACACGCCCACCAGGGTGACGTGAGAGATTCCCTGTCAAAGATCAATAATATGCGGTGTGTGTGTGTGTGTGTGTGTGCACAGAATCCCATACGTTTGTAGTGGGCGTGTGCTGTACACGCACACGCCCACCGGGATTTGGATGTGTCACACTGGTTCTTGCATCACTCCAGCAATAAAATTCATATCTATGCCATGTTAATAATTCGTTCAGCACAATATCCTTCAAATATGATGTTATCACACTACAATAACTTACAGTATATTCTTTTTTTAAGGCTGCAGAGGAAAGCTGGAACTATGGATATTTTGTGCAGGTTAGAGGTTCTATATCTGATATTTAGCACATTTGCTTTGCCCCCATTACAGCCTAATTACCCTGCTATGGGCATAGGACCCTGACTAATCTAATAGCAAACTATTTTTCATGTAATTGTTGTATTAAATACCATCTAACACCATTGGTTTCACAAGACATTCCCTAATTAGATTTTCTTTGGGTTATCTTTCCACTGAATTCAAAAGCCAACTTCAAATTTAAAAAACTAGCAAGAATTTAAAAAATGTTTTACTAGTATAGCAGCAGTATTGTATATGCAAGTATTACCAGAATTCTCATACATACATTAGCCTGCTTTACTCTGTCATAGGGATAACATTTCCTCTGGGGAGATACATATTAAGGGTTTTACCTGTCTGGAGGGATGCTGTGGGATTTAGAGTGTTTATTAATATTATTATTATTATTATTACAAGACTGAAGTATGTGAGTTTGGCAAGCACAGCTTACTATCCACATAGTACTCACTTTTAGTAAACTCGCTGCAAGGTCAGTGTTTCTGGGGAATAGAAGTAGGTAAAAGTGTACAACAAAATGTGCCTTCATCCTTTGCAAAGTATGAAATGGTTGAAGTGCTTAAAGCACACCTAAACTCGGAAATTTCACTTTACATAAGTAAATACAATTTAAAAAATGGGTGCAGCACCGCCCCCTAATTCTTGATCGCCTAGGCGAATGAATGGAAACGTAAAGCCTCCCGGGATACCTTCATCACGCATCCCAGGAGGCTCTTGGGATGCTTGGGCATGCACAAAAGGAGCCTTTTAGTAAAAAAAGAAAAAAAATTGCAGATCTTCCGTCTGCACAGTGGGATCGGCAAGTTTTTGTTCTATCCTACATCACCCGATTGCAAGTCTGGGTCAGGTGACGTAGGAAGGGGACTCGGGGACAGATGCCAAGACGACGTGGGACCCGACGGAAGACACCTCAGGATGGATCGGACTGCACTGCAGAATTGAAGGTAATTCTAATTTTTTGGTTTTATGCAGTTTTCAGTTTAGTTCTTTAATGTCAATATATTCTATATTCAGTATATTTACAGAACTAATCACAAAGAAGTCATTGAAAAACTCCTTTGTATGACCTCCTTTTATGCTGATGATCAGGACAATCACGTTGAAGGCTCCAGCAGTAGTCTGCCATCATGTGTCTATCCCATCTGCCCTGATACCTTTCTTCCATGAGATTTTATCTTGATGGAACCTCTCCCTCTGTTCCTTACTGAAATTGCCAAGGTTTTCTGGAAATTTTTGAAAATGGCTATGGAGATATAGTGTACCTTTATACTCATAGTAGCACCCAAATTTTTAAAGTTTAAGAGCAAGTATTGTACCAGTTCTTCATAAATTTGTGGTTTATGGTTACCCAAGAAGTTCTTGACAACCATGACATAGCTGTGCCAGACAGAAGCTTCAGTATCAGTCATGTAACTTGTGAAATTTGAAAAAATGTATCAGTTTCCGAATCTGGGGTCTGCCAAAGATTTCTGCTTTTAATTTTTCTGTACTCAATCCAGGAAAAAATATACAAATGTATTTGAAGCAATCACCTTCCTTGTTCAGAGATCCAACAAATTGCTTCATTAATCCTAACTTTATGTGTAGTGGAGGGAGAATTATCTTTTCTTTGTCAAGGTTTTTTTCGTTGGCTCATTATTGATGTTTGCTGCACATTTTTCATGTTTTCCTTGGAGGCCATGTCACTTTTTTTCCAGTGATTCTGCTTTGCTCTTCTATCCCACAAGCAGATGAAACATGGGTACTTTGTGTATCCACTTTGCTGTCTAAGTAGGAAGTTCACCATTTCTAAATCAACACATATGAACCATTGGTGTTCATGATAGCAAAGCGTTTGTAAGACCATTTGGATATTTTCATATTCTTCTTTAATTTTTGTTGAGTGACCAATTGGAATTTATGCATAGCAGTTGCCATTATTCAGTAAGACAGATTTCAAACTTTGAGTGGAACTGTCTATGAAAAGCCATCAACAATACATCAAGTCTTCATCTTCACTGAAATATGGTAGAAGTGTCACCTCTCTTGTCCTATAAACCATTATTTTAACTTCTGGTTCCAGACAGTTCTTTTCTTTTAGCTTGGATGCTAAAAGTTCAGATGCTTGTTTTGACAGACTTAGGTCACGCAATAAATCATTGAGCTCTTCTTGGGAGAACTGCTGGTTTGATGAAACACTTCCTTCATATTCACTTCCACTGCTAGCTCCTGGATAACACTCCAAACCCTGTATATCCTCCATGTCAGATACAGGAATATCAGGGAGTGTACTAAACACTTGTATGGGAACATCAGCACCATGCGGCACAGGTCGTTATGCTGATTCCAAATCAGGGTACTCCCACTTGTTTTTCTTGTAACAATCAAAACCTTTTACATTCACAAAAATAACAATCATTATGATGATTTTTGGGCTCTCGCCATACCATAGGTACACCAAATTTCAAACTTTTCAGTTTTCCATTTTTCCACTGACGTAGATGCTCAACACAAGTTTTGCATACCATATGGAAAGCTCAATACTTATCTTTGTCCCCCAGTTTATTACCAAAATATGCAAGATATGATTGTTTCACAAATTCTGAGAATATTCACCACAAATGTAGCAAAATACATTAGGTTCACTTAAACAACTTCTTCCCGAAGAACTTATATTTTTGTAAAAAAAGAAAATGTATGAATAAAAAGAAGACAAATGAAAGTTTCATGAAGATAATGCTACATTTATTATATAAAATGCAAAACATCGGTGTAAATAAAGATTATTATTAATATGCTGTGTTATATTTGTTGTTGGTAAAATCATCTATTCCAAATCCTGTATCACAAAAACTAGAGCCAATTCAATGAAACTGATGTCATTTCCGGCTTCAGCAGACCAGAAATACACTAAATATTTTGAAAAATCCTTGGCAAGTGAATTTTTTTTGTTGAGCTGTGTTATTTGTGTCTGGTGGTACTAGAAAGGAGAAAATGAGAAAAGCAGTTCATTTGTGAACCTGGGGTCAGTCCATTACTGATACGGACTTTCTTACTACAGATTATTCCATGAATACAAAAGTGTGTATGTGTACTAGGTACATCCAGCAAGATGGAGCAGATCTAACAGACTGCTTGCTTTTGGGTTTAGAGGGCACATTTTAATGCCTAATGGTGCCTTTATGGCTGTCCAAGATTTCTGCCAACTTATGCTACGGCCCTTCCATGCCTTAGTTTGTCAGAAAATCTGCCAACATCACCCTAAGAGAACCTTACAAGCCTTGTGACAATGTAACTTGGCTGAAAATCTATGCCCACTTATCCATGCAGTGCTAGGTTTAGTGATTCATTGCTCTTCTAGGATGTCACAAAGTGGAACAGACTTGGTGGGGGGTCAATTCCTGCCAAAGTCCACCTACAACGGAGGGCTTTTGACCCTAGATTTTTGTGTCTTTAAACTTTACACTTTACACTCAAAAGATCAACATGAAAATAGAATGTTATGTTTTTTATTTTTTATCTGAATAATGATAACAAGAACATGAATTAGGTAAAACACAGGATAAAACTACTACATAAATATTACTACAACTGCAAACCATTAACAAAAACAATAAGAGCCTATTCACTTTTGTCTGTTATCATGCAATTTGTTAGATGAAGACGAATGTCATGTAGAAATCCATTCCTTTTCTATGTGGCTGGTTCACATATTTGTCTATCTATGTAGCTTCATGGACTCACACCTACACATATGTGCAAACACTGGTGCTGCAATATGCAATGTCAATCCAGGGTTATTGTGATTTAGTGAATGACTTTGGAGGATTAGAGTCAACAGCTAGAAAAGAAAGTATTACCTTTTCATAAATTTTGGTGAACACTCTGTTTCTAAATGGGTGGGTGCATACTTCACGTGCATAGCGTTGTAGGATGTGTGAGTGTACTCATTGTCATCATTGTAATCAGGACCAAGCAATGTCCTAGCCCAGGTGCCCATGTCATAAGGAGGAAGGGTGCCGCCAAATTCAGATGGTAAACATTCTGGGTGGATTAGCTGATGCAGACTGTTTAAATTGTTCCCATGGAGAAAAATCTAGGAGGAAACAAATAAAATATAGACAGTGTTTGAGGTTTATGAACATAGCTTTCCATATTTAAATAGTCCAAAATTACGTTTAAAACAGTGTAACTTGAGCACCATCAACATTGATATGCTTTTGCCATAATGTGAACAGTTACACAACATTCTTGCACTGCTTGATTTACTGTGCTGTTCTCCAATTTGATATTTATGCTCCTTACTGTTACTCTGTCCATGGCTGCTGATAATCTACTTCTCATGGGTCTAGAGTCTTCCAGGTCTTGCAATGATGATCTGTCATCATCCTAAAGATACTGTATTCTAAACACCTCTTATTTAATTGTAAGTACTCGTTACTTTCCCTGTGTCTTATTTATTGACCTGAAAGTACTTCATTGATAGACATTATTCTCTCTGATAGACTTTCTAGGTGTTTGCTATCGACTTCTCCAAATTGTTTCAACTCACCTCCCACAACTGTTTGATTTTTCCCAGGTTGTACATTCATATGTAAGTACCTTGTAGAATTTTTTCCCATCAATCTTATAAGCACTTTATTATATAATTTAGCCTACAATCCTAAGCAACTTCATTGTTATTAATTGGTATGAATGTTTCTAATTGGAAATTCATATTTCTAAAAGTCCCTTGTATACTGGCTTATGTATGGTTACTTAGACTTCAAGCATTCGGTATGTTGTGGTTTGTTTAATTATTCATGATATTCATTGCTTAGTGTATTATGGAACCTAACTGTGTATAATAATAGTGGATATCATTGGTCAACCCCAATGGATTCTAATATTTATATAATCCTTTTAGTTCCTGAGATGTTACTCAGTGCTCCCCTGATGAAGCCCTTTGGGGGCGAAAGGTGTCGGGTTTGACTTACAATTTACCATCTTTTCTTAACCTACATAAAGAAATGGGACTTTTTGGCTATGTACAACCCTTTGAAATTGATTTTTTAATAATATATGAATATTCACTGTATTTTTTGTTATACCTTTTAATGTTATAATAAACTAAATAAAGTGTACTTTTAAATAAGTTTAACACACAGGTGCCACAAAAAAAGCCTTACTTTTTCCTTTCCCTCAATTCATACTTAATGCACATTTAATGCACATTAAAAAAAATTATAATATATTGCTATTGGCTCTGTATATAAATATATAATTAATGGTATAGAGATGCATTACCATGTTCAATTGTTCATTTGTATCACACTAATGTGTTGAATTAGAACATTAAAATAATGTAAAGGGAAAAAATGTATGAAAAGCAAAGAATGTGCATTGAAGCATTAGCACATCGAAATGAAAATCTCCAAGTTCAGTAGACTCAGGTACTGGAAGATAATGAAATTAGGAAATGGAACACCTTGTGCTGTAAACAGATATACACCATTGTGCACAGCAGCTGAACCTTCCTTCCTTTCTATGTAATTACACATTTCTGGCTCTGTAATAAATTTTCACTTTATCATATAAGAAAAGGGATTCTAACTGGTTCATTCCTGTTCCCTCGCAAGATCAAAGATTCTCATAGCACAGTGTCTCCCACTGCAAATAATCCATTGTCACACATTTATTGATCAGGAAAAGACAATCTGCAGCCTGCAGCTGTGACCACAACATGCCATGTGACTTCATCTCAGAGGTCACCAAGAAAATCAGGTTAACTAGAGTCTATAGGGAAATACGGGCAACCTACTAAGCCGTCCATACATGTTCACAAGCCTTACCCTTTTCCGTGTCTTGTCTTTAAGGAATGGTTTAATTATTGTATACAAAGCATGGATGTACCAAGGCTGATTGACAAAATGAACACCTCCGAAACGGGCTGGAAAACTGTCCTAGAAAAGAAAAGAGAAATTCGGAAGCTCATTATTGGACATAATAGCTCTGCCAGCTGGTCAGAATGGCAATTTATTATACATGTGGCATGGCAAAAACACTACTTGTTTACTACTGAAATCATAAGCACTACAGCCAACCTATAGAGAAAACTGTTGTAATTTGGTACCTCCAAGTGGTTAATATACAATACAAACTAATTTTTCCCATATTTTTCTTCTTCGTTTTTAGCTGCATTCATCTTGTAATCAATATTAAATTAAATGGTTATAAAATCATCAATAGCTCATTTGAAGGTGTTTATTAAGATTTGTGACATTTGTCTAACCCAATTTTTAACACATTTTTCACAATTACATGTTCATGGTTAGCTTCACTGAATAATTAGCTTATTTACACTAGAGCCAAACAGGGTTGTTACCTTTTCTGGAAAACTTGCCAGCCTTATGGCCCTATTACCTACTAATAACACTGACAATTTTTCAGCACTCTTCAATGTTCATGGGAACATATTTAACCCTCCGTTTGGGCAAACATGGGAATACCTCAACCAAAAACAAAATGGGCTCCTTGAGAGATGACAGAAGGAAGCTTGCATCTCTTTTGGGATTCTTGCATTTGTAGGGACCAGCCTGGGACAGGTGTAGAAGCTACAGAATACAGCCCCATTCCTAACAGTAAAGTGAGGCCCGTAGCCGTATAATATTTGGCGCAGGGCCTACATGACAGGGTGTGAGGCGCCAGCACAGGATACAAAAGGGTTAAGTGTTCTAAGTAGTGTAGGGAGGGGCAATGTTAGCCCTAGAGTTGAGGAAGAGGTGATCAGGAAGAGGGGGATTTAAAAAGGGCGAAGTCGGAAGTGGGATGCCCTCTTTTAGAAAGAAAGCGTTTACCACCCACCCTCCCTGGATTTAGGTAAGTGTTTTTGGTGTATTTTAAAGGTGGAGGTTGGGGTCTTGGAAGGCAGGGATCCTTGGCATAGAAAAATGGTGATTTGTGGCAAGAGGGATCCTCAGTAGTAGGGTCCCCTTTATAGTGATCTGATGGTTATGGCTCCTGAGGCGGTGCTGAGCGGCTAGGGGCTAAGATGGTGTGTTTGGAGTTAAATTCTGGAGGAGTACGGATTATGCCTTCCGAAACCTGCAGCCTGGTTGTTGAGGTTTAAAACAGGAATGTTGCAATGTTAATATAAAGGGGGTTCATTTTGGTTTATGGTTAATACACCTAATAATATTTATATTTTTATGGTTATTTATATATTTGTTTAAATAAACGGCTGCTTGCCAGCCAATTTAAATGCAATTTGGTGTGCGTGTATGGGTTGGTTGGTAAGCAGGTTTGGGGGAGTGGGGAGGTAGACATTTTGTATTTCAATATTTTTATTAAGGTTTTTCTCATAACAAAACAGTATAAAACAAAGCAATAACAACAGTATCAGGACATAGAGTATGGTCATTTTGGATGTATACATATATTTAACTCCATGTTCAATGCTAGCATTACCCCGACCAAGTTGTCCACTACATCCCGGTACAATATAGGAAAAAGACATCATAATAAAAAACACCCACATATCCGGGGAAATACAACAAACATTAGGAAATTGGGAATGAGCATTGCAGCATTGTATCTCGTATCTTAACCATACCACCAAACAAACAACAAACATACATAAAGAAAGAAGAGATAAAGGGAATAAGGAAAGGAAAGAACAGAGTAGACACTACCGGGGGGGGGGGGAGGGAAGGTAGAGGAAGTTCGAAAGACCAACATAATCAAAGTACCGTGTTCAAAGGTAATTTCCCTTAGATCGATGACTATGAACTATTAAAAGAAATCCACGGTTCCTTATATATCTTCAAATTTGTCTAAAGAGTTCTTTAGGGTATGGGTAAGTCTATCGTTCACCATGATCCAGTTCAGTTTGGTAACAATGGGGTCCAGGGATATCACGGGTGACTTCCATGCTTTAGCCAACGCAATTCTGCCCGCCAATAATATCAGTCTAATCAGTTTCTTTGTGTGTTTCGGTAAAGTTACCACAAGTTTGTTAAGCAGGGCGGCTTCCACAGTGCTAATAATCTCTTGCTGTACGATTCTTGAGATCAATCTAAATACTTCGTCCCAAAATGTCCTAGCAATCGGACAAGACCACCAAATATGCACCATGGAACCCCTGGACCCACAGCCTCGGAAACATAAAGGAGAGACTGAAGGGAACATTTTTGCTAATCTGGCCGGTGTGAGATACCATCTAAGCGCCACTTTACAGTTAGCTTCCACAACCGCAGAGTTCAGAGAGACCTTGGAAAGGGCGTGTATCATGTCCGACCACTCTTCCAATTCCCATGTGGTACCCAAATCGCACTCCCAGTCTGTTTACTGTCCTGGGCGACTAAAGCTGAGTAAATAACAGTAATTTGCCCTTTGGTGGAGGCTATTGAAGAGCATGTGCTTTCGAACGGTGAAGAGTGCATGGGTCTTGGGGCCTCTCTGATTATCTTGCTGATGAACGAATTCAATTTTCTATAACGGAAATATTCCGTTGAGGGGATTTCAAATTGAGTGGACAAGTGGTCCCATGTAAGCACTGCCCGAACGTCTATCAAGTCTTTCACCCGCCTAAAGCATTTAGAGATCCAACAATTAAATTTCGCTGGACTTAGTCCTGGCGGAAAGTCCGGATTATTCCAGTGCGGGGTCAACAGTTTATGATAGGAAGAAAGCTTGGGGTGATGACTAAATTTATCCCATAACTGAATGGAATGAGACAGAGCCGGGCATTTTACATAGCCTCTTGTATTTTTTCTGCGCCACATAAGGAAATCTATAGATCCCAAGAAACCATCCTGGTCTCAACCCATTGGGGTCTAGCGCCCTGCAAGGTACTTAAGGAGATTTGTGCCACTTCCGCTGCTACATAGTAGTATTTCAGATGCGGGGCTCCCAACCCCCCCATGCGTTTAGGGGCAAGCAAGGTGTCTTTACTAATTCTGGCTTTCTTCCCCGCCCATATAAACTGGCCTTCTTCCCCGCCCAAATAAACTGCAATCTAGGGAGTAGGTTCATTTTAATGGCCGCGATCTGCCCTAGCCACGACGGGAGGGACAAAGACCACCTCCGGATATCGGCATAGACTTTTTTAACCAAGGGTACATAGTTACATCTGTAGAGGCTATTGTATGCGGGGGTCAACTGAATACCCAGGTATTGGATGGAATCCTTATGCCAGATGAAATCAAATTTCTCCCAGATCACTGACAGCGTCCTAGTGGGAAGATTTATATTGAGAGCCTGAGACTTAGTTTTATTAACCCTCAGACCTGAGCACAATGCAAATTTGTCCAGGAGTTTCATTAGGTTAGGTAAGGTCTTGATTAGGGAGGTGATGAACATTAAGATATCGTCAGCAAAGAGTGCACATTTGTGTTCAGCCCGACCACAACTAATACCCTGGGAGGCAGACATTTTGGGGTTATTGGGAAGGTGGAAGGGCTGACCGGTTCCGAACTACCCTGGTCAAGAGAGGTCCCAAGTACAATTGACATTTACATGGAGATACAAAGAATAATAGTACCTCCAAGGTAGAGTGAGCTTTACCATAAACTCCAAGTCCTGAATCCCTGTGGGATCCTATCCTTGAGGTTCTAGCTTCTACTTTGGCCTAGCCAGGCCTTCAGAGTTGACGACAGGGATATCTCACTCTATCAGTATGCCTTCACTGTAGGAGGCCACCCCAGTTCTCCACACACACCTGAAAGTCACCCAAAAAGCAATCAAAATAGCCCATAGGCCACAAAAATAGTGCATCAGGTCAGTAATTGGCTGCTACCAGAGGCACCACCTATACAGAACAGATAACCAACCATCATTGGCATATGGGGTACCAAGTTCTAGAACTAGAAATCCTGAACTTAACCCTTTAATACTTTAGGTGACTCTTATCACACTAAGGGAACACTGCATAAAGATGCATAAAATCAGTACAAAATCTAGTTTTTGTCATAAAAGCAGTGCAACATTTTTACTAGCATCAAATCCACATCTGTAAAAGCATTCTAGAGGGGGTCATTTTGTATATGGATCTATATGGACTCATTGCAAAAAAATTTTGGGGGGGATTTAAAACCCTTTTCTTTTCCTCCCCTTTCTGTCTTGATTGCTGTGACGGATCTGCAAAGCTAAAGGTAAGTGAGTTTTTTTTTCAGTTTACTTTACTTACCGGTAGTTTACTGCTTTAAGATGCAGAGTGTTCAGTGGAGTTTGCTTTAAAGGCAATCCTCATAAAGTGACATTGCAATGTAAAAATACTGGAAAGGAGCCCAAAAGCAGCAATGTCACTTATGGTGGATACATTTACTCTTATTATCACAAACAAGTACAGAACCCAGAAGTTAGAACAGACAGACTTTTAGATTCTTAGGATTCTCACACAGATATTTAGTTTGTGAAGTCATTTAATACAGCACTATTACCTTTTTCCCCAGAAATAAAAAAAAAATTGCCTCTTTTATCTGGGCATTGTTAACAAAAAGAAATGGGAAATTCTTAATAATTCACTCATTTTAAGGCTGCATTATGATCTAAAGAATGTGCATACAATGGAGCAGACATCCCAGTGGCTCCTGAAATGCTCATTTTTCTCACCCACGTAATCCCTCTAGACTTTGGTAAAACTAACTGCATGGATCTGTTTAGAACACAATGAATTCCTGCATACAAACAACTGCGGACATTAATTCCCACTGAATAAGCAGAGACGCTAAGAAGAAATAAGAGGTAATTAAATATTAACATATTATTTGCTTTAGTCAGTTTAGTCTGCTTTAGTCAGATATTTGGCCATGAGTGAATAAAGCTGCTGAAGTAATTAGTTCATCGTTACACTAAGCTATTATATTTCTACTGCAGTGCTGGACCAAGGTCACCAATGGTCCAGAAATTATGATGGGTGCGCTCAGCATAAAATTGCAGAATGCTATATAGTTATCTGTAAGTCCTTGGAAAAAATAGGCTGCTGTCCTAATACGGAACTTAAACGAGACAAAATGTATCTGGTGAGTATAGTCCTACAATCCTGATTAAATCTACAAATAAAGCAACTTACTGCAGATAATTGTCACCTGGGACAAATAATTGTGGTCGAAAATATTGCATATGTACAGTGGTCCCACGATTTTATTATTTGGATCCATGCTGGCGGATCTAATGAATAAGGAGGACTGCTATACTTTCTATGGAGGAGGACACAGTTGGGTGCTGCTTGCTCCCCCCCATTGAAGATAATAGTGCTGTATGTACAAAACTTGTTCATTCTACTGTAACTGTAAATGATCCTATTCACTTCACTACAATCCACTGGTTTAATAAGAATATCTGGCATTAAATATTTTTTTTTGAACGCTAGTGATAACACAGCATAGCCATAGCCTAACCTTAAAAGATCTTAAAAGGGTAAGCACACGTTTGGATAAAAAATGTATACCCAGAAATGTGAAGAAAAGACAATTGCCTGGAATGTTCTACATTTATGTAGAGCAGTGTTTCTCAATCTTTCTAACATGTGGAACCCCTGGTACATTAGTTTGGCAGTTAGTGGGAAGAATGTCACTCAGTCGCTCCGTCGCTCTCCCCCTCCCCTCTCCATAGAGCATGAACGGTGCTGTATGTACAGCATCGTTCATGCATCGTGCAGTCTTTTCTCGTTGGAAAGGATCGTGAAAGATCCTTTCCAACGAAAAAAATTGCAGGTGTGTACGCAGCTTTACAGATGGCTACAAAAGATCATTGGTGTCAGTTAATCTGACCTTAGAGGCAAACATTGCTCATCGCTCAAGGAACCCCCTAGAAACCTCTGGAAGAACAATGGTTGTAAAACACTGATATAGAGTGTTGATTTAATGTAAGTGCTCTCAGTTCCTTTTAAAATCCAGCACTTGGCCGATTGGCCATTGCTCTTAATAAAGACACCTGAAAATCAGTTGTAAGAACTACTGCCACACCAACATATATTATGTTCCATCATCATTGTGGAGGCAAAACTATAGTTCTACTTTTGTGCTGTGTAGATCATGGTGATGGTGGTGGTGTGTGTGGGATGGGGGGATGTGTATATCACTGACACTTGTAGGGCATGTTTTCAGTTTTGTGAGGAGTAAAATCAATCATTTTGTTAAATTCCCTCCAATCTGTATATAAGTTTACTAATCAAATCTATTCAAATAAATGTAAATCCTAAATTTAGGGCATTTTTTTTTACTATAGCACTGTGCTCTATGAATAATTTTCTCTAAATGTTTTTCCATCACATTTACTTGCTATAGCATTACCTTACAACCAGCTACATAATACTGGACCATACCCATACCTGTGAGTTGGAAGCAGCTCAGCCATGGGAGCAGAGGATGACAAGCGAAAGTGCATGTGGCAGGTAAAAAAAGCAGGTAGAACATTCTGACGTTCTATCCACCTGCAAAACCTTAAAATGTTTCCTCCATAGCATAAACTAAATGCATGCATTTTTAAATCTTTAAAAATCAACTACTGTAGTGTTTATATTAACTTTACCATTAATGTTATTTACAAAGGTCATATACAAGATATGTAATAACCAAAGCACTTCTTAATGCCTGTACATGGTTTATATAAATTATTCATGTTTTGGTCCTGTTTATTCATAGTTATATATTTCATGCATCTATGTACATGCATCTCTATTTTCAGTACACCTTGTATACTGTTCTTAACATAACATACCTCTGTAATTATAATCAAGTTTCCTACTTGGCCCACAAATGGGTTAATATGACTTTCTGAGCACCAAGTGACAAGATTAAGAACCAATTTGGCCCTACAACTAGTGAGTATTGATTCTTGTATCTCCAGGGACTGCTAATACATCTGGAAAATGATCGC
Source organism: Pyxicephalus adspersus (assembly GCF_032062135.1). Classification (NCBI taxonomy): domain Eukaryota; kingdom Metazoa; phylum Chordata; class Amphibia; order Anura; family Pyxicephalidae; genus Pyxicephalus; species Pyxicephalus adspersus. The sequence goes on from NC_092862.1 coordinate 35,668,076, forward strand.
TCTGACAGGCAGATAACTGTTATCATCTTCTGAATGAATTTACCAACATGTCTGCTAATCTTTCTATTCTTAGCAGACAATTGTGGTCTTTTTATGTCAAAATCTGCAATATCAAATCAACTGATGTAAGATAAGATAATTGTCACCTGAAATGAAAGATCATGATCACCTCGGGCAATGTACAATGGTACATCAACATCGCTTAGCGATCTGCCATGGTGGCATTACTAAACAACTGACTGGGGAGGACAACTGTCATTTTTTATGGGGAAAGATGCAGCAGGGTGCGTCCTATTCATCCTCTCCTCCTTCTCTCCATAGAACTATACAGAGCTGTGTATATAAACCTAATTCTAAAGTCACTAGAAATGATCACAAAAGATTATCTTCTAGCATTTTGTGTCTGACATTTTTTCAGGAGATCTAATATATCAACCTTTATTGATTAATATTTTGCCATACATCATCTTTATCTGGCTACATATTTATTATTTTTTGGACTCTATCCTTCATTTGGCTTAGCCCTCATATCATCCACACTCACCTACTTTGCTAAAGGGTGTGTTTTCCTTGAAAACAATATATAAACATAGTTTAGGGTATATAGCCATTGCTTCCCCCTTGGTGGGCCTGGAACTTTGACAGTCCCCCTACTCACCCTGTGTATGCTCCGGACACTTGTGCATATTCCCAACAATTGTTGAACATGTCCCAACCAACACCCTTTCAAAAAGGAGAACTGGGCCCAATAGCTCAGTATAAACAACTTTTAAGCTTAAAGTAAGCTCATAAGTGTAATACAAAGGCAACCAACCTTATTTTTAAAGTGGCTTATCTGCTATGCTAAATTTCTGGCATCAACAGTTTGAGAGGCATTGACCTATAACAAGTATGCTAAATGGGAAAATCTGAGAAAAGTCTAAAGTTCTTAAATGCATTCAAGGTCAATGACTTAATGAACTAAAGCTGGAGGGTCAGCATTTCCCATTTCAGAAAGGGAAGTCAGTGATAACAGTCTCCATATTTCAATCATGACAGGTTGCCTCCAGTATTTGGTTTTGGTCTTCTATTGACTACATTATGTAGTGTGGGATCACATTTGATTTTGCTGCCCCCAGCCATCCAGGTGGTTTAATTTCCTAAAAATGAAAAGCTGTGGTTATGTCCACAAGTGATTCTTAGTCTCCATGGTTGAAATCCAGAAAATAAATGGAGCATGGCAAGGACAATAAAGTTCTCCGCTCTACGCCACCAGCCCAACATGTTTCTTTACTAGTACCCTCCCAGGGGGCTAATGCACTCTTGCCTCCTAGCCTAGACCTTTACACTGTTCCTCTACATTGAGAATATGTATGTACATGACCTATATACAGTCTATTGGTAGAAAGCAGTGTCAGCACGCTTGTTGTTTCATGCTTTCATGTCTAACATGCTCTGTTAATGCCCTTTAGTAGTGTATACTATATATAAAGAAATTGAACCTCAAGCCGTCTAAATTCATCTGTAGTATGAACAGGTCTAGTTGTTCGGCTAATAATTTATTAATTGCTTTTATTGATTTCTTTGTCTGAATCAATTATCCTTTTTAAAAAGCAATAAACGCTATAGTACACTCATTTATATTTAATGGACTTTTTATGTCATGTTTGTTAATAAATAGACAAATTCCTGACTAATATATAGTCTGAAGAGTCAGACCATCTAAAGTATTGTGTCTCTTTTCAATCAGGGCTCTCTAGAACCCAAGGGTTCCTCCAGAGAATATTCTTTGAACTGTGGGTGGTTGACCTCCCATTGGCTGGTGGCTGCTGAGTTTCTGAGCCAATGCCAATTTGAGAGCCAGCAACATGACACCAGAGATCATTTCATCTGTCTTTAGGGTGGCATTCAGGCCACCTTTCCAAGGGGCACATTCCTTTAGATCCCCACTTATGTAGTTGTCATTTCTAACACTGACACCCAATCCATTGATGTTAGCAGGGGTTCTTCAAGACATTTAAATAATTTAAAAGGTTCTTCTGGCATTAAAATGAGAAAAAAACATTATACAGGTTAATCTAAACAAAATAGGACTACTGTGTTGCTCACTGCCCTGTTTTACTAAAAATATAGCTGTACCTGAAGATCTGCAGTGATCTGCAGTGCAAGGATCTCCTGCTTTTGTTTATTCATTATATAGAGCTATCATTTTTGAAACTTTATATATATAATGAGGTAAAAGAACACACATTTGTAAAGTAAGATGCACCCCTTCACCTAATTACTTCTTGTCTCTACACTAGTACCTCTCATGGCTCCTTTTACATGTATGTGAAATTAACTGCATTTTTGTAGGCAGAAAATCCCCAAAACATAATCTGCATCCTTGCACCAGTATTTAACTGGACACTGCAATGTATTGCAGTAAAAGTGTGTATGACCGCAATGTGAGACCTAGTACTGTATTAAAGTGCTACAATTCATGTGCCAAATCACAATGCGTGCAACTAAGTAGAGAATCAATTGAGTGAAACTACTGCAATAAAAAGAATCTAGAATGCAGTAAAGAAAATCGTTGTGTGTAAAATGTCAGCATTGTTCTAGCAATGAGGCATCTGATTAACAGCATGTAACTCTATAACTGTGTAATGTGGCTTTTATAGCCTCTAGAAAACAATCACTTTCCGAGCAAGATACTCTGTGCTATCATTTGAAACAAGGCCCAGCAAAGGCAGGCCAGCTTTCTATGCTGCAGTTTAGAAATTGCGAGGCTTTTTTTGTTTTTTATTTCTTCTAAATATGGCTTCTAAATGTTACACAAAGGCACCCTTATGTACCTGCCACTAGCCAATGCTGCACAAAACAAAGTCAGAGCAGTCACATGACTATTACTAGCATTAACATTTATTAATAAACCATGTAAATAAATATTTAAGTCTAAAATGATTTTATTTGCTATGTTTTATCACTTCACACTAGATTTATTATCAGTTCAGAAATCAGCATTGGAAGAGTTAAGTGTGCAAACAAGCATGTTTAACTACTTACTGAACCACTACGGCATACCAAGCACCAATACTAAAGTTACTGTTGGTAAGTGGACTGCTAAAGTGTTCTATATACATCATACCATCATATTCCAAACACAAGGACGCATTAAGATGGCAGATACTGCTAAGAAGTACACTTTTTACATCCCAAAATTCCTATCCCTCAGCTTGGATGATTGGCCCACAGCTTTTTCTGTAAATTTACACAAAGTGTAAGGTCAAACTATTGGCATCCCCTGCTTTAGGAGTTTTATTGTCCATGAGTTGGGGATGCCAGTAAAATGTCTACTAATTTATAGAAAAACAATGCTAAGGATCAGTAATAAAATTTGATATTTAAGAGTTAAAACAAAAAAAAATCCAACAAACAAAAAGTCACCAGCTAGTAAATGATTTTGGCAAAAGACATATGCATAATCTCTTCTGCCAAAAATGTTTTCCCGTCAGATACGGGTGTTATATGATCTGTGTATGTCCAATACTGAACGAGAATGCTGGTAGACCTGGAAGAGAGTTGTGAAGATGGTGACAACAGCTTCCATAATCAGCAAGTCTTCCATATATGCTTGCCAATTATGACAAAAGCTCTCCCACATCAAATGGGGTTTGTTTGATTTAATTGCTGATTCTTTTTTTTTTTTTTGTGCTAATAGTTAAATGCTCAGTGCTTTGATGGGCACATCCACTTCCTCTGGGTCCAAGCAGTACTGGCACACAAGTATTTATTAGTGATTTAGAAAACCAATCTTAGCTTTCTAGATCAACTTCAAATGGTTTTATGACCATTTTTACCTCTGTGATTATTTTCTTTCCAAAACCCACTTCTCTGCCCCTTATTTGATTAATTTGCATACTTTTACATCTCCTAATTTTTTCCCTTTTTGTACAGATTATCTTTATAGATCTTTTAACACACTGGTAAACATCTGTGTCTCAGTACTGCATAGACCAAGAAGAATTGGATAGACCCACAGTAGCTTGTCCTGAAAATGTAAATGTTTGTGCAATGAAAAAAGTTATCATACACAAAAATTTGTTTCTGAAATAATTGAAATGTAACTGGTTTGCCAGGAAATTATTGTGTTTCTTTTTTTTTTTTAACTTGATTTGTTTACATTCATTAATTACCATGGTTGAGCATTATAGCAGTGAGTTGACAATCGTTTAATCTGTCTATGGTGGTGGACAGGTGCCTGACAGCTAACAACTCCCTGAGGAAACATTGATCAGGACTACTACTGATCTTCTTCAAAACAAAAGGCAACAGTAGCATCTGCCTGCACCACTTGACAGCAACAGATCAATTTCAAATTTCAAGAAGTATTTTACACAATTGTTGGAAACAATATAGATCATTGTAACAGTGATCTGTTGATGGATCAAAAGGCAGGACACGGCTGGGCCAGCTCTATCCTGCTCAAAGACAGCAACTAGAGCTCAGAGATTAACCAAAGACTTCAGAGATCATGTAGCTGTGATTTCATACACATAAATCAAAATGTGGTAGTATTGCATTTTATTAGGCTACAAAGAGCTATTAGGCTATGTACACATGATGATTCTCATCCGATAATTGACTCAAGCTGGTATAGGACGAGAATCTGGTATATGTACAGTGCTCACTTGTCATGGATCTGTCATAGAAGGGAAAGGGAAAGAGCGTGGTGCCACTCTGTCATTCTCCTCCTTCCCTCTCCAGAGAGCAGAACAGCATTATATGTACAGTGCCTATTCATGCATCATTCAGTCTTTTGTCGTTGGAAAGGATTGTGAAAGAACCTTTCTAACGACAATTATTGAATGTGTGTACGCCACCTTTTAGAGAGCTCTGTTGCAGTATAGGACGTTTAGAAGCTGATTGACTCAAGTCCTGGATTGACCCCAGCCATCCCTGATGCCAGAACTTCTAATAGTGGCACCAGCCTTCTATTGGGTCCACTGTCCTGTGTCACTTGGGTAAAATTAAATTTTTGTTTCTATATTAAAATTATTTTGGATGTAAAATTTTACAATTTTGTTAACACTAATAAAGAATTATGTGTATTTCTATCACCTTGTTATTACAAATTTTGTTTGCTGTGTTTTAACAGATGCTTTGCATTGTGATCCTAGAAACACCAAACGAGGATTATGCTCCAAATCTCCAAACTGCACTTAGGAAACATTATTCCAGCTGCAAATATGATTTTAGTAGCAATTGAAAACACATGCAATTTCTTTCTTTAAGGCAAATGTATATAAGATACAAAAAATACATTTTAGTCTCCATACCTGCAAGCCTTCGATGGCGAGCCTGAGGATTGAAGGGGTGAGTTTGGAGGCTTGTTTAAAGGAAAAATTACTCCAGTCTATGATTAGAATAAATCCATTGATCTGAAGCTCAGGATCTTCAATAAGAACTTCTAGTGAGAGGAGAATGGCACGTAAGATGTCCACAAAGGAGTTCCTTGAACAAATTAATTGTACCTGAATTAAGATATGTCCTTTGTACAAATAGATTGAAATCATTTCAGACATTTAAAAAAAAACAAAAAAACCTTTACATCAGAATGTGACGCTGCAAGCTTTGAAGGAAATGTCCTATTTGTTTTAGTTCGTATATTGTTTCTTTAAAATATATAAACATTAAGTATTAGGGTAAGGTATATAAAAATATGGTATATAATAAATAAATAAGGTATATAAAAATATGTCTTTCTGGAATTCTGGTGAAATGAACAAACATTATAAACTTATCCTTGAAAATGGTTACAAAGGATTGCCCAATGTATGGATGCTCTAAATCTTACAGAACAAGAGCTGGTGGAGATCCTCCATGATTCTATGAACACCCCATGGGAAGAACTACCACTACCAGTGAAACACTAATGTAGTCTACATATATCACAGTCTTAAATAAGTCAACTCCCAACTATGATGACATGTATTTAGGTTTACCAATCAAAAATATATAGCAGGAAGTATCAGTCACACATTGCTTTCTTTCAATTAAGTTTTCTGATTTGAGTTTTCCACTTCCTCAGGAATGGAGACGAGAACAAGAATGCCCCATATGTGTCACATCAGTGACAGATGTCTTGAATATATTTCATACTCACATCTTTAGTTACAAAGATTATTCTCTGAAGTTGGTTGTGTCTCAATAAATTAGACAATTCTATAAACAGAAAGAAAAAAGCAAGGAACTATCTTCATGAACACATACTTTGGGTGCAGTAAAACAGGTTTTATTACTCTCATACATATTAGGTACTTCTTCAAATATTTACTACTTTCAATACTTATGTAATTTCATTCTGTAATAGGCAGCTACTGAGAAGCATGCTTAATTGCAATCCCACCACTATTTAGTAATCTCCCAACCTATATTTTGACCAGAGACAAACACTGCAAGCTTTGATAAAGCGGAAATGCTCTAACCCCATAAAATGTGTTGGCTGCTCTGGTTGAATCCCAGTGAACTATTTATAAGGAATAAACTGTTTTTTTCTGGTTCCGGTCTGACGGGCGCAAGACCTCTCTTTATATGTGAGATGCCTGCTCAATGCAAAAGGCACTGCATTACCCACAATTTATTAAATTTCTCTTGAGAACTTGAGAAGACTTGAGAAGATCAGCTATCATGGGAGAGCCTGACTGATCCAGCAAACCTGCAATGGATCTGGTTCAGGATTGAAAACATTTGCCAACAGTACATGTTTTTTTAAGAAATCTATTACAGGTTTGCTGGATCACCCAGGTTCTCCCATAATAGTCTATCTTTACAGATTTGGACAGCTTTAAAAATCAGGCGTGTTCACATCACTCTGTGAAAGGTGATCCATCCTGGCACAGCTGGAGCAAACAAACATGATAAATCCTTGCTGGAATCTATTAGTTTCAGTAGTAGTCTGTAAGGGGCCCAATACACAGACAACATTAGACAAAGCTTACAATCAGCTATATCTCCCTTTCTTTGGCAGCACTAATGACCAGGTCAGAAGAATTACTTTATTATCTTGATCTTTGTTGCCATTGATGTCTCTCACAGCACATCTGTTCATCACTGTCTATTCTTTACTACTAAATCCAGGGTTGGGTGGTATGACCCTAGGCATGGCTAACAATGGATTTTACTCTAGCACTCACAACCAAAGTACAGCCAGGAACTGTATAATCACACACAGTACAGTATATGTTCAATTTCTTATCGTTATATAATATTATGTTAAAACAAATCTAAAGCTTTTTGTTTAACATGCATATTCTGACTTTTAGGACAGTAATAAAAATCTCTAGCTTGTCATAAGGCAAGCTTCAGTACATCAGTCATTCACAGCTCAATCTCTTATGCATGCTGTCAAATAAAGTGACACATTTCATTTTATGTCATGTTTTGGCAATCAGTCAAGTTGAGGGTAATGGCTGTCTTTGAAGAAATGTGGCAATGAAAGTGGCATTGAGAAATTATATTCTAGTGTTCCTTCTACCCACAATATTGGGGATGGGAATTAAAAAAAAAAGTCTAAGTATATGTGTTTTAAAAGCAGATAGAAATGCAATAATTCCCCCATGTGTAACCAAGAGGGAGCAGACCAATTTATTTATGCCAAGCTCCTGATAACTGTAATATTAACAACCATTCTTTAGTATTCATAATCTGTAATTTTATAATGAGACCAGCATCCATTCCCCAACAAAATACTGCGTGTTTAAGCCGTGTTCGCATCTGCAAATCCAAACTTTATCACTGCAGAAGCCCTCTGGGGGTTTGAATATCTAATAGATTTCAACTCAGATCGCTGGATCTACAAGCAGATCAAATGATTTGTTCATTGCCACTTACTGGGCTTTGAAGTTGCAACAGTATGATAAAACTGACATTTTAGACAAAAAACCATTCAGCTCATCTCATTTTCAATGCCTCAATGTTCCAAGCTGCAATACCTTAACAGTAAGTGAAAGATGAACTGTTGGCAAAGCCATAGACAAATGAAAACTCCTTATGTGGGAAAGGTGGTCAGGAATTGGACTTAAACAAACCATAATGGAAAGGGTTGGACCTATTTATTTAACATTTCTGGTGGGTATATATATTGATGTCCATAATGATGTCTGAAGCAAAACTTACATTCAGATAAACAATATCATGGGAAGCCAAAAAATGGCAGATTGACAATGTTGTGGGACATCTGTACTAGGTGTTCATTAACTATTTTCTAAGTGACAAAATGTAGCAGCTGTGCAGAACCTTAGGTCTTTGGGTTCTTTAGGTCATTGATGTCCCAGTTAGTCAATATAAGAACTTCACTAATACTTTTAGGTTGTACTCAATTCTAATGAAGGATACCTTCTATACCTAATTGGTCCATATACTCATTATCAGCAACCACCATGATTCCAAAGAACAGCATGGTATAGTTAAATACATATCCACCAATAGTAACACACGAAGTATAAACATGGCAAATCCCATGGCTACCTTGTTAAGCACTTGATGATGCATCATGATGATTTATATCTGTTTGATAAGTTCAAAAATCACCTACTGATCCCACCAGAGTAAGTTCTATAAGGCCATGTGCAGCCCTTATAAGGACTGAGAGAGCGTATTGTGTAGATATAGAGGAAAGAGGTTTAGGACTCAGAGTTTTTGTGCAAAAAGTCAAGTGTGTATTTTGTGGTTAATTCATACAACAGTGGTACAAAGTAATTTTTTTTCACCATATATCAATTTGCCTGTTACCGTCATAGGGTTTGGATATTTTTCCTAGACATAATTTTCCTAAACATCATACGATATCTTGTTGAAAACAAAAAGATGACCTGTATTGGTCACACAATTCCCGAAGCGTTTCGCCAATTATAGGCTCTATAAATCTCTATAAATCTCTTTTCTTAGTGGATTAGATCAGATAGTGATATTGATATACATGACCAGGGTAGCTCGGACCTTCTAGCCCATCCTTTATAAACACCATTGTCATAACTACCGCCTACTTCCAACTTCCAACATCTCCACCTTGGCCCCTAGCTGTCCAGCACTGCCTTCAGGAGCCATAATCATCCGTTCACCATAAAGGGGGAGACCCTACCAAAGGGGATCCCCCCTGCCAAAATCCACAACTTTTCCAATACACTGAATCCCTGCCTTCCAAGACCCCAACCGCTAAAACGATCCCAACTCTCAACTCTACCTAAACATAAGAGGGAGGGTGGGTGGGAAACTTTTTCTATCCAAAAGAGGGCCTCTCACTATCATCCAGCCCTTTTAACATCTCCCATTCCTAATCTCCTCCTACCCCACGTTGTATACTAGCCCAGCCCCCTCTAGCAACACTAACTTTTTCTTAACCCCTTAAAAGCTCTGGGCTAGGCCTAGCACCCGGTCATGTAGGCCCTGCGCCTATTTCTTACGGCTACGGGCCTCTCTTGATCTTACATTTTGAATACCATGGATAGGGGTTTAGATTAAGGTAATAGGAACCTCATCAGGTAGGCATTTGGTTGCTCTCCCAAAAGGTGTAATTGTCCGGAGGAAGCAGAAAATATATAGATGTCTATTGTAGCCAGTTGATACAGCCAGAAGGGCTAATAATGTTTGAGGTCAAATGGTAAATCCGTGCAGCCAGGGGGGCTGTTTGTATTCAGGACTTATGGTGAATCCATGCAGCCAAATGGACCCCTATCCATGGTATTCAAAATGTAAGATCACATAAAACAATATCACAATCTGATTGAATCGACTAAAAAAAAGAGATTTTTTCTTGTGGACTTGAACATATCTAATCGCATGCAGCTTGAATACTGCTTCTACTACTCCCTTACCTAGACCGCAGTTCAACTAAATAAATCATACAATCTCTGCAACCACATACCCCTGAGGAAGCCTATAATTAGTGAAACGCGTCGGGAATTGTGTGACCACTACAGGTCCTCTTTTTGTTTTCAACAATATATTGTATGATGTTTAGGAAAAGTATGTCTAGGAAAAATATCCAAACCCTGTGACGCTAACAGTCAATTGGATATATGGTGAAAAAAATTACTTTGTACCACTGTTGTATGTATTACCTACAAAATACACACTTGAGTTTTTGTACAAAAGCTCTGAGCCTTAAACCTCTTTCTTTCCTCTATATCTACACAATACGTTCTAAAACAATTAATAAAGAGGTGGCTCTACAAAACTTACTCTAAGCAAAGATAAGAGCCAACACCCACCAACAAGTTACACCACATAAGGACTGGTAAGCATTATTATATACATTTCTTTTGTTGGGTTTAAATCCCTGGTGCTCATGACACACGCTGGCTGTCCCGGGCTAGGCTCACCTTCTTTTGGGCACCAGAGGACTGGACAAGAGCAGCTGTAGGGTACTGGGTGCTGAAATATGCTCTTAACTCCAACTTTTTATTTGGTCTGTTTTGTGGCCTTGTGGCACCCTGCAAATATTGAAGAAAAACTGTATATTTTCAGGTGTTGAGGTGCATATGATAGGCTATTTAACTTGGCACAATGCACCTTAATGCATTAAAAAGCACTGCTATTGTACAAGGTTTATAAAATATGTGTCCATGTAGATAGATAGTAAGATTGTGATGAAGTATGGAATCCCTAAAAAAACAGATTTTAGGATGTTCGCTTTCCTTTTACTGGTAATACATGAGATTATTCTGTAAATGTGTACACATGATTATGCAAAGTCAATGAGAAATAAATAGCTAATGAAAGGAGTGCAGACATGAGGGAATGTAAGAGAATACAGGGAAGAAAATATGTGTTTCTGAAGCACAATTCATAGGTTTTGAATAGACCGATATTCATCAAGCCACACTAGAGGTTGAGATGTAATATGAGGTTGCCATAGAGATCTCTGTGCATATTGGCTTTAAGGTGTTCACACACTCCGCAGATAGCATTATCATTGCTCAAGGCCTAATTCTTGATGTGAGGGATACAAGGTCACCTCTGAAATAATTACCTGTCTAATGGGACACTGAATTATTAATGCTATTCTTTGTTTTACCATTTAGTTTTTACAATGATATTAAATAAAGGCAATCTTATGAAAATGTTAAAAAGGCAAATGGAAAAAAATGAATAATACCTTATGACAAAAGATTGTATCTTTGCTTTTTACTCCTAAAAAAATCAGCCCTGAGGCCAACATCCAGCAGAGGAGATGGTGAAAAGCAAATACTCTGATACAGATAAGATTTATGGTAGGAGATTAAAGCCTCATAGAGATGTCCAATAGATGTCTGAGGATTGTAGCTGGAAACAGTCCTTTGTGATTATTTACAGTGACAGATGAATGGACGAATGCTGCACACACAGAGCCATTCTCTTCACTGGAGAGGTGAGGGTGAGGATGAGTGCACGGCACCCCACTGTGCTCATCCACCATGGTAGATTGATGAATGGCGTCTAAGGACCCTTGTACACATGTCTGATTTTTGAAGTAGACAAGCCCAACTATTCATATTGGGTGCCTATTGTGTGACACGCAAATGTAGCTGTAGTAAGGACTTATTTCTCTCTGTTTGTTTGGCATTTACAGCAACAAGAGCAAATGGCTGAAATAGCTTTCGCATTAGGCGTCCAGCAATTATTTTTTGATACAGAGATTCACTGGAACTTCCCAATGTAGAAGTTGGCACAGAAAAATAGGTGATGGAAAGTACGCCAATGGAGAAACCTGGGACAAGTATCTAACAAGAGTTATCAGCTCATTATGGAGAGATACCTTTGATTTCCCCTGTGCTGGAAGAGCCTAGGAGGTCAAAGTCTAGGTCTGTGGGACTTAAGCTGCGTACACACGGCAAATTTTTCTCGCCCGATAATCGGTATCGGCCAATTATCGGGCGAAAATCTGCCGTGTGTACAGTCGGTCGTCGTCCATCGTCCGACGACCGTCCTGGCGGATCCATGGACGATGGACGACGACCGATCCTAATGAAAGGGAAGGGGAGAGCGCGCAGCAGGGTGCCGCTCCGTCGCTCTCCCCCTCCCCTCTCCATAGAGCATGAATGGTGCTGTATGTACAGCATCGTTCATGCATCATGCAGTCTTTTCTCGTTGGAAAGGATCGTGAAAGATCCTTTCCAACGAGAAAAATTGCAGGTGTGTACGCAGCTTAAGACCTCCAATGAATGGATTATCAAGGTTCTTCCATGATAGTTTATCTTCTCCATTCCTGTAGAGCTTTAATAATTGAGGCCCAATGACTGAGCTTTCTTGACCTTAAAGTATAACTATTTTTTTTATTTTTTTTTTTATTTTTTTAGTAATTTGTTTTTAGTTATGATAGTGTTTTTGAATTTCTATTTGATTATTTTTTTTCATTGTCTTGTTCACCAATTTCCCCAGACAGGGCTGTTTCATGGCATAACTGCATACTGCAAGGGCGCTCCTAAGCTTGAAGGTGCCATATTGCTTCACTGCAGACATTTAAATAAACCTGGGTTGTCTAACTGGAGGCATGTGGCAAAGCATTAAGTTAAGCTGTCTTTAATACATCCTGACCGTCCTGCTGAAAATGCCTGCCCTCCTCTCTGCACACTTCTGTGGTATAGAGAAGAAAAGGCAATGTCGGGACTGAGCGGTGACATCAAAATCACTGCAGGGACTGACATTGTTCTCCCACTAACACTGCAGCTACATGAGATGGGGGTACATAACTGGCCCATAAGGGGAGGAGGTGACAAGGGGTGTCTTGCTTCGGGTGTTGAAATATCCAGGAAACGGCCCTATCAACAGAAATAAAAATAAATATATATCTAAGCCAAAGTTTTAGTTGTCACCAGAATAGTCACCAGAATTTTAGTTGTCACCAGGATAGTCACCAGAATAGTGAAAGTTTTTACTTTGGGACAGCTTACAGCCACTGTCTAAAAGGGAGATGACACTCACATTGTAAAGATATCCTCCACAAGACAGGAAGTAAAAGAAGATTTCCCCATGGGGCACTAATGGCAAACACAAAATAAAAAAGGTTTAATACTTCCCTACTCTGTTTAAAATGAATAAGAAACTCTAGGCATTAGGTGATTGGCTCAGGGGTTAGCACTCTAGCCTTTGCAGCGCTAGGTCCCAAGTTCGATTCCCAGCCAGGACATTATCTGCATGGGGTTTGCAGGTTCTTCCCGTGTCTGCGTGGGTTTTCTCTGGGTACTCCGGTTTCCTCCCACATCCCAAAAAGATGCAGTGAGGTTAATTGGCTTCTCCTTAAAAATTGACCTTAGACTACAATATTGACATATGACTATGGTAGGGACATTAGATTGTGAGCTCCTTTGAGGGACAGTTAATGACACGACTATGGACTTTGTACAGTGCTGCATAATATGATGGCACTATATAAATACTGTGTAATAATAATAAAAAATACCTTAGGATGCTTAAATATTCATTCATACACTTACAGTCTTGTGAGGAACTTAACTACATATATATGAATATATATATTTATATATATACACTCACATATACAATACAGCCTGTATCGATCAAATGTTCGTTCATCGCGCATGCTCAGAACATGCACGATCACTGAACAACTGTACACACGATAGATGGTCAACGATTATCGTCCAATCTGATCCGCCGGTCCGGTTGTTCAATTCCAACGACTAATCTCGTTCATCAGCATCGTTGGTTACTTTTTTTACAAACGATTTTTGGCCAATCGGTCGTTCGTCGTTCATTTCCAACGATAAAAATTGGACGTGTGTACGCAGCTTTAGGCTGGGTCTACACGAACGGGTTTAAAAACGCATGTAAACATTCCTTCTGCGTTTATGCACTTTTACTAGCGTTTTAAAGCTTGCCTTTAAACTGCTGGAAAATGTCTATATCGCGTTTTCCCGTGTTTTTCCCATGTTTGCGGTTGAAGCACTTATAAACGCGGGAAAATGCCCCCATTGAAATCAATGGATGTGCTTACCCACGTTTAAACAATGTTAACCCTGCGTTTTAATTTTTAAAAAGTTGCAAGAGCGTTATATTTAACGCTCAAAAACACGCCTTAAGGAAACACTCTGGTGTAGATTAGCTTATAGGAATGCATGGGAATTTCAAACATAGGCTTCTAGAGCCTCAGGTTATACTTTGGGGGAAAATGTCCGTGTAGACCAGGCATGGGCGAACTACGGCCCGCGAGCTGTATACAGCCTAATACGGATGTTTCTAAGGCCCTTTGGGTGGCTTGCAGCTCTGGCCGGTGCCACCCTGAGCAGGGTCAGGAGAGGGACCCTGCTGGGGGAAGCCCGCTGGCCAGAGCCTCAAAACACGTCCCCTGATACCAAGCCTGTGATGGGAGAGTGGGTGGGTTGTGTGCAGTGACACAGCCCACCCACTCTGCCATTGCAGGCTTTGAGCGGGTTGTGTCACTGTCACGTTCAGTGGCGTCATGATGGCATAACCCCTCCCACTCTCCCATCAGCCCGGCCCCTCTGTCAAATATTATTTTAGATTGTGGTCCCTGACTAAAAAAAGTTTGCCTACCTCTAGTGTAGACTAAGCCTTACTGAGCTGAATTCTTGAATTGTGTCCCACTGGCTCCCCATGGGAGGGATTTACTAACAGAGGCTGTGTTGCCAATCCAGAAAGCAGTGGGCAGGGCAATGCCAATAGCCACACCCCTGCAACATTTGTTCATTCCACTATATGTAAGCAAAAATAGAATAGGAAAAAAGAATAAATACCACAGTATTGCATGTTGCTGCTTTAGATAGATTTACCTAGCAGCATTAAAATGTATTTATGGGACTTTACAGGGGGACTAAGAGAAAACTATAAATGCAAATGCACTTATAACAAAGCCTTGCAACACATTTGTTTCATGGAAGATCATAGCTCTATTATAGATAAGCCAGTAAACAAGAGTTTGTGTACTCAACGTCTGTTACCTAAATTCTCTAAATAGCATTATTTATTCCCAGCAATCCAGATCTGACAGGGCCATCTACCTATGCTCTACCCTTCCTATATCTCTAAGAGCCAAAATAAATCCTACTTATCTAAACAGGTGTTTGTTGATCTTCCCCTTTTATCTTGAAATAATACTGCTACCGAATAATGAGTCTTTTTGGTTTTTTCATGTCTTGTAATTGATTTGTGCAGAAACGTCCCTGCTATGAAAACACACATTGATCCTTGTTGAAGCTGACACAAAATTTGCAGCATTTATATTAAACTTCCTTCATTGACTGTGAAATCACTTACACAATCTGACTGATCAGCTGCACCGATCAATAAAAATATCACATTAAGGGTAACAATTTCAAAGTCTGTCATCTTAGAGAATCCAGGCTTGTTTGCAGAAAAGCAGAGCTGTATGTGTGATCTTTTAAAGAACTCTAATTATGTGTCAGGGACATGAATTCCTTGGGCTAAACAGTATGCATATTTCATTAAGATAGATATACTTAGACTGTAAGCTAAATTGCTATGGTAACCCAATCTAGTAAAAAAATCAAAACATCATCATCCCCCCCTCAAATTCCAAATCCCCCCCTGACATATATCTAACTGTTAACAACACTGTTATTCGGCCCTCCCCTCAGGCACGTTGTCTACTCTCTCCTCTACAATCTATTATGAATGCTGCAGCCAGACTCATCCATCCTTCCCACTGCTCCTCTTCTGCTGCATCTCTTTGCAGATCTCTACTCTGGCTTCCATTTCACCTTAGAATCAAATTTAAGCTCCTGTGCTTTGCCTTCAAATCCCTCCACAGTTTCTTTCCGGCTTACATTTCTGACCTGGTAAAAAAGTACTCCCCCAGCCGCTCTCTCCGCTCCTCCAATGACCTATTAATGACTTCCTCACTCATGACCTCATCACACGCAGGGATATAAGACTTCTCTAGAGCTGCCTCAATTCTTTGGAATGGTCTTCCTCTTCCTATTTGGCTTGCTCCTGCTTTCTGCTCATTTAAAAAAGCACTTAAAACCCATTTTTTCAAACTTGCCTACCCATCTTCTGCTGTCTTTTGAAACCATCACTACTTCCCACCACTACATATCTCCCATCCTATTGTGTGTAAATTCCCCCACCTACTAGATTGTAAGCTCTTTGGGACAGGGTCCTCCTCCTGTATCACTGTCTGTATTAGTCTGTCATTTGCAACCCCTGTTTAATGTACAGCGATGCTGTTATAAATATATATATATATATATATATATATAGGGCAGGGTCCTCTCCTCCTGTATCACTGTCTGTATTAGTCTGTCATTTGCAACCCCTATTTATTGTAAAGCACTGCGTAATATGTTGGCGCTATAAAAATACTGTTTATTATTATTATTAATAATAATAATAATAATAATAATAAAGGGAACATACTGAAACATTTTTGTAGTAAACTAAAGGAAAGCAAGACCTCAAATTTGTATTTCTGCCTGTAACCCAGATGGAGATTTTCCTAACTTGGTAAAGGATGCATCTCTAGCTCTGAATAAAAGTAAAAACCCAACAGAAGAACTAATTCTTCCTTACAAAAGAAAAAAAAATGTGTTTAGCCTGACATACATTTTTAGATTTTCTTTACAGTAGTACAACCTGACAGCCTCAGTCAGCTTTTTATTGCTTTCTTTATCCTTGTAGGGCAACGTCATTGCTTGTCCCAGGGACAGTTACCGAGGGGAATGAAAGAAAGGAGCAACTCAAATTTGTTCCTAGAACTAAGCTTGATTAGATGATGGTACATTAATCATATTACAACATATTACACTTGAGTACACAGTAATCTAATGACAAAAGAAAAATAGAGCTTTCTGTTTCTACTAATGACAAATATCTGGACAGCAGTAAGCATTCACCCGCAGAGGCTTCCTCAAAAACATCCTACAGTTCTACAGAGGCCATATATTGACCACATTAGATCCCATTAGTGTTCATCTTATAATGTCCACTCAAGGGCAGACTGGGCAGCTGAATATGAAAATGGTATCCAGTGTTTCCTAATACATTTTATAAAATAAAATCCAACAAAAATAACAACATAAGGCATGCAGTTTGCCAGCAATCATCCCACAACACTAAAATATTCAACAAAAGACCTTAAAATATAGGTAAAAACATCAGAACAAAAAAGCTTGCAGAATTCATGCAATGTCTAAACACAGTAGAGAATAGGCAGGCCAGGAATATCTATAAATATATTCTCAAATTAAAAACTAACGCTTAACAAAGCTTAGATCATTATATTTTAATTGCCAGATAATGTCCTTGCTACTTAACAGCCAAGGCTAACGTCTTTGTTATTACAAAGTTGGAGTAAGGTCACATAAGTACTTCCTTCTGCAGACATCAGAAAGGGTCAGCCGCCAACCCTAAACCAATCAGCAGTAGGTCAGCACTGGAACAAATATTGATTGACCTCCCTTGCTACACAATTATAGGTAAACGCAATCTGCGTCAAGAGAAGCGACATGTGATAAGGGACAGTAATCCCCCAAATAAATGTGTGCTGAGCCACTGCAACAGAGGAAGTGGGGTACTTTTTTGTAATTATTTAAAAAAAGTTTTTTTTTTGAGTATTAGTATATTTGGTATAGTTTTGTGTGTAACACATGAGAATTCCAAGCATGTGTTATGTTTTTCTTTCAGATCTGCTTATCCAAGGGGTTACAATATGTTAAAATGAAAAATGTCCCTCTGATGGCTTCCAAAGTTTATTGTTTTTTTTTGTGACATAATTGGGATCTGGAAGAAAGGGAAAATATCACATGTATATGAAAAAGTATGGTAGGATAATGCACAAATATACTACTGAGAGATGTTGGAACGGGATGCTGATCTTGGAGCTGATAGACTGCAAAAAGAACTGACTGGAAACAACGTATCAGCCATCCATGATGTAGGTAAACAGTCAGCCTATGGGCCTGTGTCAATGGGCCTGATGGGCAAATGCAGCATAAGTTCAAAATTAGAATCCAGAAGTGGCTCAGCCAATTACTGGATGTTGTTTAAAATGATTGTACAGATGTATGCTGATGTGTATCAATGAAGACTGTCCAGCAAACCGGAAGTTAGGGTGGAGAGATATTACATTCATAAATGTTATGTTACATTTTTGCACCAGATAAGCAATCATTGCAAATAACATCAAAACCTCCTATGAATGGAGCAGTCACAAGAATCATTCACATTCTGTGAGTTCAGTATTCAGTAGGAATGTGCTAACCTAACCCAGAACGTTTGGGTCACCATATATCAGCATTCAATTATGTCTGCCAGATGCATTATTAACAAGCAAAGTCACTAAGCAATACATACAGTAGCAATATACCAGTCATAGGGCCTGATTTATTAAAGCTCTCCAAGGCTGGAGAGGTTACACTTTCATCAGTGAAGCTGGGTGATCCAGCAAACCTGAATTGGATCTGGTCCAGGATTCAAAGAATTTGCTAACAAATAGCTAATGACTTTTAGGAAATCCATTCCATGTTTGCTGGATTACCCAGCTTCACTGCTGAAAATGTATCCTCTCCTGCCTTGGAGAGCTTTAACCCCCCTAGCGGTATTCCCAAATGTGACTCGGGGTGGATTTACCATGCAAAAAGCGGTAATCCCGAGTCACACTTGGGGTCGCTAAAAACATAAAAAAATCCACTTAGCTTGTTCCGTTGTTGTCCCCCGGTGTCCTGCAGGTCCTCGGTGAGAGGAGGTAACAGTGTGATGATCTTATCAGTGTGCTGCTCCAATCAAGCATAGGGCCATAGTTTTGAGCCAGGTTGTACCATTAACACCCAATCACGTGAAGAAAAAAATAGATTTTTCCTTGCACATGATTGTATGGTTAAAATCAGAGGAGTTTTATCTCTTTTATTAAGCTAAATAAATATCCCTTGCATGATGATAATTAATTTTGCTATGTGAACAGCAAATATAAATCAAATTTTGCTATGTCAACAGCATATAAAAAAAAAATCCCATTGTAACCCCATTTTTTAAATATCTCCTATCTGCCCTTTACATGTGAATTAGAAGAAAATATTTAAACACATCTACATTTACCTACTCTGGTCCCAGTTGGCTGCAAAAAGTAGAAGAATCTTCCGTCCATAATGGTCACGGGTGTCAAGCACACCTGGAAAGCCATCCATAAGGGCTCGTTTAATCCCTGGATCATCCGCTTTAAGGTTTTTGAACATGTCCAAGTTGAGTTGGCGATACTGGAAATACTGGGCGAGAAGTCGGAATGCTTCCATCTGGTTGAACTTTCTAGCTCTAAGAAACCTTAAGATGAAAGCATCATCTGTCCGTAGGAAACCAATATCAGGTCTTGTGATTATCATGTCTCTAACTTGTTGGATATCCTGATGTAAAGTGTCCGGATTCTCATTTAATTCCAATCGGGCTTTTTCTACAGTCTCTTGACTAAGTCCAGCTTGTAAGTGCGTCATCTTTATAATCTGTACAGTTCACCAGTCTCAATAACACAATTATTAGGGGAGATACAAATCCCATCCACCAAAGCTCCTCCAAAGTCACCTTTAAATTTCAGAACAGTGAGATCCTTTAAACCTTCCACACAATCTAGAACTCTGTAACAGAAAATAAACAGTTTAAAAAAGTTATTAAATTGATATAACATTACTGATAATGTAAAAAATATCATGCAATGTTCTTGTATCCCATAGCACCCAATCAGAATTTATTGTTCCCCGACGTGGCTTTAAAACATGGTAATATGATTGTTTTAGGTTACTGCACTTTGTACAGCATCACTAATTTTAGCAATATTGCAAAAAATAAACCTAAGAAGACTAATTAGTAATCGCATATGTCTCAGCACTGACTTTTAAAACTTCTTCAAATTCTTGGCATGGCAAATGCTAGAGTAGCTAACAGCGCCTCGTTTTATGTTTAAGATATAATGATCCATGATTTCAGTTTTCATTGGTAATGGATTAAAGGCCTCGGAACCATTTTGATATTAAAACTAAAACCTGCTTGTGGTTTTGCTTTAGAAAAGCTTTTCTAATGTTTTCCAAATCCCAACCAACAAGGGCAGTGACATGCCTTAAAAGTGCCATTCAAAAAAGAACAATAACACTTAAAAACTAAAATAGAGAATTGTTTGCAGTTTTGCTGCAGTGTTGTTGGCAAAGAATTTCCTGAACTTTATACCAAGTCCTCACCAACCCACAGGGTCAGTAATATACTAGTTGCCTGGCTGACATTCTCATCCAATTGCTGTATCTTTCTGTATCCCTGACCTGGAAGAGATGTTCGGATCAGTAAGAGGGAGATGAGAACGCTCAATCTGCATATTGGTTCTGTATCAGTAATCAGGACACATAAATCATTGGATCAGGCTGATGTTCAGGCAAGGTGGGTTCTTTTTAGGAGCCTCCATACTTCCTTAGTACGAGTCACCTTTATGTAAAGGATCTAACCATTGTAAGTAGAAAAAACAAGGCAGTTGATTAGACAAAGAACAATAATCAAAACATTTGTATTTAAAGATCAAATGTATGAATGCAACAATAACAGAAACTAAAATCCTCCACTGCGAAAATCATTAAAAACAATGACCAATGCAAAAAGCTTTCTCTTCTGAGAAATAATAATAACCATGAAAATAATATATAGGAAACAGGAACAATATAGATCTACACAACAATTAAATCAGAGGCAGGTCTTTTCTATTTGTTTAATGTGGTCAACGCATTTTACACTCTGCTTTGTGCTCAGTACTGGCACTGTCATTGACACAGTTTATTGTGATGTCTGGATGTTATGCTATGACATTATAACATTAAATGAAATGTCATTATCTTTTTTATCTGTAATGATGTTACTATTACTTCTTTATTTCCTAAACATTGGTCCCCAGCAACTCCAGTGCTACAGCTCCATCATCCGTAATCCAACCACAAATGAACCCATTTGTTGGGTTGGGGGAAGGTCGACAGTAACATTAACTGATGGTGCATTCTGTTACCAAAAAAGGCATTGCATCTAACTATTGCAGGGTTGATGGGGAACTTGCAACATAAATCAAAAGACCATTTTGATGAACACCATGTTGCAAACAATCAGGTTCCATGAATCAGTTTCTAGAGTGCACTAGGAAATGAAAAAAAAAGAATTATTGTCTACTATGGCTACACCTATGTAGCTATACATGAACACCAATTTGCTGCATATGGTACTTCAATAATGCAAACTTCCAATCAAAATCATTTTGAGTTTTGCATAAGTTGCAAGAAGGTAAACACTTCTCTCGGGCTTTTATGGTTATGTTTACCAAATCTATCACATATCTGTCCTGACCACAAAGCTATCACCAGGACAGGAAAAAATGAGAAAATTGTCTAAGAGGGGCAACTAAACATTTTTCTTTTAATACAGCAAGCAAAGTAATGCTTCAGTCACTTTTTTATCAATGTTTTGTCCCTTTTAGCGTATTCCTCTCCTCTGGCAGTCACAGTGGGCACAGACAGTGATAAAAACCTGGAAGAATGTTTTTTTTTTCCCCTTGCCTTTTCAAAAAGGTAAAATATTATTGTTTCAGTAAAAGAATACTATAATATTCTCATATTTATGTTTTACTGTATACACATTGAAATGTATATTCTATTTTTATTTTTTTATTATGACATACCCAGAATTAAACAAAAACATAAAGCTCTGCAAGACTGGAGAAGATAGACTATCATGCGAGAACCTTGGTGATACATCAAACCTAGATTGGATCTGGTCCAGCATTGAAAACAATTCCCAACTAATAGCAAACATTTTTAGGAAATCCCTTCCAGGTTAGCTGAATCACCCAGATCCTCCCATGATAGTCAATCTTCTCCAGTCTTAGAGAACTTTAAAAAATGTTGTCCAATATGAGAGACAAAAGCAATACAAATGGTTGAAATCAATATCATACAAAAGAGTTAACATATGCTGTAGATCACTAGACTTTGTCCAAAGTTAAACTATCAAATAAATTAGAAAACCAGGATGTCTTAGGTAGCCAGGATAAGCTTGGTAAACAGGAGGATGGAGCTCCAACTGCTGTCTGCAAACAGTAAATCTTAAACATCCATGTGCAATATTTCCTATTTACCTGAAAAGAAGTTTAGTATTTGGTCTTGAAGAAAAAAAAAATATTCTTTTTAAATTTACACTGCACACAGGGATGATGACTAAGCCTTGAAATGTATGCAGGACATAACCTGCTTATCCACAGCTATATCCAGCCAGACAGGCTATCAGGCTTCTTGCTTACATCCACACTAGTACTAGTACCATATTAGTTCCCTGGCCTTCTGAATGGGCAGGCGGATGTTTTATATATATATATATATATATATATATATATATATATATATATATTTATTTATTGTATCTTACAGACTAGCTTTAAGAAGGGAACTGATCAGTACAGAATCACATGGCAGGAAGCTGAAATGAAGGGCATGAAGGGGCAATGGAGTCTTCCTGACCTCATCACAGAATCAGGTGATGGGAAATGCTCGATCTCGTCCTTGCTTTAATTGCCACAGACCAGTGATGAAAGATCACATGTACCATCCATCATCCCATGCTTCTCTGCACCCATCAGATGCTACAGACGTAATAGTGATGGGTGGAGAAACATACACAGACCATAAGTTAGATGGCACATATGTAAAATAACCATTATGACATTATTCAAACATGTGAGGGTATTCTCCAGATCTGCAAATCAACAAAATCAACATTTTTGACATCTGTACAAGTGTCTGTTACACTTAAATAATTTAAACATTAACAATACCAAGAATTAATGATTTATATGTGCAGGTTTCTATCTTTGTCAAAATGACTGAATGCATTTCTTTGATTGTGGCTGACTAATCTACAGCCCTTTGTAAGTATATGAGTTAAAGCCGGCACTCAGCTCACACTAAGCTTTGCCATACAAAAAGACTCCTAAAGATTTGCTTTGCATCTAAGGAATAATGTGTGCATGTCTCACAATGGAGCAGATGTTTCATTGAGGAGAATGTGTGCACATATGCTAATACCCTGTCAGAATTCGCATATTATCCACAAATATATCAAAGCTGGGTATGGAAATAGCTGCAAAACAACCAAAGCAGGTTTCTTAAAAATCAACCCTAGTTACAGAACTGTGAATAATGTGCTACTAGCAAACGTTGAGAAGAGATCCGTGAAAGGATCACTCAATAATATAACAAATATTTAAATAATTAAGCAGCATAGTCCTTGTGTTACAGTTTAAAATATGTACTCATATAAATTGTATATAATATTATAAATATTATAACAATAATAAAAATAATATAGTATATTTCTGTCTAGCAATTAATCTTGAAGTAAATTCCAGGACTTTTTGCTGTGTACTTTATGATACAGAAAGGTTGGTCATATTGAATTCAGGTAATTCAGAAGCTGACAATCTTTAATAATTCATAAGTATATATTTATGAAGTAGAAACATAACCCATTTCTCCTCATTATTGCTGTGAATAAAGACTTTCGACCAAAAGTCCTCTGTGCTTAGATTAGTGATGGTCATTTAAAGGGTTTATTTTTGTTATTCTTTAGTAATATTGGGGTGTAATATACTATTGTGCACCTTTGTGAAATAAACCAATTTAGAATGCAATGAAATTGTTGCTTTATCCGCCTATCTATCTATATAAGTTTGTTTGGCTGCCATTGTTACATTCAGGTAAAAAATAATCATCAGAGATCCAGGACCCTGTCCATTTCCACCTCCAACCCTTCCATCTGATTACTGAGATAACCCATCACATTATTCAGCAACAGACTGGCTTGGGATGTGCTAGGGCATGAATAAGCCTGACATTTACAGGAAAAGTCAAGAATTGCATATAAATTCATCTGCTTTATCTCTCCTTTGACATGTGTTTTTTCTAAGACCCCCATTACACATTATCTTTGTGTTAATTTGTGTAGGACCACAGCATGAACATGTAAATGTATTTCATGTCACTCATTCTGAATGCCTCTGCATAACACTAAGGATCTGTTGAAGTCCTTTGTGTTGTAGGTCTGGTTTTATGTGCCCTGTTGTGCATTTGCAGCCCATTCCTAATTCAAGACCTGCTTTAATATTATCTGTTTACCCATGCAGTAACACACTGCAATGATATAATGATGTCTAAAGAAAACCCTTGGTGCACATATCATATGCCCAATGTGAGATCCCATTGTGATGTGGTTTAGTTTAAAAACTGTAGACAAGGTAAGCCCCATAAAGGAAGAGAGCCACAAATGACCCAGTATGCACCTGTTTAAATTGGAGAATTTGGGCAGGAAATATTTACAGAATAAACACAATTTTATGTAACCTACATAGTTATGGCTTTGCAAAAATACCACATTATTACACAAAATATGATATTAAAACTCCATGACATACAATCCATAAAAGTGGATAGTGGCTTTGCTGTCAATGCCCTATGCCAATATGACCAGAAGTGGCCTTCCCCTATGGTGTTTATCAGGAAATGATGGAAGGTTTTCTCTGGCTACCTAACCAGTAGAGTATTAGGCAGGCAGTGCAGATATGTTGGAAGCGTGTTTGGGATGAGAAAAGAACAAAGGCTGCCATTCTTAAAACTATTCATAGGAAGAGATAGGATTAGTCAATAAAATGTGGGTTGCAATGTTTTAGGTGTTTTGTATTTATCTTTATCTATATAGCACCAACAAATTCAGCTGTCCAAAGAATAGGCAATACCCCATGACATCACTCACTGCTTCTGAAGATGTTTACTAGGTAATGCGCCAGGTAAATGCTTGGTTTGCATAAAAAGTAATATCCCAGTATTGGTGGCTAATGGAAAACATAAACCAAATCATAAAAAGTATATTCAGATTGTTTCATTTGTAATTGCAAGGCCCCGGAACTTCTATGTCACTCCTCTGTGATTAGAATGGTGGTTATTCCCAAACTTTTTGAAAGAAGCTGTATATAAAAAAATATACAAGGATCCAAGTGTTTTCTGATTGTAACATAAGTTATACATGTGTGCATAGTCCTTGTTATGGTAAATTCTTACAGACTGTCAAAGTGAGTGAATTTATCTTTATCTCCTTTCCTTACAATGACATTTGAAAATCCAGGACCTGGCACTGTAAAAAAAACTTTGCACATATATATATATATATATATATATATATAATTATATGCTGATAACCCAGCACAAACTATTATGTAAATTACACTAAAATATAATTTTTGCAGTTCTGGATCAGTTTGTCCACATTCATCCAATTATCTTAGTTCACTATAGCAACTCTCCATGGAAATATTTTCTAAATTACTAAAAAAAAAGGGTGCAAACATTTTTCATTATAATAGGGTAAAGTATAGCTAAACGATTTGGTTGATGTATTTCTTAATGGAGTGATGTTTAACAGTGTTCCTCTTTAAGCTTTAGAGACTAACAGTACAAATTACACAGTAGAGGCAACCAGTGTACAGTGCTTGATTTTCAAATCGAAGTCTCAATAAGAAGTGCAAGTTAATCAATGGTAAGTAATTGTTATCATGGCACATTTCCATTTGCACCCTGCTTCTTTTCAAGTTCTTTCTTTGTGTGCTTTCCATCTGTCACCGTCTAGCATATTCCTCATAGTCAATGAAAACATGCCTCTAAATTGTCCTTAGCATTACCTCTATTTAAAAAGGCCATGAACCAAAATCAGGCATCTGCTTCCCTCTCCAATTATGCGTCTTATTAAATTTCAGCACTTTCATTTTTTACAATCACAGCTTCACAGCTGAGATTTAGCTAGGGGCAAAATGGAGAAGAAATGTATTTATTAAAAGGATGAGGAAAATATCAGAATTCAACAAAGCAAAATAGGGGGATTATTGCTTGAGATTAAACCAGGTTCTTTGTTTTGTATTAATATATTAAACAAGAAATAATTACACTGCATCCACAGAAAAAGTCACATGCGCTAAAATTTTGCTGGACCGTGTTTAGTTTTAAATATGCTACACAGTCGCTGTGGTATGGTTTAATTAGCTTATGCAATGTCATAATATTTATTTTAGTCCAGCATTGTAATCATTTTTCATCAGGATCATGTACTGATGATGAGAGAGTTGCACCAATACACAAAGTCTTCTCAAGCAATCCCGAAAATACCCACTTGGTTTAAGGTCTGGGCTTTGTGGCCAAACCATGCACCCCCCACCAAGTCTTTCACAATTTAAGCCCAATGAATTTTTTGCTTTGTCACCTGGTCACCTATATTCATGTCATCAGGAAAGAAACAAATCCATTGATGGAAAAAACTGGTCACTCAGTATATTCAGGTAGTCAGCTAACCTTCCTTTTTTTTGGAAATAACATTTCAGAACCTAGACCTGACCAGCTGAAGCAACCCCGGGCTTGGGCAAAGGACAAAAAGAAATCATGTGACCTGGCTTACAAAAAAGATGCCAGGGCAGGAAATGGGTTATCACTGGATGTGCAAAATGTAAATTGAGTTTTCCTGTGATGGTGATGATGACAAACACTGCTTGGATTTATGTTAAACATACAACTACACAATAAAGCGGGGGTCGGAAAGGTTGATCGCGATCTATTGGTCAGCTGCAGAGAAACTGGATAATTTACTCAACCGTGAGAGGTAAAACTTTCTAGCAAGCACACTAAATAAAAATAATTCATGGAGGGATATAATATTGCAAGTAATCATTTGTAAGTTGCCCTTTTTAGGACAATGGATCAACATGACAACTGATAACTAGAATTTTCAGATTAAGAAGTCAACATAATTCCTTCTTTGTATCTGACATGATATGGTTTAGGTTAATCATGGATCCAAAGAAATTTCTTAGAAAGCTTCTGCAAGTTTTTAGAAGTTGATGCAAGATCTCACTTGGACCTAAAGCTCATTTTGACCACATGCTTTACTGAAGTTAAATAATATTGTTTTCTTTAATTAGAATAACTCAGTTACATGCTTGTCTTAACATAATTTACTCAATTTCCTTTCCTAATCATTGATTATCTTGGCAATTGATATTGATATTCATTGTTGTGCTTATAATAAAGGAAATTGTTACCATGCAGATGTCCTTTCTCTAATTGTTGAATCACAGAGCTGAAAACATTAAAACAAAATAACTTCTGTTTTTTTCTTTTATTACAGTAGAGCAGAAATGGGCGCCGGACATATATGAAGTTTTGTATGACTTCATACACATTTGTATATCAGTATAAAGAGTATTTTGTATTAGTGATGGGTAGCAGATACAGCACAATCCTTTATCTGCCCCCTTATGACCATAAGCAGGGTACTAGTTTATACTTTCTTTCTAAAGCATCTCTTTTGTGAAACTCAGGTACAAGCAAAAAGTTGTATCATGTAGCAAGTATATAGACAGGGCCCACATTTGATTTATGTTTTATATAATCCTGTGGAAGCAGACATTATATTTTATCATTGTGTTCCAGGTAAGTCTCCAGCTTCATGACCTGTTGACCACATGGACCTCTTGCTCAGCATGGAATAGAAGAATTTGGCTAATGGGGTAGGATATAGAATGCTTGAATAACAATTAGAAGGCAATTACTGAATTTGTGGCAGGTATATGTTGCTCTGATTACTTTGTTTTTGGTAAAATCTCCACTGTTTAATTGCACAGATGATATAGGTTGATTATATAGAATTGGCATAAATCTTATTAAAATTGCTCCATATCTACAAAAGAATGTATTTTTTGTTAAAAAAAAAGTTATTGTTGCTATAAACTTGTGCTGCACAATGAGCAATTATCTCTCATACTGCTTATAACAATTTAGCTTTGTTGGCTTCTATTTTATTTGCAAATGACTGCATGATTGTTTTACCTTTGGTTTTGGATTGATGTAAAGATTAAATGTATGGAAGCTGTTTCTAAAATGATATATTTATGTGTGTAATATATTTAAAGATATAATTGAATTCATTTCAGTGTTTAAGAAGGGCAAATATTTTTGAATATTGATTATAAGCTCAGAATGATTTTGCTAATGCGTTAAGGTAGTTATTGTTATGCACTTGCGGCGCACTTATTTATAGTCCATTGGTCTCTATTTATAATGAAGAATGTGTGCTTGAATGTAAAGCCTACTGAAAGGTCCACTTAAGTATGGACTACTGTTTGTGGTTTCTTTGGACCTATAGAAGTCTTTCTTAACCATTCACCTCTGAGGAACCCTTAAAATAATTTTTAAAGTCATGGGGAACCTCTGCTAAAAACAATTTATTGAGAGTCATTGGGAAAAAGCCTCTCAAATTGGTGGTTAGTGGCAAGAATGCCCCTTTACAATGGTGACTAGAATACCACCATTATAAAACACTAAAACACCATTGGAGTCATGCATCTGGCTCTACCAAAGTTAGCCTCAGAACCATGCAGGTATCATCAAATAGGAGGTAAGTCAGCCACAGTTAGAGGAACACCTTGCAACGTCTAGAAGAACCCTGGTTGAAAATGGCTGGTCTGTAGTGTGCAATGGAATATGCAGTTTCCATATAAATGACTACATGAAAAAATTGGAATATTCCATTTGCTTTATTTACAAAGTGTTAAAGTAGGCTTAACAGACTGCTGGCATGATGTAAGCTGGTGGTATGCAGCAGGCGTGTTGCTAAGTGAATCTTCTGATTCTGACTTGCAAGCTGTGATTGAACCCAATCGCATATCTCTTTACAATGCAATGCTAATGTGTTTAGTATTCTTCTGCTATGCTGCCATCACATAACTTTATAATATAAGCTTTACTGACTGTATAAGCCTTTGAGCCACTCTGATCTCTGGGATCTTATTTTTTTCACTTTTAATTTGTCTTGACAGTAGCAGAGGTTGTCATAAGTAAACTGACAGATTCGATTTATTTACTGATAGACTAAAGGCTGGTGGATGCTCTGCATGGGAAGCCACAGCTACAATCATGTGTTGCATTTGTAAAAGCTCATTCCAGTAAAAGGATATTAGCCATTACATTTATATACAGTTTAGGATGATGTTAGGCATACTTTGCCAGATGTACCATTTAAAATATCAGCAGCAATTTGCAGGCTTTGTGGTCCTGCCACATCCATCCAGGTGCTTTTCCTGCCCTATGGAAAGATTATAATAAAAATGTACAGCAAAATGAATAAAAAAATGTTACACTGAGATGCTGCTTGTTGCTTTTTTTCATGGGTAACCTACTAGAATACCAGCTTTGTTACAATAATCTACATTGTTAATGAGGACAAGGGAAATAATGTGAAATAATCCCCTTAAAGTCTGTTTTAAATAATGATTTGTATCACAGTAGGAGCATAAGTCAAAAGTATCTAATGGTCCGGCAAACCGAAGAAGATAATTCACTATAAAGACAATACAATTAGTATAAATATTATCCCTGCATAAGATGCATTTTTGTTTGTGAATTAGTAATTAATATATTATGTATCTGTATTAGGTCTAAAACACACAATGTCATACTTTAATCCTGGCCATGCACCTTCCGGGCACAGGCTTGATTGTTACACCAAGGTGGCAATAAATAACTGATCACTCACAAAATATTTAAAAAAGAGCTTTAACAAAATATACAGTAATCATACAACCTATTCACATCACCCTATGCTACAGCTATTCCCCCAGACGGGTCTTTTATAACCTGATTCATTTTCAGTCATTCTGTGCATAGAAACTTTAAAAGCACTCTTCAACCTGGGAATTGGTCCCTTGATTTACTGTACTCTTAAAAGAGATCAAGTGGGGGAAATGCTTGCAACTTTATCCAATCAACTTTTATTCTGTTATGTATTGTGATCAATGATACCAATAACCACATTGCTCTTGAGCAGACCTCTTATGAAAAATGCCTGTATAGGAGGTTAGGGGTTGAGAGGATTTATGGCCTTATACCTGTGGCGAGATGTATAAATCACAATACACAATTTCAATACTAGATATTGTATCCTACAACCTTAGACCCATTTGCCTTAGACATGTTCAGCTTACATGACCCTAAACCACTACAATTATCTTATAACAATCCACACTCAGCATTCTCCATCACTCTTATCCCCCCATTATATTCCTCTAGGCACCCCTCTCTATTCCATATTTGCTTAGACAAAACAAAATACTGTATGCAACATAGATCCTTCATTCACCAGTGGTGAGAAGCCTATATGCTATGAGCATTTTCCTTTTCTGTATTGTGTTAGCAAAAATTAGCCTTGATTGTGCATCCTTTTGCTGAATCACAGCCTGTCCAGAAGCCTCCAGCAGCCACCCTGTGCCTTTGTGTGTGTGTGGCAATGTGTGGAGCATTGTTACCCTGGAGGCTGCACAGCAATAGGAGCACAGCAATAGGAGCACTGCAGATGGGAGCTGTCCATGCGCTAAAGTGCTGAAACACTGCAGCTACATATCAGCAATCATACTCAAATCATCTTCACATACCTGTTACACATCAAATCCTTCTGCATTGAGCCAAGCTGTCCATCCTAAGGCTGGGATGCACAATATCTCCATTAGCTAAGTCTCCTGAATATCATCTTCAGCTGTAGGGATGATGAGAGCCAGAAGGTTTGCTTGTAAAGAATGAACTGGAAGGAGGCAGTGAAAGGGTCCTCCCAAGCAGTGAAAAGAAGAAGAAAGCTTTCACAGGGGATCCACCCCCAACATCTCATTGGGCGCTTTGAAATTTTTAGCAAATGATGAAACTAAATATTATCTTAATATGTTCAGATCAAATAAAATGTAATAAGTCCTAAACAATGTAGTTTTGGCTTACATATTTTCTAGCTCATTATTTTATATGTGAATGTCTCTCCAATTTATTATTATTATTATTATTATTATTATTAATAAACAGAATTAATATAGCGCCAACATACTATGCAGCGCTGTACAATAAATAGGGGTTGCAAATAACAGATGAATACAGACAGTGATACAGGAGGAGAGGACCTTGTTTCGAAGAGTTTACAATCTAGTAGTAATTACCTTTTAAAGTTATAACTAAACAACATGTCATATATTCCTTCAATTTACACATAGTAAACATAATTACATTAATTATACCCAATATATTATCATACATTATACATCAGCGAAAAAAGGTTATTTTTCCTCCCGAGATTGGTTTTCAAAATTAAATAATGGCCGCCCTCTTGTGTAACAATAATAAAATAAAAATAAGGACAGAAAAGCAGGGGTTTTCTTTGCCGGAAAGAAAACCCCTGCTTTTCTGTCCTTATTTCTATTTGATCAGTATGATTTATATGATATGTATGAATATGATATAATATATGAATATAAAATAAATACATATGTGTAATATAATTCTTCAATGTGTGTTCTTCTTCATCAGACATCAACACCCAATTTACAAGACTGGTTTTATTATGAATTGTGAGTTTTTTTATTACTGAAACGTATATAAAGAAAGAATAAATTGTGTAAAATACATTTTTCAGCAGTTAAGTACTGCACACTTGTTGTTTTGTTACAATTTTTGTTTGTAGCTCCTGCAATTGTTACATAACTCTTTTACACAAGTCTCTGCTCATAGAGAAGCTTACATTTTACCATCCCTATCAAAACCATTTACATACAGGAGGAATTTTAGATGGATGCTTGTGTCAATTAGCATGTAAATAATTTTTGGTAAGGAACCCAAAACAGACAGATAACAACTGCAGACATAATAAAGAACATACAGGTTCTAGATATATAGATACATACAGGGAAAGAATTGCAGTCACTTAAATTATAGCTAAAGCCCCTAATAGATTAGATATACCTTAACCATAGTTATGCTATCAATGTTGTTACTATAATCAGTCAGGTTTATACATATGTCATTATTCCAAATTTACCTAACACATTGAGTTAAGAAAAAAATTAAAGAATAAATGACTTTGACAAGAATCCAAGAATTCAGCTTTCATCAATCTACAGTTACAGTAAAATGCTGTTTAATTGCACTGACTTTTATTGTATGTCTAAAAGAAGCACTTTTGTGTTTACAGCAAATGTTTATGCCGCTTATATTTTACCTTCACTGGGTCCTTCTTCCCACCTTTCAAATGTTTTGTTTTTTTATTAAATAAATTACGTTAGAAATCATAATGCAAGCAGATCATTGCTGGTGGAAGGGGCTAGGAGGGTGCTGTACATAGCTTTCCAAAAACATCACCCAGCTTGGTACTTTTTTAAAGGAGCTTTCAACCCTGATGAAAGGCAAGGGCAGGCTCTTGGTATATTTGAAGAATATATTAAAAAGCCGTGATGGGTGTCATTCTGGAGGAGTTGATGCTCAACTAGCATGCAAACAGCCCTAGGTAAAGCCCATATGTGATGCTACTCGATGATTGAATAAGCTGGACTGCAATAAACAAAATGGCAGCTAGGGAGAATCAGGCTGGTGAGGAAAAGACTAGATGATAAGCTGCTGCAGCTTCTAATGCAGGATCTGTGAAGCTCAATGTGTGTAATGAAAGCAGACTATGCAATCTCATTGCAAAAGAGGACCTTTCCCTATTGTACTAGACTGAAGGTAAGACTGCAATTTAGCTGTAACATATTGTTTGGTCCATTTGGTATTATGTATTGAATCAAACATTTTATTTGAATGGGATGTCAATGCACCACACCATCCAAAAAAATCAGACCTGAGCCATCTAGGTGTTGTATTATGCTGTAACACACATACATTGAGCTATGTTTGTAATAAGCAGCATTGCTGATCCATTCATAATTTGCATTGCACCATCAGTTATGTGAAGCTGGCTCTACTAATAAGAAATGTAACATTTAAAAGATTTAATCCTATTCTTGTTAAGTTCATAAAAACATGTTGAATATTTGATGTGCTATTAAATAAAGCCAGGAATGTCTAACCAAACATTATTCAGTCTTTTTAATCATAACTGGGATTGGCTTAACATCAAATGGAACAGTAGAACAATTTGATATGGCTTGGGAAACCCTAAGTTTGAGACTTAGGTAGAATGGCACCTGTTACCAGTGTTGCCCACTGTTACCAGTGATTTCTTAGGTCATGTAAGCACCCAAAGCTGCCTACAAAATCTGCTTGTTCATGGGGCAGCCCACACCCTATACAAAGGTATATAGGTGAGTCAAAAATGGAATGTTGCACAGCACCTTCTATCCTTGTTCGTAGCCGATGGCCTGCTAAGTATTACAAAAATAATATATCTTCAATCATTGATTTTTTATCTATCTATCTATCTATCTATCTATCTATCTATCTATCGCTTTCTACCTGGTATTTCATTAAAATAAACATTGCTTTGTTCTATTTTGTTGTCCTAATGAACACTAGAAGATTAGGAAAGGGTTAAGGAAAAGATTTTGTCATTAGTAGTGGGGGAGGGATAGCCTAAATGAATTTTACTGCTGCTGTTTTGTGAGGCATTGTCTGTGAGCATTGAGATGACATCAATAAACCATGATACGCTACAAACTGGCGACAAAGCAGAGGCACCACGAGGCTGTAACATATAAAACTTGTTGAAGATTATTATATTTATTACTGAATATGTAAACAAGTACACCCATTATTAATGATTTATTCCATCATTCCTCTTCACGTATAGACAATCTATAATGGGTGTATTGAGATTCCCATAGAACAAAATATGGTACCTTGGTAGAGAATAATGTTATGGTGCATGCCATTCCTTTAGAAGGGTGAGAGGTAAAGGTTTATAGGGTAGGAAGATGTTTCCAAGGATTGGAAGTATCCAAGGTTGAGGGAAATGGAGCCTTGCTGTTAAACGCCCATAATTGTTGGGAAGGGGCAGCGTCGGTGTAATCAGTCTGTATCTGGGTAACAGAGATATAATAACATAATATTTTATCTACTTTTAATAAATGAAGCCTAAAATTTGAATGTAAAAAGAACTAGACATGTAAGCAACCTGTATAGGATTATCGGCCAAGGCACCACTGTGGCAACATTCGTTTGCAGTATGTCAAGGAGCAAAATTAGTTCAGTACAGGGTGCATTTTACCTGAACAGAGATACTTTATCATTGCAGGAGTAAAAGATGCTGTGCTTTGTGCCTATAGCTAGCTATTCTGGAGTCACCATCCATCCACTGGTTGGCAACAAACTAGAAGGGGTCCCTTATGTGTCATTAGACCAGTATCATCAGGAAAACCATTGTGTTGCCATGGGCCCAGCTGAAAAAGTGCTGTTCTGCTGTACATTTGTTTGTAAAAATGATAATGTTTCTGTAGATTACCATTTTGGTAGCATTCTGTAATGTTGTGATATTTGAGGAGACTGTATATAAGAGTACCAACTAAACCCATGTATACAAGCACAGTTCAACATGAGCACTAGGTTGGTCTATGTTTGAGTTTTTCTCATTGTGAGTCTGTCATCACAAGGTTACTTCAGAACAATTGACATTTTTCTGATCATCAGCAGTCTAGTGCTTAGCTAATTGTTGTACTGAAGACCAGCTGGTAATCATTATAGCATAAACCACCCAATTTATTGAACACTTTTGTGACTGTTACCTCCAATATTGTCCTAGAATTATATGTTGGTTATGTTAAGTTAGGTTATGTTGCTGTCCTTGCAGGCACACTTATGGGAATAGCAATCATGGGCCCAGTCCTGCTACAAGGGCTAAGTTTCTATTTTTCTTACCATCGAATGTATATTCTACCTCCCATACAGCTGATATTCTATCATTCAATATACAATACAAACAACAGTCTCCCCAGGTCAAGCTTAAGATATCCCCCATGCCCACAGATCTGTATATTTTGCATAAAATAAATATTTATTCCAGATTTAGGATGCATAATTATTTTTGGTGAAGGTTTGATGTTTATGACTTTCTGTGCCCTTTCCCATCTCCATGAAACACCTAAACATATATCTGCATATATTTTATACATACAATACCTTTTTCACAGAAGTCACCATGTGGGCTGTTTTTAACAAGAACAATAGATTTTTGGCCACAAATCCATCAGAATGGGGAGTCTGTTTAGGTCTGGGTGCCTTATCGGCATTTGCATTATAGTTCAACTCATCAAGATCTAATATTCATCTGAAAGCTTTTCTATAATTGTGTGAAGTGATAAAAGTAGAAATGTTATCATCTTAGGTGTAAGGTCTTTCTACGTTTCACTCCATGTAGGAATAAAATGTGTTTGCAGAAAATAATTACTTAACTAAGGAACAAAGATTTTACATCAGTAATTCTCAATTACCAAACCGGACTGGTAAAATATGGAATATTTATACGTATTACCAACATTTAGGTAGCACATATATACACACACACACACACACACACATATATATATATGTATATATGATAATATATGAATAATAAGAGAAAGCCTATGAAATATTCCACTCTTATACAACCTTTTAATCATTTATAACATTTTAAAATACTGGAAAAATCCAGAGGGAACAGGGTTGTACAAGTTAATTAACAATACACAGGATTAGTCCTTTGGTGAAGAATGATAATTACAGGGTTTCTTCCAGAAATCTAAATTAATAGATCAGGAAATGATCCAGCCATAAATCTCTGCATACTTTGTACATTAGTGTAAACCAGGCTAGATTTTAGACCAGAAAACTAAGTTTGACTATAGTCTTGTTCACACCATACGTTGCTAAGTTTCCTGGAGTGAAAAAGGTACACACAAATAAAAGTGCTTTATTTTCTAATAGATAAATGATATTATCACCACGATATGTTGCAGCACCTAATATAAAAATGTCTTTGTAATTCATTGTTGGTGCACTGGTCTGCATGCTTTCATCCTGCTGAATTGGATGAGCCCAGTCATCAAGTTTTTGTCTGGTATTCTTATTACACAAGAGCATCAATGTACCCCCCAGCCAGGTAGTGATCCCTAACCTATTTATATGGGTGATATTCCTATAATCTATATATAAATATAAATATATATATATATATATATATAAATATATATATTATAAATTATAGTGATTTACCGTAACTGCATTATTTTAATATATTCTTTTGGAGCAGAACTTGAAAAGTTTAAGAAATTGCAAGGAGCACCATGATGATTGCAAGAGGCTGGAGGACCAGCTGGACACTCCAAACCAGGGTCATATCATCAGACAGGACAAGTATCCTGTTGTGGGCAGCAAAGTTTATTAGTTATATTTATTAATGTGTAGAAAGTGTTGGCTGACAATAAATTATAGCTACAAACGTTATGTAGGAGAAACAATGGCTACACATATTATATGATAGGTATATTTATTATTTGGTGAAAATAATGACTGTATTTGCTGTATAGGGTAAATGATCACTGCACTTGTAGCATGGAGGAAATGATAACTGCGTTTTTTATCTTTGGGAACGGCAAGGGGTTGGCATCTTCTCAATGTTTGCCATGGGCAGCAAAAACCTGAGATGCACCCCTAATACCAGTACACCTATACAGCTTTTTTTGCACCTAATTTACTGAGTAGTGTGTTAGTCTTTTTTTGATAACAGAGCACAAAATTTTAAAGTAAAATAACACTCACAATCAGAAATCACCATTTACCAGTCTGCCCATTCTAAGCTTTTGAAACTGATAGCCTTGGGTAATGAACACTATTGCTCTTCGTAGTATGTTAATAAATAATCTGAACAGATCTGCTTACTTCTCATTCTGTTTCTGCAATATAGCTATTTGTGAAAAATGAAGAAAATAACAGATCAGTGGATGTCCTGCTTATAATATTCATACTATTACCTCCTGATACGAGGACACTAAACACAGACACTGTGCAGTGATCAGGGTCTTTACTGAGCTGTATAAATTCTAGCTTTTATTAACCTCTGCAGGTTGCTCAGTCTCATTTGATCTTGAGATTTTACAGAACAGCAAAAATTCACTGCAGCCTACACATGTAATGTATTAAGAACCCTGGACATTACATTGACAGCCACAGTTTTATTTCGTGAACAATAATGTTCTATTTGGCTTACCATCATTTGGTCACATGAAACGTGTGCTGGAACAATAAATGTATATATATTAAAGTTATTCCTGAATTAATTGCACATGGCAGGCAGAATCACAAGTTCTATTATTATTATTATTATTATTATTATTATTAATAAACAGGATTTATATAGCGCCAACATATTACGCAGCGCTGTACATTAAATAGGGAAGTTTTATACACATATACATATAAATGTATATGTTAACAGTTGTCAAAGGAAGTCAGATCAAATTTTTCTACAGTGGTCCCTGATAGCAACAAAAACATTAGCTAGCCATGAACTTGTATGTAGAACCCTACCTGTGGCGGTGCCTTCTGCTGTCGCCTCTGCCTTTCTTATATGATGGCTCAAGAGTTTTTATATCTGTCTTGGAGCCGCCAACACTGTTTCTTCAGCTTTGCAATACCAAGAGTTGACCTCATATTTTGATCCCCAGTCCTCTCGAAGAATCAGAAACTTTTGTGAAATGCAAACAGAATTTTGCGGATATTAGGTATTACTAGGCTGTGGTTTTTGTATATATATGTACAGATAGAGATGTTATAAAAATGGTGGTTACAATCTCTTTTCATTTTGAAACATGGAAATGTAAATTTGTAAACTTTAATTTTTATCATTTCAGTAAACTGTTTTTAAAAGATATAGTACATGGTTTGTGACAACTCTAAATATCTATAAGTCCCATACACACATTTCTTTTACATCTACCTGTGGAATATCTGATCATTAGCAAAATAAACCAGACCTAAATCTCAGATGACTTCCACAGGCTCCTTGTGGAATATATTATTAGCTGCAGCACGCTGCTAGGTTCTTGTCTATGATGGTGTGCTTTGAGGGTGAGGGGAAATTCACAAGGATGACACAAATTGGCTTTTAGAACATGTTGCCCAAATTTTACCCCACTCTTGAATGTAAAAATGGTCCCTATGGTGCTATATGAGTACACATACTGATGTAATTGTATTTAATTATTTCATGAAATGAAAGCAGTGGCTAAAATTGTTTTTTCTAAGACTTCACCCAAATGTGGAATATAATGCCCAGTTTACAAATGTACATGCTGTTACTGAAATAAATATATTTATAGAAATATTCTTGAATGTTTGGAGTTGAAATAAACATTGGTAATAGAACTTTAAAACACGCCATGTAAAGCTGAAATCATAGTTACATAATTAGTTAGCTTGAAAATAGACATAAGTTTATCCACCACTAGGTTTAGTTCCACTACTAGGGAAATAAACGTATCCCAGATAAAAACTCAAAAGACATAGAGTTGATCCAGAGGAAGGCAAAAAAACTCTGGTACAATTTGCTTCAGTAGGACCAAACAATTCCTTCCTAATCCCATGAGGCATTCGGATGTTCCCTCGATCAACAATCTCTGTTATCTTTACTTTAAAACTTTAATACCCAGTAAATTATATTTTGCTGTTTGCCACCCCTACTTACCTGGACTAGGTTCTTTCTTTTTTCGTATTGGCTTTGTCGCCATGAAAACTGTGCATAAAGAAATTCAATATTTCATGTGATTACCATTTCCATTTTGATAACCTAGAACAGCTTTTCATAGCTTTTATCTTAGTCTTGCACAGACCTGTAAACCATTAGCAAAAATAAAAGAGCTACAAAGTTTTTACATTCTAAAGTTAACATCCCTTGACAATTTGAAGCAATTACTTTTGTTTCACACCATTAAAAATGACCTTTATATTCCAGTGACTGATAAAATTATTACTTTAAGTGGTGATGCTTTTTAATAGAATTTATGGCACCCTGAAGAGATTCAGCCACTTGTGTTCTCAGTAGTGCTAATAGTTTCCCTTAAAGGAGAACTAGAGAATATGCATATCATTTGCAGTGACTCTGAGGACACAGTGATTTTCAAGTCCAGATTTACAATTCCAGCTCTCCTCCAATGCCTCATGGGACTATCTTACGTTGCTCTCCATCACTGCAGGACTGGATTGCCTTTCCACAGCTGTGATTAATTAATAACATAGAATTTAATCAGCTTAAATGACTGAAAGAAAAACCATGCTGTTGTGATTGGCCAAGGAGAAAGAGGCATGAAAATGACACAGGTGCAATGGTGAATGAGATCCTCAGAGGGGAATCAATCTGAATTAAATTTTTAAAAAGAGATAAAAAATAACCTAGAGTTACTCTGCACCATCCCAATG
The DNA here is from genome assembly GCF_032062135.1 of Pyxicephalus adspersus. NCBI lineage: Eukaryota > Metazoa > Chordata > Amphibia > Anura > Pyxicephalidae > Pyxicephalus > Pyxicephalus adspersus. Next base: position 35,707,309 of record NC_092862.1, read on the forward strand.
TCTGGGTTAGGTGAGAGGAAGTGGCCAGTGGAGGATTTCCAGCTCCACTAGCCAATGAGGAAAGGTGCTGTAAGCCACCCAACCATCCTGATCCATATGGCCAGCAGAAATTAAATGGAAGAGGGTAGGAGCGAGCCCTATCAGGCCTATCCATCCTAATTTACTGTAGTACCCAAAATCAGAGAGCAGACAATGAGGCCTAACTCAGATCCCTTTTAGACACTAGCAGAATGGCCTAACCCCTAATCCTCCCTAACAACTGTAGGACAATGCAGTCTGTCCCCACTCAGAAACCATGCATTGAGGTGGCAACCACAATGATCCCATTCCCCAGCCATATTGGGCACCAGGGGTGACCAGTTATGATAAGGGCTTACGCTTCGTTCAGCTTCATTAACCCCAATTATCTTTTTGCCTTGCACAGCAACTCCAGTGGGTCAGAATGGTAGGTCAGTCACTAGAACTTTCCTCATCCTCCTGTGGTTCGTAATATTGGCACATCATTGGAAATTGGCAGTTGTTCTTAATAGCTATATGTCAGTAGAATTTCAACGATAAATGACTGTCAGTGGTAAAGGGTACACACAGCAAATTAGCAACAGTCAAATGTGGCCCCCAATTCCTATCGTTCACGAGCAGTCCCCCCAATCTCTCTAAGGTTCTACCAACCTTAGTAGTGTGGTCCCAAACTCACTAGTAGAACACTACAAAGTGGGCCCAACCAGACATAGTTTATGGGTAGTTTAATGGTTTGTGGTATAAGCGCAGTGCAAAAGGTGATTCCTATTCCAACTTGGAAAACCTTAAATGGGACTTTTTAGTCACCATGTTTGATAACATCCAATATTCAAAATAATGTATTTAGGATTGCTCATATAAAACAACACTATACACTATGAATATATTTGTCAAATCCCATCTACAGTGTATGGTAAGCATCTAGACAGGGGATATCTGTGTCTGGAAATCAGCATGTCATTCTATTTTTTCTCATGGTGGATATCCAGGAAGGAAGGACACCCAGTAGTGTTCATTGTCTTAAAATAGAGAAGGATAGGAATCCTCAGAACATAAACTCAGATGTTTTTCTTCTTACATGCCTGCCGTTCTAATAGGACTACAAACTGGCAGATGGGTTTTGACAAATATAATCATTTTGTAGTGTTGTTATATGTGAGCAATCTCAAATAAATGATGTTTGTGTATGTTTATGTTGCAATAAGAAACCTATTGTAAAGTTACTTCACAGTTCAATCACAGTTTTTGGACACTTGAAAAGCTGGGGAAAACTATGGAGGACAGCTAAAGCCTACAACATAGTAAAGTGGCACTAGGAAGCTCGGATACAGTATGAAGGGCACTGGAAAGCCAGACAACACAACTGGGAACACTGAATTTTGGCAAAACATTTTTGTCACATCATCCCCCCCTCCTATTCCAAATCTCTCTCTGATATATTTCTAACTGTTAATAACACTGTTATTCATCCCACCCCTCAGGCACATTGTCTTTACGTCCCCTTTGATTCTGCCCTTTCATTTACCCCCTATATTCAGAACATTTTCAGGTCCTGTCTCTTTCACCTACGCAACATCTCCAAAATCTGCCCCTACCTGTCCCCAGAGACCATCAAACTCCTTGTACATGCTTTTATCATCTCTCGTCTGGACTACTGTAACATCCTTCTCTCTGGTATTCCACTAACCCGACTCTGCTCTACAATCTATTATGAATGCTGCAGCCAGATTTATCCATTCTTCCTTCCGCTCCTCCTCTGCTGCATCTCTTTCCAGTTCTCTTTATTGGCTTCCATTTCAGCTTAGAATCAAATTCAAGCTCCTGTGCTTTGCCTTCAAATCCCTACACAGGTATTGTCCCACTTACATTTCTGACCTGGTAAAAAAATACTCCCCCTGCCGTTCTCTCCGCTCCTCCAATGACCTATTAATGACTTCCTCACTCATAACCTCATCACACGCACGGATATAAGACTTCTCTAGAGCTGCCCCAACTCTCTGGAATGGTCTTCCTTGTCCTATTCGGCTTGCTCCTACTTTCTGCTCATTTAAAAGAGCGCTCAAAACCCATCTCTTCAAACTTGCCTACCCATCTTCTTCTGTCTCTTAAAACCCTGACTACTTCCCACCACTACACATCACCCCTCCTATTGTGTGTTACTTCCCCTACCTCTTAGATCATAAGCTTTTCTGGGCAGGGTCCTCTCCTTCTGTGTGACTGTGTCTGTCTGTCATTTGCTACCCCTATTTAATATACTGAGCTGCGTATTATGTTGGTGCTGTAAAAGTCTTGTTTATCAATAAAAATAATAGTATTAGCCCTGACCACTTTCAGCCACATCCACTACCCTCCTACCAATCCCGATTTCATAGTGACCACCTAGTTCTCTACCCCCTCCCCTCAAGCCATATTGTCCCAGTCCCACCCGTCTTATCACCTGTAACCATTTCCCTATTTCAAGTTTCTGGGGCATGTTTGGAGGAAAAAAAGGAAAAATCTGATTTTCTGGTTACTCTGTTTGCAAAAAATGTTGCAACATTCACTGCAGGGGCTCTCAAAGCATGTATTTTAAATGACAATGTTTGATTCAACGCCATTGAAATTTTTGGTGAAAGTCACATTCCCTGTTTTATAACTATGCCTTTAAAAGTTCAGTTGTACTTTTTTGTGACTTAAACATTGCTGATTGAGAATTATTAGCATTGCAGAGCCCTGGTAAGTGCAAATGGGTGTATTCTCTATACTACATTCACCACTGCATTTAAACCCCATTTACTTTATTTGAATAGATAAAATGTTACTCTTCTTCTCTACATACTCAGGAACAGCTATTATGTTCTAATGGATGAAATCATGATTTTTCTTCCACTAAAGGAGTTTTCTATTTAATTAAGGAACCATCCAGACTTTTACCTAATATCAAGTGGTTCGTGGAGTTATGCGGCATTTCATTTTTTGTTTTTATTACAGTCAATTATTCTTATGAATATAATTATTTAAGGGTTACTTTGAAGACCAGTCAGTGCTGGGGTGATATGGTGGCTCAATGGCTAGCCTGGCAGCATTAGAGTCCCAAGCTGAAATCTCAGATGGGATACTTTGTTATATGTTCCCTCCTTGTTTCCATTCATTTCTTCCCGTATCTCTAAAACATACTGGTAGGTTAATTGATTAAAAGACCTTCTTGACTTGTATGCAAGATCCAAGCCAGCAATTCGAATCACTGATTTCTCAAGGTCACCAGAACAGTCAGGCAACTAATTTAGTTATTATGAGGTTATCAACCAAAACTCACATATCTCTACAACAGACTCAAAATTTCTGTTGCTCAAGACAATCACAAACACTCTCACATCAGTACACTTGTACCCGAGCATCATTTATTGAATAGCCCTGCTGAGTCAACATAGGAATGACAGGAATGGTTGCTGCTGTTCTTCCATTGAACGAACATGTACAGAGCTCCTCCATTCCATTGTTGCTGGAAGCGATCATTAACGATCAGCTGCAGTAGCTATAATTGCACATCTGTACATGTCTTCAGAACAGGTTTGCTTTAAAGGTACATTTAACCCTGAAGAAAAATTAAAATCACTGGGTCTATCTTTATAAATCCAAGTAAAATGTTCATTCCTGATGTGTGAGTTTGTAGGTGTGTGTCAGTATGCAGGATCATTGCCTGAGTTATTAAAGCTCTCCAGAATTGGAGAAGAGAGACTTTCAAGGGAGAAACTGGAATTGATTTGGTCCAGGATTTAAAACATTTGCCAATTATTAACAGGAGATTTTTAAGAATTCCAATCCATGTTTGCTGAATAACTCCCATGATAGTCTATCTTTTCCAGACCTGGAGAGCATTTAATGAATCAGGCCCAGTTTTTTTTTTAAATCTGTGTAAATATTATTGCATTTTCATATTTTGGTTTAGGCTCAGTTTGATCATATGTCTGTGAAAATGATTAGCTAAGATAAATATTCATAATATATATATATATAGGGGCACGGTTTAATGGTTAAGGGGGTACAAATTATACAATGCCACCTTAGTACATTATATCAAGTGATGTACCATAGTTTTTTTTTAGTAGCCCTATTTCTAAGAGTCGCAATCAGTTTAAAGATCTAATGCTTTCATTGTCACCAAAACCAAAAATGATGATTGCTATATTTATAAACTGATTGTTTTTCAGTTCGCCAGAAAGAATTCTCTTTGAAAGTACAAACACAAAATGAAGACTATTGCTTGATAGTTGCATGATCTTTTAAAAAAACAAATACTGATTACTGATTTCGTTGTAAAAGCCAATTGCCATTTTAACATGGGAAAACATGTCAGATAAGTGATCTGTTATCTGATTGTCAGACATGATTGTATAATGTATAACAGAACATAAGGAGTGCAGTGTTTTATTTATGTACCAGTCCCATCATAAATATCATATTACCAATAACCTCACTCATATTCAGCTCCTATCTGGCCCCCATATTAAATACCGTGATCATTCCCCTTTATGTTCTTTTGTATCAACTCTTCTTTTTTCCAGGTGAGCCTATCTTGTGTGCAGCCTATTCACATTCAGTGATCTCTGTTGTGTGACTTCAACTAATGTACCATATTCATCCATCACCCAGTGTAAACCCTTCTTACATTCCATCTGTGGCACCCCTAATATAAAGCTCCCTCAATATCTCGGCACCCTTAAGGCTTTTTCGCATCATATTGCATATTAGATGTAGGGTGGTAATCAGTGGCGGACACAGACAACAGTGGGCATCTGTGCAAAATTGACTAGTGTGCCCTCCCCAACACATCCCTCCACCCCAGTCTCTATCTTTTTCTCCACCTTGCTCTTTTTTACCATTCTTCTCCCTCCTCTTACTTTCCACCCCCTCCATCTCTTACCCATTTCCTCCCTACCTGACAAACACCTCCCGCCACTATCTCAACCTTTATACTGCCTCCTCTCATCTCTTTCTTCTCTCTCCTTCCACCCCCTATATCTCTCCCTCTTTTTCTCTTTTCCTCACTCTCTTATTTTTTTTCTTGTTTCTACCCTTCCTTTTTCCTACTTGCAGGTCTGCATGTGCATTGCTCTGATGGTGTGCATACCTCAGGCACGCTTGCAGCAGCTGTTATGGTTGCGCGCTGTCAAATGAGGGTGAGCTTGCAGGCAAGGACCATGTGATCTGCTGCAGGGGCCCCTGCTGGCTGGAACTGTCCGGGGGCCCTTGTGTAGCTGCACACGCTGTGATATGCCCACCTCTGGTAGTAATGAAGTAGCTGATTGTGTGATGGGTCAGGGTTCCCTTTATCATAAATTCTGACACTGTGCAGGGATTTGGCTGTTTTGGCAAAAGGCCTGATTTATTTCACAGAAGTTTACCAACTGGTAGGTCCTATTCCTGCCATGATTTCTCCTTTCTGCATCATAATAACTTAAACCACAAAGCCCATAGACTGCCATAGATGATTCACTTGTTAGATGCAGCGAACACTTACATCTGAAATGTGACATCAGTCATGGCCACCTTTACCTGGACAATGGTTTGCTAGGATCCATGACTTACACAGTTTGGAAGATCTTACCTCTGTTTTGCAAAGAATGGAAGAGACAATTAATAGATAGCTCTGTTCGCTTTGTATAACTTTTCCCAGATTAGCTCCATACTTGGCATATTGATCTCATCTGACTAGCTTTGTACCACTGGTTGGCTGTGCTTTGTGCCTTGACACTCCATCATTTTGTCACTTTTTCTTTATTTGTGCACCCGTTCCTTTGCATTTTGTTTTCTTCTTTCCCTAGAAAATAAAAAATACAAAAGGTTTTGGGGGCTTGGGGAATATTACAAATAAGTAATATTGTTATTATTAGTTACAGGGTCGATGTACATTACGTTTGGAAGTTGATTTGCACAAATACTTTCTAAACAATTTATTGTTCAGCTGTTATATATTGTTCAAAATTGATTTCTACTTGTATTGTTACAACTGTCTTCATTGTGTGATACAGAAGTTCATGAATAAACTTTACATTTTTTAAAAAGAAAAACTTGATTGCAGCATCTTTGCACTTTGATCAAAATTCATTGTACATAAAGTTCATAGTATCCGTATAAAACAACCTAAGGCTATGTTCAGACTAGTTGTTTTTGCAAGTGGTTTTGAGTGGTTTCACTGCTCATATTTACTAGTAAAATGCACAGTGCACCGAAACAGCAAAGGTATGAACCTACAGACTTGGAGCAGCTTAAATTTCCCTACATTTTTTTGTTACTTATAATTTATATGCTCCATATTTTGTATGTGTTTAGGTGCACATGGAAATATCTACGATTTGCATAATGTATTACAATATTTCTAAGGATCTCATTGAGAATGTCAGCTACTATGCTGTATTTATTGTTGTAAATGGAAACAAACACAGCACTACCTAGTGGAGAAAAAGTAGAATGACGAGCACTTATCATTCAATTTATTATTCTACTATGTTTGTCCCAAGTGCACTAAAATGGAATAATTGCTGCAAAACTGCAAGTTTATTTTTACAGACACAGGGAAAGGCAATTTGGAAAGAACAATGATCTGTGCATGCATGACAGAAGACTTCTCCTCTATCACTGCCCCTGTAGCTGGAAAGCTTACTTCTGCTGTGTTACCACCCCTTCATCTGCAAGCTTTGTCCTTCTCCAGTAAGTGGGGTTGGATTTGGGTTAGGGGTGGTACAGAGTGATAACATTTTGTCAAGGTTTATCTATTAGAAAATAATTCTAATAGTTTTATATGGTATTACTGAACATGTAATAGGTCTTTCCTTCTGTAAATAAAGGAGTATTTCTAATGTTATGGTTAGCTTTTATGTCCAGTATACATAAAGTCATGGGTAAAAGGGCTACCCATCAGTATTTTGAAAGATATGAAAGTTAAGCTTTTATTAAAAGTTTGTATTTGAGGAGTACCATCTCTTAAAATCTTACAAATAGTGGTAGGTAAGATGGGCCAAGTGTAATAAAAGTAAAACTTCCCTGTCCAGTCTTGCACCCTTTACTGTACTATTAAGCAGCAGTACTAACCATTATACTAATGGAGATCATTGTACTAATGGGAAGGTCCTATGACTTAAAGTGATTATTTTCTTATAGTTCTCTTCTAAAAGCTATCTTAGAATTTTCACTATAACAAAAAGACTTTGCCATTCAGAGTAAAGCTTCTAATCAGCGTTTGCAGCTTTAGGTGAGAGGAGTCATCCCTGGTGCACTGCAAGAGGCAAAATTGATTATGATAGTGGAGACATGATGCAAGTGGGGGTTGGTGGATGCGGGAGCATATCTATGTATGTTTAAGCTTATTTATGCATTCAAAACCCAACTGCTATCTTATTCCCGTGCTTGCCTTAAAGGTAACATACATTTTGATATGCAAGGCTAAGTAACAGTTTCACTTCACTTTCACCTTTTGCAGATTCATATACTTACCTACAAACAATATATGATCAGTAAATGTTAAATAATATATATGTGGAATTATAACTGTATGGGATTGTTTTGCACTGCTGATGCATGCATAATCCAAAACATTTAAATGATTTCCCTAGCAAACTTTGCAACCCAAAAATTAATGATTGCTGTATGAATCATGGCTTTCCTCTGGCTGGAACAAGGGAGATTGTTATATAAAGTTTTGCAACTCCAGTATTCCTGTAAAACATCATTTGTATTGGTGCTGCACTATCTGTAATTTGTATGTTCAGAGGGCCTCATAATAGCTGGAAACTCACAACCCATTAAAGCAGACTCCATAAGCCAGATCAGGGCCCCCTTCTAGTTTATTTACCCCTGCTGGTTTATTTTGGGAAATTTCCCCACATTTTGTGTTCACAGATGCAACAGGAAATGGAAGTTATTACCAAACATGTATTGCCATTGGTAGAACTACCTTCTTCTCTTGCACTGGTGAATTTTCTGGTGAATCTATTTATTGACTTTACTCATCAGGACAGCTGGACAAGGGGGATCCTATCAGCTATGACAACAAAATAGGACACAAGCTATAATCATGGGCAGCAGCTTTGCAGCTCAGAATACATTTTATTCTACAAAAAAAAAACTCATGCTTAAAATTCATTTGATCAATAAAACATTTCCCACTGCAGCCTAGAAAGGTTTCCCCTTCTATTTGATGTCTGATTTTTAGCTTCTCTGGTTGGTTACTCCATTGCAGCAATGGTACCAGGTAAAAAAATGTTGTGTTCCAAATAATGATGGATAAGAACTGGTAAGCTACAAAATATACATTTTTGTTTGTGGGTTTAGTTCCTTCAGTTATACCTAAAAATTGCAGTCAGTCAGGTCCTTATTGCAGAAAGGACAAAAAATGTTCACTCTGCAATAAAACATACTCACCTGTCTGATCACTGTCTTCTGCAGCTGCCAGGACTCAATGTTATGTTATCCCAGGCCAGCCAATCAAGATGGCAAAAGATCGAAACCAGGAATAGAAGAATAAAGAAGAAAGATTAGGAACCTGCTAAGGAACCTGGACAGGTGAGTGTATTTAAAAAATGTGATCAGGCATGGGTTATTTTAACAGGTAGGGTTATTTCATTGCAAAATGGTCATTACCTGTGCCTTCTGTAATAAAAGACCTGTCTAATCTCAATGCATTGAAAAAAATATATTCACCTCTTCTGCTTTCTGGTGCATCATTAGAGAGATTTTCTTTCACTTCCTGTTCTTGAGATAATCTTTGTCTCTGCAACAGATAATCGGAAAACAATAAAAGGCTGAAAGGGATTTTAGAATGACCCTATTTAATTTAAAAAGAAACCTTTATCATTTACTTCCTGTCCTGGCTCTGCAAACTTTTAACCTGAAATAAAGTGAAGATCTCTGCAACAGAGCCATTATCTGAATTTAAACCTGACAGTTCTAATCCTTCCCTACTCTATCTAAAAACTTTTTTTTTTAAAAGTCCTGGGTATAGGTAAGTGTAGAGCTCACCCACCTAGGGGCAGTGAGTTTGTACCTGGGTACCCTTTGTACCATTCCTAATAAGGTGATGACATAAAGGCTCACAAATCTTTATTCTAGGAATTTATCATATATCCAACATACCCAGGAAAGAGGGAGAGGCTAGTAAAGTGTCCTTAGAATGCAGTTCACTTCAATTCAATTCAGAATGTCCCATTATAACAGTCTCATGTAGCTACAGAAGGAAATAAGCTCTCTGTCCATTAGGAAATAGTAAATTCAAACAACCTGCAGAATCCTGTCCTTAGGGATAGAGCATTCAGGCCCTGGCCAAGGCTACTCTGTCCTTTCAGTACTGCATGGCAGAAGGTATTGTCCCTATTTCCCAGATCTCAGTTCTCTAGTTTAAACACTCCAACCTAAAAAGGCAGAAAATCATACTACAGGTAGTCCCCGGGTTACATACAGGTACTGTAGGTTTGTCCCCGGTTACAGAGATTGGAACTGTAGGTTTGTTCTTAAGTTGAGCCTAGACATTCATTAACTTCTGGAGCAAGCTATGCTTTGATATGCAAAAAGAAACAACTGCCAAGTTTATCTTGGTCATTAAAGAGTTACAAGATGTTGCAGAAGAGCTCAGCTCTTAAGATCACCCACAACCTCAGCTGTGTTTAGCAAAAGACTTCATCTGCAAGTCATGCAAGCCACCACTCCCCCCCTGCCCCTCCAAGCCTCTGTTCTGCACACAAGTGAGCAGAGAAGACCCGTTCATATCTAGGAGACGTCTGTATGTCGAATGTCCTTAACTCAGGGACTACCTATATCACTCTCTATAGAGAACCAAGTTCCAAAACTATTCAGAATGTAATAAATTTACCTCCTATGGTCCTAACGTGTCCCACTACACTAAAAGGGGTGCTACATACACTTTAAACAATAATATAGACATAAAAAGCTTGCCTCTAAGATGCTTATCCTGGAAGGTGAAGTTAGTTACACAATAATTGGAAAATACTTTGATTTTAAAATGTTGGTACACCCAGCGAAGCCAGTAAATCTTCTAGCGAACCGCTAAATCAAGGGCAGACTAGAATTCTGTTGGTTTCCTGATTTGTTGCAGATTACATCCAGGGGAGATGACCTTTGTTTCACACTGAGTGACTTACCCATTGTATACCCATTATGGTATGTACATCTGATTTGATATAGCTTCTTAGTCCTGCTTCCTCCAGAGGCTTTCTATGAATTAATCAGGCTGCTTATCAAACTGAAGTCTAAGGTGGAAGGGGGTGAGCCTTGTGCTACCTAGAAAGGTCACTATTTGCATAGCAGAATGTCCTTTGTTTAGTGTCCCCTGGGTGCTCTTGGATATAAAGGATGAAATGTGCAGACACATCTAAGCCTTCTGGTGCATTTTTAAAGTGTATGATTAAAAAAAAAACTCATGCAATGTCCACAGTGGCAAACTGTCCTGCAGGTCACCACATTTGTCCTTGGGTTTGTAGTGGAGGTGCAGTTCTTACTCTAGAGAATGGGAGCACTTGGGAACATGATTAGGGCAAAGTGTCACAAAAATTAGCCTTACTGTGTTGTGATTTATTATCATTATTATATTGTTATATGATATTGTCAATTCATCTCCATATTTATAGATTTCCACCAATCTCATACAGCTACATCAGTGGCATTGCTGAGGGACTGGTAAGGAGAGATATACTGTAAGTCACATAGACGTTTACGAGAGTTTAACCCCCCTAGCGTTCAAATTCTGTCCGTATTTTCATGTAAAAAGCATTACATTGTTTTGCATAGAAATTTATTTTACATTGTAGTCCTATAACTCTTA